>NC_073745.1:163371827-163734327 GCF_029784135.1 Toxorhynchites rutilus septentrionalis | reverse complement strand
CCATACCTTGCAGTGTGTGCGCGGCTCGAAACTACTAGACCCGGCGTTATAGATCTCATCTGTTGGACTAGGTGCGGTGTCTCGTACTTCGCATGTGCGCATGTGAACGTACAGATGCCCCCTGGCGAGTCCCCATACTAGTGAGATGGGAATGGAAGGAAAGGGTTGATCGTCTCGGTCTTTGGATCGATGATGGGATTCCCATTCCTTACTGCACTAAAGGTATTACTACTTGGATGAAGGGCCGGGGCCTTCGAACTTTCATCCTATTGTAGGGGCCATACCTTGCAGTGTGTGCGCGGCTCGAAACTACTAGACCCGGCGTTATAGATCTCATCTGTTGGACTAGGTGCGGTGTCTCGTACTTCGCATGTGCGCATGTGAACGTACAGATGCCCCCTGGCGAGTCCCCATACTAGTGACATGGGAATGGAAGGAAAGGGTTGATCGTCTCGGTCTTTGGATCGATGATGGGATTCCCATTCCTTACTGCACTAAAGGTATTACTACTTGGATGAAGGGCCGGGGCCTTCGAACTTTCATCCTATTGTAGGGGCCATACCTTGCAGTGTGTGCGCGGCTCGAAACTACTAGACCCGGCGTTATAGATCTCATCTGTTGGACTAGGTGCGGTGTCTCGTACTTCGCATGTGCGCATGTGAACGTACAGATGCCCCCTGGCGAGTCCCCATACTAGTGAGCTAAAGGTTAAGCCGATCACACGGTCTTTGGACGAATGATGACAAAAATACGTCCCAAGTGATGAAACCGGCGTGATGTTCATTCTGCAAGTGCGATGGGTTCTAAGAACCCAGGAGTGGCCTGTACATCGTATGTTTACATGCGAACGTACTCTCCAAGTGTGTGTTTCAAATTTCAACCCGTGTTTCAATTTCAGAATGTGAACTGCAGGACACATGAACACCGACAAGTTGAACGCATATTGCACATCGTACAATCATTGTGCGATGTACACATTTTTGAGTGCCGCCTATATTTACCAATTTAACTATATGCGCTGCTTAGGTAGCGCATATGCGTAATGGTGTTTTTCGGCCTTCGGTGGTGGAAAAACATTGAAGATAGTCAAACGTGCGAAGGCCCCGGCGCACGGCTTGATGAACACACGTCCCAAGATGAAAGTCTTTGTGTGTTCCATCTTCTCCATACATGAGATTGTTCTTATAGGCCTCAAATGATGTGTGACAGGATTCCCTGAGTAGCTGCGAGCGAAAAGGGATGAGCCCAGCACGTAGAGGTGGTGCGCGTTTGCGTGTCCACCGTGTTGCGTGGCATCTGGACACCTGAGACCTCCTACAAACGATAGGTTTACAGGCTGGGAGTTGCGAGTTGCAGAGAGGTGTACACTTCGATCCTCTCAGACTACCCATGCTTGAAGGTTGGCCTTGTACGTGTACGGTTGTTGTGTTTGAAAGAGAAGTCCTACTGTAGCTTAGTGCTGCATGTGGTGACTTCTCTTTTTTTTATTTAAACATTTTCGGGCACTTGAAGGTCCATGCCGAGTGTCGGAGATAGGCATGTGGATGGGGTACGTGTACGGTTGTTGTGGTTAGAAGAGAAGTCCTACTGCAGCTTAGTGCTGCATGTGGTGACTTCTCTTTTTTTTATTAAAAAATTTTCGGATGCCTGAAGGCATGTGGATGGGTCACATTCGACTGCAACGTGGTGCGTGAGCGATGATATGTGCGGGTAGTCACACTGATCGCGCATAGGATGGCTTCTATTGATTTGTTTCAAAAGAACCTTCCTCGAGGTGCACGAACTTTCTCAACACTTGAGATGCCTTATGCTAGACATAAGATAGGCATGTGGATGGGTCACATTCGACTGCAACGTGGTGCGTGAGCGATGATATGTGCGGGTAGTCACACTGATCGCGCATAGGATGGCTTCTATTGATTTGTTTCAAAAGAACCTTCCTCGAGGTGCACGAACTTTCTCAACACTTGAGATGCCTTATGCTAGACATAAGATAGGCATGAGGATGGGTCACATTCGACTGCAACGTGGTGCGTGAGCGATGATATGTGCGGGTAGTCACACTGATCGCGCATAGGATGGCTTCTATTGATTTGTTTCAAAAGAACCTTCCTCGAGGTGCACGAACTTTCTCAACACTTGAGATGCCTTATGCTAGACATAAGATAGGCATGTGGATGGGTCGTATTCGACTGTAACACGGTGCGTGAGCGATGATAGGTATGGGTGGACATATCATTCGCGTGTAGGATAGTAGATACTGAGCAAATCATAAACTTTTGAAACAGCCCAATAGTTGGCGACAGTCTGTTTGTAAACAATACCGACAACAATTCCAGTATGGCTCAAAGTACATATCGCATGATTACATCACCTGACATTTATATATATACACACACTTTATTTATATATACACACCTTATTTATATATACACACACCTTATTTATATATACACACCTTGATCAAAACAAACTCAGCTCGTCGGGCTGACAGTTCAGACACTGGATTTTAATCAGGGGTACGACTAAAACGTCAAATCCCTCATATTGCCAGTGTACCCAATATTGCTGCGGTTTACTGACATTTTGGTTCAATCAATTACTGTTGTTTACAACTCGGTCCGGTTATATAGTCGAATAGTGGCTAACTTTAAACTCCATGTTAAATGTGAACACCTCCATGTGAAACCGAAATATGAAAATCGCTCATGCAGTTAGAATAAAGCAGCGCATTTTTCGATTTCAATCCTCGTAAATGATATGTTGATAAACAAATGACGCCATATTGATTTTGATTTTGGGTAGCCTATATTCAATTGATGTCTAACCCCTGATTTTAATCCGTCGGCTCAGACGAGTTTCTCGTTTGTTTTTCGTCGAGTCAGACGAGTTACTTGTCTGTTTCTTGTCGAGCTCGTCATCTGGAATAGCAAAACAAACGAGACGAGCGCTTGTCTGCTCGTCTCGTTTTCTGGAATAGGGCCCTTAGTTCTAGACGAATGAAGTGTTCAGCACCCCAATTGTGAAAAAAGTAATTACAATAGCTGACAAGAGATAAACTTCCATGAAGTTGCTCTAAAAAGACGGGTGGGTAATGTCGGGGATATAACCGGAGTGACGTAGGACTATACAAAGAAGACAGCTTTTGTTAAATATATATTTTAAATATATTGTTTTATTTTCTTCTCCTACGTGAATACCTACCTATCTACCTGAAAAATGGATTAGTTTACTGTTTACTCTTTATGAATATGTTGATGGTTCTGAAAAGAAAGAAAAGAATACAGACAAAATAGATGAAATCGTAGGAAAACAACAGCAGCAAAGTCTTTCAAATCGCTCGCCTTGGCCGACAGTTCAACCAAGATCAACAAAGCGTCCCCGCATCCAAATCGACCCGCCACAGGTCGAAGAGGATGCCACTCGTACGCTTTGTGGTAGCAAAGAGCCAGATCCTGCTTTGTCTGTTCCAATCGTGCACACCGCTGCACGGGAGTCTAAATTTTGGTTGTTTTTGTCAAGATTTTCTCCACACGCCACTGTGGAGGAAATCTCGAGTCTGGTACAACGTAATCTGGAAATGAATGAACCGGTTGACGTAATAAAGTTGGTCCGAAGAGGATTTGATCTCAATCAACTCTCTTTCATATCTTTCAAAATCGGAATGGCAATGAAGTGGAAGGAAAAAGCAATGCTGCCATCAAGCTGGCAAAAGGGAATTTATTTCCGTGAGTTTGTGGGTGTCGAGCGGGGCAATACAATTTTTCGTGACGAGCGACAGCGTGATAGTCCCTCTCAGCAGCGAGACTGTTTCTCCACTCCGCTCGCTGCTCCCTTCCAGCCAACGGTTGCGATGCAGCAGTGACGTTTTGTGTGAGGAATCTGAAATGGGATATGTAGCGAATATTACTCGTACTGTAAGCAATGATTTTATAAGTTTACCTACCCTATCCGCTATTAGCGATGGAATTGAGTCTCATTCTGTTAATCCGTTAAACGTGGGAAACCCTGTGAAACAAAATACAGTAATTAGCATATATTATCAAAATATGAACAGCATCAAATATAAATGCTTCTCGAAAGACAGAAGCATTTATATTTATCATCGCTAGAACTAGACTACGATGCTTATGCATTTGTGGAAACTTACTTGGAATCCTCTATACAAGATAGTGTACTGTTCCCTTCGTGTTTTTCGGTCTACCGCTGCGACAGAGACACACTTAACAGCGATAAACTGTCCGGCGGCGGGGCGCTTATTGCGGTTCATCGTCGTATCGTCAGCACAGAGTTTGCTCGAGCTGAAAACAATGAAGCGATCTGTGTTAAGATGAAAACAATGAATGGACACTTATTTTTGTGCTGTGGATATATTCCACCTACCTCGAATTTAGCTCGCTACCACTCGTTCGTCGCGTTTGTTGACTCCGTCATCGACATAATTCAGCCGGGTGACATGGTGCTCGTGTCAGGTGATTTCAACCTACCGAATTTGAGATGGAATCAGTATATTGAAGAGGGAAATGATTCTTTTCTCTTACCTGAGCGAATCGTTTCGCAGAGTGAAGTAGCCATTGTTGATGGTTTTTCGTTGTCTGGATTAATGCAAGTGTGTGATACACCGAATCAAAACAATAAATATTTGGATCTGGTTTTCACCACGGACACCGAAACCTGTCATGTTACTGTGACGGATCCGATCATTAAACATGAAATTCACCACTTTGCTATGCAAATGACGATTGCAGTTGCTACACTGCGCGAAATAGAAATTGGGCGATCCAGAAGACACTTAAATCTTAACTTAATGGACGTGGCGTTGGTGAAAGAAGCACTACGGAATGTTTCGTGGAACGATATATTCATATCTTCAGATGACTTCGAACGTGATGAGGAAGCACATAAGCAACATGCCGCATCAATGTTCAAATTTCTTAATTCACTGGATGTTTTTCAATGCGGACTAGATTCTTCTACTACTGTATGCAACAGTACAGACTTCAACGTTATGTCGTTGTATTTCGTGGTTTTCACTGTTTTCGCAAGGTTTGCCCCTACCAACAGGAACCGCTCGAGATCGAAAAAATCGTATCCGGAATGGTTTTCAACGGCTCTCATCCATACTCTCAAAGAAAAACGTAAAGCGCTGAAAAAAATGCAAAAGAATCGTACTCCGGAAAACGTTGTCTCTTACAAACAACTACTGCGATTGTTTAAAGCGTTACACAGAGAAGCGTATCAAGTGTACATCACTGGGATCCAGAATGAGATAAAGGAAAATCCGAAATCCTTTTGGAAATTTGTGAATAGTAGACGAAAGAACAGTGGAATTCCGGAGATAATAACCTATGGTAACCGATCTTCGACTTGTGGACAGGAGACCGCCGAGCTCTTTGCAGAGTATTTTATGAGCGTTTATCAGAACGACCATCCGAATACCGTCGACTCTTCAATGTACAGAACAGCTGACTTGCTGGAGTTATCGTATCGTGAAGTGGAACAAGGTCTACTGGATCTAGACTCGGGTAAGTCAGCAGGACTACATAGACTCCCCACAAAATCATTGAAAGAATTTAAGGATGAACTTGTCGAACCGCTGACTATGCTATTCAATGCTTCGCTTTCGTCCGGCTACTTTCCGCAACTGTGGAAAATCTCACATGTTATTCCAATCCATAAAAAGGGCTCTCGTTCAGATGCTGAAAACTACCGGGGCGTCGCAATTCAATCTGCGATACCGAAACTGTTCGAGCGACTTGTTTACTTCCACATTTACGAGCGCATTATTGACCGAGTTTCAGAAACACAGCATGGTTTCTTAAAAGGAAAGTCTGTTGTGACGAACCTTTGTGAATTTTCCTCTACCGTCACTGATTATATATCAAAAGAGTGTCAAGTGGACAGACATACAGACATGAGTAAGGCTTTTGACGTGGTAGGAATAAGCAGTGTAATGCGCGCGGTTGCTGATTTCGGCATTCATGGAAAAATGTTCGAATGGATCAAAACGTACCTAGAGAGTAGAACACAATACGTAAAAGTGCATAACAACGCATCTAGGTCCTTTGGTGTCCATTCCGGAGTTCCGCAAGGTAGTCATTTGGGGCCTATTCTATTCGTCATGGTTATGGATGAATTACCATCTTTCTTGACTAACGCAAATGTCCTCATATACGCTGATGACGTGAAAATATTTCTTCCCGTGAAAGACATCTATGACTGCCATCTGCTTCAGCAGGATTTGCACAATTTTGGAAGGTTCGTCGAGAGCAACGGATTGAGTGTGAACCCCAACAAATGCTCCGTCATGATCTACACAAGGAGAGTTCAGCCGATAACATTCAACTATAGGCTAGGATGTTCGAACCTACAACATGTAGAGAATGTTCGCGATTTAGGTGTGACGATGGATCGATCCCTTTCTTTTAACTGTCACATAGAACGAATAGTAAAAGAAGCACTAAAATTATTTGCACTCACTCGTCGCTTCGGGCAAGAATTCTCCGATCCGTATGCTATTCTTAAAATTTACACCACTCTTGTACGGTCCAAACTCGACTTTGCGAGTGTGGTGTGGCGACCGCAATATGATTTGCACATCCAAAGACTTGAGAATGTCCAGAAAAGGTTCCTGAAGTTTGCGCTGAGAAATCTAGGATGGAGAGGAGAACACCTGCCAGCATTTGAAGATCTCTGCTGTTTGGTAGACCTGGATACTGTCAGCAGCAGACATAAGATCGCGGATATTACATTCTTTTGCAATGTACTGAGCGGACGGATCAGAAGTCCGTGTCTCTACGACCGGATCTGCTTTAATAGCAGCCCCATTGCATTTCGTCGCCGGAGGGTGTTTAATCCACCCCTAAGACACAGGAACTACACACAGCACGAACCGACAACTAGATTCATGCGTGAGTTTAACGTGCTACAAGATGTGGTTTCCGTGAGTATGACAACGGATGAGATTCGAAGGAAATTAAGATTATTTTTTAGAAACCAACTAAATGTAAATGTGTTTTAAATTTTATGTTTTCATGTTAATTTTAAGAAGGGTAACGGGCTTACAGCCTATAATCCAATAATAATAATAATAATAATAATAATAAGGTTAGTTAAGCCTGGTGCACGTGTCTCGTAGTTCCCATTGCGACCTTCAGCCTCTGCCCAGGAACTCCGATCCCTACCTTCACGAGGTACTAGCTGAGATGCGAGCAACCCTTGGAAAGATCGGGTAACCAACCCCGGTGGGACCTTGGGTCGTATGCAAACAGGGAAGGGGGACTAGTGTAGCGTTTGTTCTCCATGTTAGGAGCGGCCCACAACAGCGTCTGTATTCCAGGTTAGGAACGGCTGAGATACCGTCCTTCAGGCAGGTTGAGGACTCTAAGAAGCAACCTGTGCCAACCCGTGTTTTCCCGGGAAAAGGAAAACTACCAATAATGCAATTGAGAAATCGGAGAATTATAGTAATGCGATCGCCTGAGGAGGGCCCCCGGACTGGAGCTGGTCCTGGAACGGGCGTACATGCGAGCGGCCAGCGGCTAGAGGAAGTGGTGCAAGAGCGGACCCCTAGTCATCGGGCTCAGCCCGTAAACCGAACGCTAAACAGAACCCGCAGCACAAGAAATCACAATGGCAATGCTGCACCTGCAAATGATGCTGCGATTGGACGACGTCAGTCGCTCACATTGACAGGCCGCCAACGGCAACGAATCATGTGGACGAGAGAGATGAATGAATTCGTGATTCGTTGCTATTATGTCTGCACAAGATTGGAGACGGACATGTCCGGCAGACCAAGAATGCTGGAAATGTTCAACGAGCAGTTCTCACGATTTGCCGGCCAACTAGATCGGAATAAGCTCTACACACGGAGACGAGCGATTTTGTCACACAACATGCTGTCCCCGGCTGAAATAGAGGCCATCAAGTTGGAAGTGCAACGAGAACTGCGTAGAGAGAGTGGAAGATCGAGCGATATGTCGAGAAGGAGCTCTGCTAGGCTGAGTGCATCGTTCGCTAGTGAAAGGCGCGAATCTATTGCACCACCACCGGATCCAGTGGATGAGCCTAGAGGACAAGAGCCGGCAGAGGATCAACAACGAGGTCAATTAAAGAACGAATTGGCTTTCCACATGGATGCAGCAGTGACCCAGTTTTACGGAACGGACCCCTTAACCCGACACAAGATTCCGAAGTTGCAGTATTCCCACCGACTAACGAGTGCCGTCCAAGTACTCGACCAGGAAGTACTACCTGTGTACCTGGAAGTGGTAGGGAATCTAGAGGAGCTGCAATTTATCGTTTATTGTGGAACTGTAGCTGTTGTACGGACGTTAGGAATGCGCACCTTTCACCAAGACGATAGACAGAACCGCGTACTCTCCAAAAAACCGAAACCTGCTTGGATGAGACGCCTGGAAGGTCGTATCCAAACGCTCCGAGTAAAAATCGGTCGACTAACGCAGTACAAGAGGGGAAGTCGATCGCGAAAGCTGATTCGTGGAGTTGCTGAAATTGTGAAGCCGGCAGAGCTCTCTGATCTTAATGAAAACCGCATCATTGAGATCCTCGACACCCATGTACAACGGTTGAGTGCTCTATCAAAAAGGTTAAGACGTTATACGGAATGTACGAAAAGGCATGCGGATAATCGTATGTTCAGTATGAACGAAAGGGAGTTCTACAGCCGCATCAAAAAGAAACGCAATAATTACGATGGTGGTCTTCCTGAGATTGACGAAGTTACCCAGTTTTGGTCAGGCTTATGGGAGAACCCTATTCAACACCGAAGTAACAGGATGTGGCTGGCAGAAGAAGAGGAATATGGAAACGGACTTGAAGCAATGCCTGCCGTTATGGTAACCGCCCATGATATCAACGAAGCCATTCGATATTCCAGGAATTGGGCTGCGCCAGGACCAGATTTCGTGCACAATTTCTGGTACAAAAAGTTTTCTTCAACTCATGGGCGAATGGCAGAGTGCTTCAATAAGGTATTAGAAAATCCCCAAACAACACCGGAGTTCGTGACCAGGGGAATTACTCATCTGATGCCAAAGGATCAAGACACAGCGAATGCGGCGAAGTACAGGCCAATAACATGTCTAACGAGCCTGTACAAGCTACTTACGTCGGTGATTAATAAAAAGATACAAAACCATTGCGAAGTTAACGAAATATTAACAGAAGAACAGAAAGGCTGTAAACAGAACACGCGGGGCTGCAAAGATCAAGTCGTTATCGATGCAGTCATCATCGGACAAGCAAGCCGAAACAGAAGGAACCTGAGTATGGCGTACATTGACTATAAAAAAGCATACGACTCAGTACCGCATACGTACCTGATAAAGGTACTAAAAATGTACAAGATACATGATGGCGTCATCAGGTTTATGGAACACGCAATGGTAAACTGGAGCACCTCGCTTAGTATCACCGACGGAACAACTATGTTGAGATCCAGAACTCTCAATATTCGCAGGGGAATATTCCAAGGTGACACATTCAGTCCTTTGTGGTTTTGCCTTGCGATGAACCCCTTGAGCAGAGCACTCAACCGAAGCAGCCATGGCTACCATATCAACAGAACAACGACAATAAACCATACCTTCTATATGGACGACTTGAAACTGTTTGCGGAATCAACAGAAGCGCTACATAGTCTTCTACAGTGTGTTAGCGACTTTAGTTCCGATGTGCGGATGGAACTCGGAATCGAAAAGTGTAAGGCAGTACAGCTCCACCGTGGACGATTGGTGGAGACTGAAGGATTCCGCATTAACGAGAGTGAAGTGATTCAAGATTTGGTGGAAGGCGAATCCTATAAGTACCTGGGATTTCTGCAATTGAAAGGGATTTGTCACACAAAAATCAAGAAGGAACTCCAGGAACAATTCTTGATCAGAATCAACCAGGTTTTGAAAACAAACCTCTGCGGCGGCAAAAAAATCAAAGCCGTCAATACGTTTGCCGTTCCTTTACTCACGTACAGTTTCGGGGTGCTGAAGTGGACGAAAACCGATTTAGAAACAATAGAAAGAGCAATGAGAGTGACGTTCACAAAGCACCGTATGCACCATCCAAAGTCGTCTATAGAAAGATTCACCTTGCCACGTGTTGAAGGAGGAAGAGGTGTCACTGACATTAGAGCGCTTTGCAGTTCCCAGATCCAGCAGTTGCGGAGTTACTTCGTGGAAAGTCAGACCCGTCACGATATCTATCGCGCTGTCTGTGAAGCGGACCGTGGATTCAGTGCCCTGCATCTGGCGCAGGAGCAGTACGAACTTAGCTGCAATTTGCAGACCATAGAAGAAAAAACAACATCATGGAAGCAAAAGGAACTTCATGGGACACACCCCCATCGTTTAGAGCAAGCGCATATCGACAAAGTATTATCGAACACGTGGCTGGTGCGAGGTGAACTCTTTTCTGAAACAGAAGGGTTTATGGTAGCCATCCAGGACCGGATAATAGCGACCAAAAACTACCGGAAGTACATCTTGCACGAAAACGTTGTTGACTGTTGCAGAAAGTGCAATAAAGTAGGAGAGACGATAGAACACGTCATAGCCGGCTGTGGAGCGCTAGCCGAATCAGCTTATCTCAATCGTCACAACTCGGTTGCCAAGATTGTTCATCAACAGCTAGCATCAAAACGCAACTTGGTAAATCAGTTGGTACCCTACTACAAGTATATTCCGGATCCGGTTTTGGAAAATAGCTGCTACAAGTTGTACTGGGATCGCGAGATTATTACGGATGTCCGAATACCAGCTAATCGCCCTGATATTGTGGTCTACGATAAAAATAAGAAAGAAGTGCTGATAATAGACATTGCAGTACCGTTAGACCACAATCTACAATCTACGTTTGCTGCCAAGATAACCAAGTATCACGACTTGGCAGAAGAACTAAAACAAATGTGGCATTTGAAAGGCATCCGTATTATACCAGTAGTGATCTCTGCTACTGGTTTAGTTCCACACTCTCTCACGCAGTCATTGGAGGAGCTGCAAGTAACAGAGCAGCTTGCGGTTATGCAGAAAGCGGTGATTCTTGGAACGTGTAACATAGTGCGACGGTTCCTGAATCACCATAATTAGAACACGATGATTGTGCAGACACTATTATAAAGAGAAAAAAAGAAAAAAAAAGATACCACAGAGCCTAATCCCCCTTTGGCATTTAAGAAGCCCGGGGGTAGGTGAATATTCCAGCTCAATGCTGAGAAGTGCCATAACTCTATATAATAATAATAATAATAATAATAATAATAAGAACTAGGTTCTCATAATAGGTTCTCAAATGGGGATCAACACTAGGGTAGGAGCCTACCTGTTGGTCTCAAATGTTCCTATCTCACGCCTCCACGAAGATCATATGACGACATTGTTAGATCGGGCGTGAACTGGAAACACACACCTGGTCTTGGCTCCGAGAACGGGTGTCGAAAGTGGCTAAGTGAGGGGGTGCGAGCGAGTCAGAGCGCTATATCTCTCCCGGGGAAGGCCTCCCGGGTCATGGAGGCCTTGCCAACCCGCTGTCTCCCGGGCAAAGGAGATACACCCAGACAATGGAGCTAAGGTCAAGACGAATACTACGAATGCGATCACCCGAGGAGGGTCCCCGAACTGGAGCTGGTCCTGGAACGGGCGTAAGAGCGAGCGGCCAGCGGCTGGAGGGCGATGTGCAAGAGCGGGCCACCAGCCGGGTTCAACCCGAAGAGCTACCGCCACACGGAAACAGCAGCCATCGACATCACCAACGAAACGCTGCGCCTACGAGGCGTGTTGCGACTGTCAGACGACAGTCGTCCACACTTGTGGGTACTACTAGGCGACGGATCATGTGGACACACGAAATGAACGAATTCGTGATCCGCGCCTATTACATCTGCACTGCTTTGGAGACGGACATGAGCGGTCGCCCTCGAATACTCGCAATGTTCGAGGAAGCGTATCCAGAGTTCGTCGGGAGGCTTGACCAAAACGCGATGAACGCGAGGCGTAGAGCGATTGTACGCAACAATATGCTCTCCCAAACGCAAGTCGACGAGATCAAGCAGCAGGTGCAGAGAGAACTAAGAAAAAGAACCTTTGTTGTGTTTTTGTTATCTCTCGATATTCCCATCTTGTTCGGTTAAACCTTCCTGTTTAGCTATTGCGTTTGCCACTCTCCACAGCTTTCACAGTTGGAAAATTTCTTCCTATCTAGATTGTGACATATTTTACAGTAAATTACATTCAATGGCACGTCGCATTACCACCACTCTGTATCGGATTGGAGGTAATTTTAACCTGTAATTGAACATTTGCGATGACAGTGGTACAGTGTCAACTTTCAATGTGGGGTCATAATTTGGACCCCGAACTCTATGTTTACAAAAATGTCCAACTAAATATGTCGCATTACAGGTCCGTCCAATTAGCTAAATGTCGAGATAAGTGTAAATTACTGTACTTTCAATCTAGAAGCAATTTAAGAATTGGTGAAAATCAATAAGCTCAGAACAACTGCCAAATTCACATACTCATCATATCCTGGCAAACAAATTATGAAAAAATCAATTTGAGTTTTATTATTATTTTGGATATTGATTTAGAAAGCATTGAACTGTATTTCCTAAACTCTTTTTTGGAAGGTTTAATGGCCCTGAAAAGCGCCTTGTTTTATGGAATGGTTCCAATTTAGAAAACTTTGTACTCGTGGTTTTGAAAAAAAACCATTTCGAACGCCCTCGATGCCGCCTTGTTCTGGATTTGCCACCAAAGCAGTTTGTATAAAGAACAAACTTTTTACTTCTGCTACCTTGAAGAAACAGCCAAGAACTTCATTTGCAACGCTCCTGCCTTCTGTGTAAATTGCAGTGGCAACCACCCTTCTACAAATAGAAAATGCCCCGCATGGGTTGCAGAGAACAATATTACTAAAGTGAGGGTAGACCAAGGAATATCTTACAAGGAAGCCAAACAAAGCTACCAGGCCAAAGTAAATGGATCCTCGTACGCAAGCAAAGTCCAAGAGAGACTTAACTTAGTCCAAAGCACGGGATGCAATCGCTGTAAGTCCAACTGCACGCAGCCCAACCCTACCCCAATCATCCAAACGGTTTCCACACCGATAGTTAACCAGCCAGACATTGAATATACCATCTCCACTTCCGAATCCGAAACTGATTCAGAAATTCCCATGGAAACTGAATCAGCAAAATTAAATAAACGTAAGATCAAAAATTCTAAAACTTCAACTTCAGATGATTTGAAATCATCTGAAGATGAAAATTTCCGCGTTAATGATAAAACAAGGAAAAGATATAAAAACCAACAACCAGAAATCTCTCAACCGGCCGCTCCACAACAGGCCGACCCTCAACCATCCACTTTATACAAAACAGTACCCAATACGAATCGAACAATACCAAATTATTTAAAATTTGACCCTAGACTGAAGACCAAGACTTCCAAAGGTAACAAACAGTCAAAATAATTTCTGATATACCTCCTTCCAAATTTATTACACCCTTCAAGAGCCTCCATAACATTTCTTAAAATTCAACACTCCACACAAAAACAGTACACCTGTTGTCCAAGATTCAACATCCAACCGAAAACATGCCATTCAATGGAATTTGCGTGGGCTTAGTAGGTCAATGGATGAAATTAAATTAATGTTAGCTGAGGAGAAACATCTCCCACTAACACTTGCATTCCAAGAAGCCAGAGTGACTAAGATTACACCCGAGTTTAACCTTTCCCTACAAGGTAAATACAAGTGGTACTTCCGTGAGGGACTTACCTCACGCCAAGGTGGAGTATGTCTCGCTGTTTTGAGCCATCTCCCACATACCCTCATCCAAATTTCATCACAGTTACAGATATGCGCAATCCAACTCACGGGACCGTTACGGTTAACCCTCGCTTCTATATACATTTCCCCAACGCATAGTAACAGTAATTTGGAAGCAGAAATGAACAATGCCATCCAACAATTACCACACCCTTTCACAATCATGGGTGATTTTAACGCCTACCATACTGTATGGGGTGGCCAAAGATGCAATTTAAGAGGTAAAATTATTTTAAAAATCGTTGAACAACTTAACCTCATCATCCTGAACGACTTCCAACATACTCGTATGGATGAACACTCTGGCTCTACTTCTTCAATTGATTTAACGATTACCTCATGGGAACTTGCGCCCAGAGTCAGATGGTGTGTCGATGATGATCTAAGAGGAAGTGATCATTTTCCCATTCACATCCGAACACTGACCAGTAATCCAAAAATCCTCCTGCGAAGGAGATGGTTGTACCAATTTGCCGACTGGGATGGTTTCGAATCAACCATTTCGCATCTGTTACCTGCACAGGGTAACTATTCAGTAGAGGAGTTTTCCCAAGCCGTTTTCGCAGCTGCAAAAGCTAATATACCCCGCACTAGTGGTATCTCCGGCCGGAAGGCAGTCCCATGGTGGAATAATGATGTCAAACAGGCCATTAAATCCAGAAGAAAAGCGCTAAGGAAGCTTAGAAGACAACTGGACGGTAGTGAGACAAAAGTACTTGCCCTAGCTGATTTTCAATCTGCTACAGCTAGAGCAAGGAAAATTATAGCGGAAGCTAAACAAAATAGCTGGCTTAAATTTCTTGATAGCTTTTGCCCTCAGACAACTTCTAGTGAACTGTGGAGCAAGGTTAATGCAATCAGTGGCAAAAAAAGATCGCGAGGCTATTCCATTATGATCAATGGTACCACTACCGATGATCCCGGAACCATTTAGCTGACCATTTTGCTAGTACTTCTGCCACCTCCAACTACAAAAGCGACTTCAAAGCTCGTAAAACTGCCGCGGAGACTACAGAGTTTCCCTCGGACTCAGGGGAACCTCATATTTACAATATCAGGTTCTCTATGAAAGAAATGTTGTGGTCCATTAGTAAGTCCAAAGGCAAATCAGCCGGACCAGACGAAATAGAATACAGCATGTTAAAACATTTACCTTTCCACGTCAAAACGTCGCTGCTCCAAATTTATAATAACCTTTGGGCTAGCAAATGTTTCCCCGACTCATGGAAGGAAGGGCTAGTCATCCCCATCCCTAAACCGATGGAGAAAAAACCACTAGCCAATAGCTTTCGTCCCATCACCCTTCTCAATTGCCTAGGTAAGGTCTTCGAGAGAATGTTCAAACGGAGATTGATGACGAACCTTGAAGAACGTCATCTCCTGGATCCTCGACAACATGCTTTTCGTCAAGGCAATGGTACCAACACGTATTTCAGCCAACTTGATCAACACTTTCACGTGATCACGAGAGACCACCTCCACGGGGAACTCGCTCTGTTGGACATATCCAAAGCCTACGATACAACCTGGAGATATAATATCTTGGACCAACTCCATCAATGGGGTATCGAAGGTAATTTGTTCGAGATAATTCGCAGTTTTCTACAAAATCGTAGCTTCAAAGTTCTTCTCGGAGGAGTCACCTCCACCAGTAAACTGCAAGAAAATGGAGTGCCACAGGGTTCTGTGCTATCGGTTGCTCTTTTCCTGATAGCGATGCAATCATTATTTGATGCCATACCCCAAAATATTGACGCTTTGCTATACGCAGATGATATTCTGCTAATTTCAAAAAACTCATTCCCACTACTAGCAAGAAGAAGACTTCAGGAAGGAATCTCGTCTGTTAATAACTGGGCGAATTCCGTGGGATTTAGGATCTCAGCTGAAAAATCTCAAGTTCTTCATTGCTGCAACAATAAGCGTCACAGGAAAAAACTACGTTCTTATCTTCTGAACGGTAGTTCCATTAAACGAGTCAATTCTGCACGAATTCTCGGTGTAATGGTGGACAAAAAACTCACGTTCAATAAACATATAAAGAGTACAATATCGGACATTAAAAACCGCCTTACCTTAGTTAGCGTTATAAGCGGTCGAAGCCGAACAGGATCCCGCAAAACTATCTTCAACATTGGAAGAAGCTTAGTCTATTCCAAACTTACTTACGGTATTGAACTCTTCAGCCGTGCCACCTGGAAAACGCTTGAAGAACTGAGGCCTAGCTATCAAAAGATAATAAGACTAGCATCAGGGGCCTTTAGAACTAGCCCAAGTAAAGCGTTACTCGCTGAGTCAGGCAATTTACCCTTCAAATTGTTCCTCACGAGATTCTACAGCACGCGCGCGATACGAACGCTCGAGAAACATCCAACATTTGAATCCCCTCTTGTGAGAGTGAATAACTGGTTGCAGGATACATGCCGAACCACTCTTCCAACGATTACACCAATTCCCATTATTAACCTTCGACCATGGTATAAACGGGAACCTCAGATTGATTGGTCAATTAAAAACTCTGTGCGAGCTGGTGAAAACAGCAGCATAGTTTTGGCCATTTTCAACAACCACATCCACAGTAAATACCTTTTTCACCACAAGATCTTTACAGATGGATCCTTTGATGGTTTACAAGTAGGTATCGGCATTTTTGCTAATAACTTGCAAGTTACGTTCCAACTCCCAAGTATCTGTTCGGTATTTTCAGCTGAATTAGCGGCACTTCTTATCGCTAGTGCGAAGTGCGAACACAACAGAAAGACGGTTATTTTCACCGATTCTGCTAGCGCGCTTCTTGCTCTTGAGAGCGGAAGTAGCAAACATCCATGGGTACTCGCAATTGAAGAGAAAACTGCCCAAAATGATATCACCTTCTGCTGGATCCCAGGTCACTGTGGAATCCGCGGTAACGAAGAGGCTGATCGCCTAGCCAAAGAAGGGAGAACATCCGAACTATGGAGCACAAGCGTCCCATCTGATGATATAATCAGATGGGTTAACTCATCTCTGATGACGTGCTGGGAGAACGAATGGAACATCTGCAGAGATACTTTTTTGAGAAAAATTAAAAACACTACCCATCCTTGGATGGATAGAAACCAAAGATCTTTTCAAATATGTCTAACACGTCTTCGTATTGGACATACCTAATTAACGCACAGGTTCTTGGTTGAAAAAACCGAACCACCCATTTGTAATACCTGTAACGTCAGGCTGACCGTAGAACATTTTCTACTTGTCTGCCCACGTTACAACCTTATGAGAACTAAGTTTCAGATAGCTGACAACCCAAGGACAGCCCTAGCAAGAGACAACTTGGAGAAGGACAAATTACTGCATTTCCTGAAGGAGACGGATCTTTTGGAGCTTATTTAACCACTATACAATTATTTGCTATATGTTACCGTACAACCACACGGGTTTACGGTTTGAAAGAAAATAAGATATTTTTTTTGGGGTCCGCGTGTTTTATACTCTAGCGGTACACACTCACAGGATAGAGACAAATCGGCAGACTTAGCCAGAGGGGCGAGTCCAACGAGACGAACGAATGAGCGTTAAAAGGGAGCGATGGCAAAAAAATACATTCATTACGATTTGTTCGCTCGTTGGATTCACATGCAGGCTAAAAAGGGTCCTTTTCAGGATCACAAAATTATCTTCAATCTAAAGAGTTTATTGTTTTGTTATCACTCGATATCCTCATCTTGTTCGGCTAAACCTTCCTGTTTAGCGATTTGTTGCCACTCGCCACAGCTTTCACAGTTGGAAAATTTCTTCCCATCCAGCTTTGTGACATGTTGTACAGTAAAATACATTCAATGCGACGTGCCGAAGCGCCACTCAGTGTCGCATTGGAGGCGATTTTAACCTGTAATTGAACATTTGCGATGACAGTGGTACAGTGTCGACTTTCAATGTGGGATCATAATTTGGATCTCTATGTTTACAAAAATGTCCAACTAAATAAGTCGCATTACATGTCCGTCCAATTAGCTAAATGTCGAACTAATTGTAAATTACTGTACTTTCAATCTGGAAACAATTTAAGAATTGGTGAAAATTGAATAATCAGGAAAGTCCCCAACTATCAATAAGCTCAGAACAACTGCCAAATTCACATACTCATCAGATCCTGGCAAACAAATTATGAAAAAATCAATTTGAGTTTTATTATTATTTTGGATATTGTTTTAGAAAGCATTGAACTGTATTTCCTAAACTCTTTTTTGGAAGGTTTAATGGCCCTGAAAAGCGCCTTGTTTTATGGAATGGTTCCAATTTAGAAAACTTAGTACTCGTGGTTTTGAAAAAAACCATTCCGAACGCCCTCGATGCCGCCTTGTTCTGGATTTACCACCAAAGCAGTTTGTATAAAGAACAAACTTTTTTCTTCTGCTACCTGATGCCGTTTTGCGATTGCGTTTGCCACTCGCCACTCGCTGCAACTGTCTGTTGTTGTCTTGATGTGTTCTGTTCCGAATGCGGTTTTTCTTATCGTCGCGAGCAGCTCTACCAGCCAACTCGATCACTTCGGCGGCCGAAACTATATAACGCCGGCTAGGTGGACTGGTGCACTGGTACTAACGCGCTCGGCCTAGCTACCCTTGCGGGGAACTCCAGATCAACACGGTTCGAGCGAGATTTTGCCTTTCCCTTCACTTTTCCTCCTTTACCATGTCCAGACATGGCTGCTTGGGTTGGTTTGTTGATGTGTTGTGATGCGAACCGATGTGGTGTACGGTTTGAATGAGAATGATCGTTACGGCAGCTGAGCGGGGATTTTTAAGCTGACTGGCTGGCTCGAGAATTACGCATGTGTGAGACTGCGACCAATGTGTCGTTCATTTTTTGACGTAGGACTACGTCTTTCATTTCTATACCGGGGTGTAAAATTAAAGTTTCGAAAACGAAAGCGTTACGCCGGAGACCGAGATTTTGAGCGTTAATAGCTCCTAAACAACTGAACGAAATGGTATGATAAACACTTCATTCGAAAGATAAAATGTCTACGCGTTATATACTTGTTACTTTTTGATCCAAAAACTTGTTTCAATAGTCGTAAAATTGCTTTCAAAACAGGCTATTGAAATCACCAATCGGTATATAAGCGAGCGACGCTCGGAAATCCACTCAGTTCTAATTGAACAGCGATTGGAGCATGTTGTCGCTGTTGCGGTGAAGCTCTTTATTTATCATGAAAGCGCGGATGAACGGTGTCACCAAGAGCCTGTTTGTGCACCCTAGGCCAGAAGGGAATCTATCAGGAGGAGAGTGATGCCACAAACGGTTCCCTGGGAAGACATCGCTACACACACATACACGCGCGGCTATTAACAGGTGGTTATCGAGTTGGCATTAACCACTGGTGGGCTTCCAGTATCGAGGAAAATGTGGAAATATCTAATCGTTACTGAGAATAATCTGCCAGTTCCTCTGGGAATTTTCAAAATATATTCATGTGAAAGAGTTTAATTGAATGTTTTTTATCCATGTTACACTGTGACCAAATATGTTTCAATCAAGTGCTATTAACAGGTGGTTATCGAGTTGGCATTAACCACTGGTGGGCTTCCAGTATCGAGGAAAATGTGGAAATATCTAATCGTTACTGAAAATAATCTGCCAGTTCCTTTGGGAATTTTCAAAATATATTCATGTGAAAGAGTTTAATTGAATGTTTTCTATCCATGTTACACTGTGACCAAATATGTTTCAATCAAGTGCTATTAACAGGTGGTTATCGAGTTGGCATTAACCACTGGTGGGCTTCCAGTATCGAGGAAAATGTGGAAATATCTAATCGTTACTGAAAATAATCTGCCAGTTCCTTTGGGAATTTTCAAAATATATTCATGTGAAAGAGTTTAATTGAATGTTTTCTATCCATGTAACACTGTGACCAAATACATTTGGTTTTGTGGTTTTTCAATCAATCGCAATTAACAGGATAGCTTCAGAAGATTATTCTTCCCCATCAGTAGGATATTTCCGTATCCAATATTGTATGCGCCCGCAATCGATTATTGCTCAGTCGCCGAAAGTTCCGAGCTCAGAGAGTTCATTCCCCTCTAGTTTGCCTTCCAAATTGCCATCGTAAACCACACCTTCTCTCGATTCAATCACACACAAAAAGCATACTTAAGCGATATTCTGGTGGTGAGACACATTCATTTTTCGTGAGGACATCGACAAGACAACATCGTTGCCTAACGTGCTGGAGGAGGTGGACGGCGAAGGATCGACACATACACGCGCAGAACTCTTTCCGTTAGGATGCCATTCAGCATCGAGAAAGTTCCGGAAAGATCTAATCATTGCTGGAAAATAATCTACCAGTTCCTTTGGGAATTTTCAAAATATATTCATGTGAAAGAGTTTAATTGAATGTTTTCTATCCATGTAACACTGTGACCAAATATGTTTCAATCAAGTGCTATTAACAGGTGGTTATCGAGTTGGCATTAACCACTGGTGGGCTTCCAGTATCGAGGAAAATGTGGAAATATCTAATCGTTACTGAAAATAATCTGCCAGTTCCTCTGGGAATTTTCAAAATATATTCATGTGAAAGAGTTTAATTGAATGTTTTCTATCCATGTAACACTGTGACCAAATACATTTGGTTTTGTGATTTTTCAATCAATCGCAATTAACAGGATAGCTTCTGGAGATTATTCTTCTCCATCAGTAGGATATTTCCGTATCCAATATTGTATGCGCCCGCAATCGATTATTGCTCAGTCGCCGAAAGTTCCGAGCTCAGAGAGTTCATTCCCCTCTAGTTTGCCTTCCAAAGTGCCATCGTAAACCACACCTTCTCTCGATTCAATCACACACAAAAAACATACTTAAGCGATATTCTGGTGGTGAGACGCATTCATTTTTCGTGAGGACATCGACAAGACAACATCGTTGCTGAGGGTGCTGGACGGCGAAGGATCGAGATCTGCCCTGAAACGCAAGCAGTTTGTTTGAAGCTGTGAGGGTGACCACCGAAGCAGCCGCTACACATACACATACACGCACGGAATTCTTTCCGTTTGGATGCCGTTCAGCATCGAGAAAGATCCGGAAAATAATCTGCCAGTTCCTCTAGGAATTTAAAAATACATTCATGTGAAAGAGTTTATTTGAATGTTTTCTATCCATGTAACACTGTGACCAAATATGGTTCAATCAAGTGCTATTAACAGATGGTTATCGAGTTAGCATTAACCACTAGTGGGCTTCCAGTATCGAGGAAAATGTGGAAATATCTAATCGTTACTGAAAATAATCTGCCAGTTCCTCTGGGAATTTAAAAATACATTCATGTGAAAGAGTTTATTTGAATGTTTTCTATCCATGTAACACTGTGACCAAATATGGTTCAATCAAGTGCTATTAACAGATGGTTATCGAGTTAGCATTAACCACTGGTGGGCTTCCAGTATCGAGGAAAATGTGGAAATATCTAATCGTTACTGAAAATAATCTGCCAGTTCCTCTGGGAATTTAAAAATACATTCATGTGAGAGAGTTTATTTTAATGGTTTCTATCCATGTAACACTGTGACCAAATAAATTTGGCTTTGTGATTTTTCAATCAATCGCAATTAACAGGATAGCTTCTGAAGATTATTCTTCCCCATCAGTAGGATATTTCCGTATTCAATATTGGATGCATAAAACCTTGTGCCTCCAACGTAACGCTCTCGTTTTCGAAGTTCTCCAAATATTCATTCATTCAGAATGAATTCAGATTCAACTTCAAACAAATGATTTCTAAATCAACGATAGTCCTACGTCACCCTTGCGGTTATACCATAGATATAACCCACTTCCTGTTTTCTTTTTCCTTTCCAATCGTGCTTCATTCTATTTCGCTGCTGCTCTGGTTGCCCGTTTTGATCGGTACGATTTGAGGAGCACAAAATGGACCAATCAAAAATGGGCACATAACTCATTTGGACAATGCTTGATATTTCACAATTATTCAATTATTTATCTCAAGAAAAATGAAATGTTATTCGTTATGATAGATGCGTAGATATATTTCCTATCAATTGATGCAAAAACCTTTGCGATCTATTGAGAAATGCTCGAGTTATAAGCGTTCCAAATCTTGCATTTTTTCCTGCTTGTTCAGTGCCTAGATTTTCATTTCACCCCCTATATCTTCCGGTTAGACGTAGTCCTACGTCAAAAAACAGGAAGTGGGTTATATCTATGGTATAACCGCAAGGGTGACGTAGGACTATCGTTGATTTAGAGATCATTTGTTTGAAGTAGAATCTAAATCCATTCTGAATAAATGAATAAATGAATATTTGGGGGACTTCGAAAACGAGAGCGTTACGTTGGAGGCACAAGGATTTATGCATCCAATATAGGATACGAAAAACCTTGTTCTGAAGAATTATCTTCAGAAGCTTTCCTGCTAACTGTACTTGAGTGACAAATCACAAACCCAAATGTATTATATGGATATTTTATGGATAGAAAACAATAAAATAAACTCTTTCGCTTGAATGTAATTTTCAATTCCAAGGGGAACTGGCAGATTGTTTTCCAGCAACGATTAGATATTTCCACATTTTTCTCGATACTGGAAGCCCACCGTGGTTAATGCTAATTCGATAACCACCTGTTAATAGCACTTGATTGAAACATATTTGGTCACAGTGTTACATGGATAGAAAACATTAAAATAAACTCTTTCACATGAATGTAATTTTAAATTCCCAGAGGAACTGGCTGATTATTTTCAGTAACGATTAGATATTTCCACATTTTCCTCGATACTGGAAGCCCACCAGTGGTTAATGCTAACTCGATAACGATCTGTTAATAGCACTTGATTGAAACATATTTGGTCACAGTGTTACATGGATAGAAAACATTCAAATAAACTCTTTCACATGAATGTATTTTTCATTTCCCAGAGGAACTGGTCGATTATTTTCCGGATCATTCTCGATGCCATTCATCCAAATGAAAAGAATTCCGTGCGTGTATTTGTGTGTGTAGCGGCTGCTTCGATGGTCACCTTCTCTTCTCCTGAAGGATCGGCTTCTCTGTGCTCCCTCACAGTTTCAAACAAACTGCTTGCGTTTCAGGGGAAATCTCGATCCTTCGCTGTCCAGCACTCTCAGCAACAATGTTGTCTTGTCGATGTGCTCACGAAAAATGAATGCGTCTCACCATCAGAATATCGCTTAAGTATGCTTTTTGTGCGTGATTGAATCGAGAGAAGGCGTGGTTTACGATGGCAATTTGGAAGGCAAACTAGAGGGGAATGAACTCTCTGAGCTCGGAACTTTCGACGACTGAGCAATAATCGATTGCGGGCGCATACAATATTGGATACGGAAATATCCTACTGATGGGGAAGAATAATCTTCTGAAGCTATCCTGTTAATTGCGATTGATTGAAAAACCACAAAACCAAATGTATTTGGTCACAGTGTTACATGGATAGAAAACATTCAATTAAACTCTTTCACATGAATATATTTTGAAAATTCCCAAAGGAACTGGCAGATTATTTTCCAGCAATGATTAGATATTGCCACATTTTCCTCGATACAGGAAGCCCACCAGTGGTTAATGCCAACTCGATAACCACCTGTTAATAGCACTTGATTGAAACATATTTGGTCACAGTGTTACATGGATAGAAAACATTCAATTAAACTCTTTCACATGAATATATTTTGAAAATTCCCAAAGGAACAGGCAGATTAGTTTCCAGCAATGATTAGATCTTTCCGGAACTTTCTCGATGCTGAATGGCATCCTAACGGAAAGAGTTCTGCGCGTGTATGTGTCGATCCTTCGCCGTCCACCTCCTCCAGTACGTTAGGCAACGATGTTGTCTTGTCGATGTCCTCACGAAAAATGAATGTGTCTCACCACCAGAATATCGCTTAAGTATGCTTTTTGTGTGTGATTGAATATAGAGAAGGTGTGGTTTACGATGGCAATTTGGAAGGCAAACTAGAGGGGAATGAACTCTCTGAGCTCGGAACTTTCGGCGACTAAGTAATAATCGATTGCGGGCGCATACAATATTGGATACGGAAATATCCTACTGATGGGGAAGAATAATCTTCTGAAGCTATCCTGTTAATTGCGATTGATTGAAAAACCACAAAACCAAATGTATTTGGTCACAGTGTTACATGGATAGAAAACATTCAATTAAACTCTTTCACATAAATATATTTTGAAAATTCCCAAAGGAACTGGCAGATTATTTTCAGTAACGATTAGATATTTCCACATTTTCCTCGATACTGGAAGCCCACCAGTGGTTAATGCCAACTCGATAATCACCTGTTAATATCACTTGATTGAAACATATTTGGTCACAGTGTAACATGGATAGAAAACATTCAATTAAACTCTTTCACATGAATATATTTTGAAAATTCCCAAAGGAACTGGCAGATTATTTTCAGTAACGATTAGATATTTCCACATTTTCCTCGATACTGGAAGCCCACCAGTGGTTAATGCCAACTCGATAACCACCTGTTAATAGCACTTGATTGAAACATATTTGGTCACAGTGTAACATGGATAGAAAACATTCAATTAAACTCTTTCACATGAATATATTTTGAAAATTCCCAGAGGAACTGGCAGATTATTTTCAGTAACGATTAGATATTTCCACATTTTCCTCGATACTGGAAGCCCACCAGTGGTTAATGCCAACTCGATAACCACCTGTTAATAGCCGCGCGTGTATGTGTGTGTAGCGATGTCTTCCCAGGGAACCGTTTGTGGCATCACTCTCCTCCTGATAGATTCCCTTCTGGCCTAGGGTGCACAAACAGGCTCTTGGTTACACCGTTCATCCGCGCTTTCATGATAAATAAAGAGCTTCACCGCAACAGCGACAACATGCTCCAATCGCTGTTCAATTAGAACTGAGTGGATTTCCGAGCGCCGCTCGCTTATATACCGATTGGTGATTTCAATTGCCTGTTTTGAAAGCAATTTTAAGACTATTGAAACAAGTTTTTGGATCAAAAAGTAACAAGTATATAACGCGTAGACATTTTATCTTTCGAATGAAGTGTTTATCATACCATTTCGTTAAGTTGTTTAGGAGCTATTAACGCTCAAAATCTCGGTCTCCGGCGTAACGCTTTCGTTTTCGAAACTTTGATTTTACACCCCGGTATAGAAATGAAAGACGTAGTCCTACGTCAAAAACGTTTTGACAGCAGTTAGTGCGGCACTGGGGTTAAAACTGAACAAAAACGAATTCGCTATAAGCAAGTTGCCATACGATACGGCCATTTGCATTCGTACTTCTCTTCAGTTAAAACAAATTTGATCTCGTTGATCTTTATTTTATTTTATCGGGATTATTCAGCGCACAACGACACAAGCACGGATAGAGAAACAAAATTTGTGGTAAGTGGAAATGGAAACCTGATTGAGGTGAGTAGCTAAAGACAATAATGTTTATATTTGCTTGCTCCTCAGGTATCTTCATATTCTTCGTTTGTCGTATTTATTTGGCACGATTTGAGGAGATAAGGGCGGCTAAATATACTTATCAGATAGCGAATGTACTTTTGCCACGCAAAGTTTGTTGTTCATCGCGATCTGAAACAAGAGAACATTCTACTGACGGACTATGACAACCTGAAAATAGTCAATTTCGGGTGGCTCGTTCACCCCCGCTCGAATCGACATAAAATGTGTGGCACGTTCGATTATCTGCCACCGTAGATGGTCTTATATCAGTGATGTTTAAGCATTCTGTATTTTGAGTTTGCGTCGGTTTTCCATCGTTCGAATCGGAAACGGCCAAGGCCATATACGATGAGACTCGAACTAAAGGCTGCTTCCGGATTGCGGGAGGAGGTGTTTGGTATCGAAGCAAAATCAATGAGTTCAATTTGTGCCTGTGACATATGGTGTGTAGTTATAATTCCCGTTATATGTGTTTTCATCAACAAACGTAGTTGTCTGTTTGATTATTGATTTGGAGGCATCCTTTTTCTTCACTCTTTCTTTCGATGCTGCATGAAATTAAATTTGAAGGGAAACTCGATTGTATATTGCACTTTGTTTATTTGCTCAATGAAACAAACATACTTTTTGTTGCAGTTCGGTCGGAGATTCGGACATTCGTGACGTGATGGTAACGGTGGGCAAATTCGTGAAGAGGCCTTGCAATCTTTGAACAACTACAATGGAGATTACGGCCCGGAGTCGAATGCGGAAAATGTAGACGATGAGGGCGATGACTAGCTTTCAAGTGACCGATCGGCGAGATAACGACGGCTAAATGTGGAAATAACATTGTACCACTGTCCAGAGTATTTATAGGTGTCGCAAATCTTTGAATAATTACATGATCTATCACCAGAATCAGCTGTCGTTTTCGTGCGATGAATATGGCAAACGGTCGCTATAGGGCTACAAAAAGTTACTATTACTGTACGGGAATCTTCTTGTCTTCGAGACAATATTTTCCACCAGAGAACCGTGCACATCATGGAGTGGAATAGCCTCCTTGATGAAGGCACACCAGACTTTAAAAAAGGAAAAAATAAAAGACGAACCGATTTCGTTTGCATAGGTTGTCGTCAGCGTTTCCTGACATAAAAAAAATATCAGCGTCACATTAATGAGTTTCTGAAGCACTTCCCAAAAGTTCTACACCGGTGTCAACTGGCGAATCGAATCGTTAGATTATATGCCACCGGAGATGGTCGTATTTCAGTGATATTTGTGCATTCTGTATTTTTAGTTTTGCGTCTGTTTTCCACCGTTCGAACCGGAAACGACCAAGGCTACATACTATGAGATCCGATAGCTGAAGGTGGACAATCCATACTTTCTGAGTGCGGGAGTGCGGATCTGATATTGAAGTTGTGCGCGAAATCAATGATCTCAAAGTTTTCCTGTAATGTATATGATGTGTAGTTGTAATTCCCGTTTTGTGTTTTTTTTACAACAAACGTACTGTGTCTGTTTGAATATTGATCGGAAGGTAACCTTTTTATCCTATATATTTTAAGGAACTTACTAATTTTTGGTTACAGATTAGAACATTCGTGACGTGATGGTACGCTGAAGTGCATCTCTGAGCACGTCTTGCAATTTTCGGATAACTCCAATGAAGATGACGGTGAGGGGTCGAATGCGGACAACGAAGATATTCGCGAATATGACTAGCCTAAAAGCGACCGATCGGCAAACAACGGCTCTATGTTGGGATAATTGCACCGGGAGCGGGAGCAATTATCGTAAGTTATAAGAAAATTATTTCGTACGAAGCATATACAAAACGCAGTTGAATTAATTCAGCAAAGTGCATCAGAAAAAGCTGATCGATAAGAAGTGCGAGGATGATTGTGAGGAAGAAAATCTATAAATAAGATGAGAAAAGATGACTGATGACTGTTTATCTAAATATGTCTAAGTCGCACGCGTCAATTCAAGTAGCAACAACATTGTATATCTTAATCATAAATCATTATAATTGAGCTGCTGTTTAGATAGAAAAATGAGAATATACCTTCTCAAAAATTTGCACGTAAATATTCAATAAAATTTCTATTTTTACAAGGACTCAATCGGCTTAATAGGCAATAGAATGTAGCAGTTTTTCATTCCAACAAATAGGAAGAATCTTGCTTAACTTTTTCGCACTGCTACGTACACTTTCGGCCACCTAAAATAGCTTAAACAATTTTATGAATACTGTATGTTGTGATTCGACCAACCGCAAGATCGTTAATTGCTGGAAGCATTGAACGTTTTCCGCCGAAGGTGCCAGAAGGAGCTTTCCAGTTGCATCGTTTCACTAAGGCTAAGGTTACTTTGGATAGGAGTACGCACGAAAATTTGATTGAACGAATAGAAACAAACAATTTTGTTCGATAGAAGCTGACGAATACGAACGAAGCAAGGGGGAAGCAATGTAACCACACCAATACAACTCAATGTGGTTGTTTAGCTTCACTATTGCATACAATTCGTACGACCACTTTTCTGCATCCAGTGTCACCGCCGCCTAATGCTCATGTAGTGATTTGAATTTTCTCAGGATCGATGCAACTCTTGGAGGAACCCAATTCTATACTCCTCGCGCCATATAATACCATTTCTTCTTCTTGAATGGCGTTAACGTTCCCTGTTGAACTTTTGCCGTCTCAACATATGTATTAACTAGCGTCATTCATTAATACTTAGTTGAGATTTCTTAAGCCAAATAACACGCCTTGAATGTATTCCGAGGGGCAAGCTCTAGAATACGCGTGACCACAGTGCAAGTCGGAGGAAATTTCTTTGACGAAAAATCCTCCGGCCAGAACGGGAATCGAACCCAAACACCCGGCATGATAATGTGAGACGCTAACCACTCGGCCACGGGTGCACATAATACCATTTCAATAATCCAATTTCTTGACAAATGTCTCCGTATTACTTACAGCCGTTCGCATGCTCATCACCATAAAAATACAGAAGAAAGAATTGCGAGAATTATGTTTTATTCGTTTCGAAATACTCCGGAATTTCAACGGTTCTGACAGTTTGTATGCACACATGTATCATCTGTCTCCCTCCCGCATTTTTTGTACACATTCCCCTCTTACACGCTTCGCTACGTACCACTCCCCTCGCTAACTTACTGACGATACGGACTCACCTTAGTAATACTTTCTATTCATCGTGACTGAGTCAGTGCCAAATTGTTGAGACGTCGGTTAATCGTTCGATTAATTCAAATAATCGAATATCTGAAATAATCATCGAGTAATTTTGTATCGAATAATTTAAAATCAAAATATGAATACATCGAATAGTTGTCATTGTAATCGCGATTAATTAAAGAAGGCATTTTTCTCAAGGTTAATGCATTTTAGGTCAAGAATTAGGCTATATAATTTTTTTATCCAACATTTTTTTATCCAATAATGGAACATCGACAACCTGATAGACCACACGACCAGAATGACAACATGATACGTGATTATTACAAGAAAAAATATTCGCTCGATTAATCGAATATTGAAAGACAATTATTCGAATGAATCGAATATTGAAAAATACCCCAACGATTAATCGATAATAGAATGAAAAATTTAGACATCACTACCAAATTGATTCTGTAATAAAAAAAAAAATGGGTGGGTTATATCTATGATATAACCGCAAGGTTGACGTGAGACTACCTTAGCGTAGCAATCATTCGTTTGTATAATTTTTGATAGAATGAAACAAATCCCGAATTCAATTGAATTCAATATATTTGCTTTGTGAGTAAAAATTCCATATAAGGTCAATTCATGCATTTTGATAGATTATGTTCTTCGTTACAAGTAAATTTAATGACAGTCTTTTTACGTTTAGTATGATGCCTAGGACAAAATATGTGAACGGGAGGACCATCAAACGATTATTTTATGTTACGTTTCCTTCTGAAGTTTGCATCTCTCAAGTGTACGTTTTTCTCGAATCGTGAATTTGCTTGATTTGATGAACTTCAGGCACTTGCACAAAGGCAAGCGAGTACAAAAGTACTCGCAGTTTGCATTTATTTGCTGAGCCGATTTCTCCAGACATCTTGGTTTTGAAATCTGTGTTAGAGGCAAACACATTTCAGTCGGAACAAAAACTTTCATGTATTTGCAATGCCGATTTCCCCAAGCTATATGGATTAGAAGTCTGTGTTAGGGAAACACATTTCAGTCGAAACAAAAATACCCCCGACTTTCATGTATTTGCAATGCCGATCTCTCCAACGCTGCATGGTTTTGAAGTCTGTGTTAGGGAACACATTTCGGTGAGAACAAAAGTCCCCATACTTTCATGTATTTACAATGCCGATTTCCCCAAGGCTGCTTGGTTTTGATGGCTGTGTTAGGGAAACTGTAGATCGGGCCAATCAAAATGAGGCAGTTAGGGCGTTTAGATAACGCTTAACATTTTACAGTTGTTCAATTGTTTATCTAATGAAAAATAACATTTAATTAATTGCGATAGAAGCGTAGAAATATTTCCTATCAATTGATGTAAAAATCTTTCCGATCCAGTAAGAAATGTTCGAGTTATAAGCATTCGGAATCTTTCATTTTTTCCTGCATGTTCTGTGTTTATGTTTTCATTTTACCCCCCATATACTCCGGTTAGACGTAGTCCCACGTCAAAATGTAGAAGGTTGTGTTCAAGATACGACCGCATTGTTGACGTAGAACTACGCTGTAGTTTAATTCAAGTCGCTTGTTTATAACTGCGGCTTTATTTTATAATGTTACGAAAGTTTATAAGTAACCATTCTACCAGTTTGATCGCCCTGAAATGTTTTTTGACGTAGAACTACGTCTAACATTAAGGGTGTCAAATCAGAAAACAGGTCACGTTTTTATGAAATAAAGTTAACGTTAATAACTATTTTTGCCGTGAGCGGATTTTGACGATTTACATACCAAATGAATCGGAAAATCCCTAAGATTTGTTTGGTATGCTATACATTACAATCCCATGGTTAAAAAATGGTTAAAATTCATGAAAACTATAACGTTTTCCTTTTTTCCATACATTTGTTCTGTCCATTTGTGTGCTTTTCCGAACAGAGCTGCCAATAACGGGCAACTTTTCGACGAGCAACGAAGGGGGAATCGTAAGATGTAAAGTCTCTGTGAACAAAGGAAAACAAGAAGAACGAAGGGGAATGTTTTCCTATAGTATAAACAGTGGATCTCGCTGAGGCAAACTTTCATTCTTAGTGAGGACACCGACTGAACAACATCGTTGCTGAGCGAGCTGGATGGTGAGGGATCGAATGCCTTTCTCAAGGCAATGGGGATGGAGGACTAATGCGAGGAAAATTTAAAGTTTTCCAAGCGCCTTTTTGAAGGATATAGACGAATGAACTGAAGAAGTTTAAAGTCTCACATGTCGTAGTTTCGGATTGAGCTGTGGACGCGACCAAATTACTGACTCGCTGATGTCTCTAGCATTGCAATCATTGCATCAAACTGACGCCATTGCATTAAGGTTCTGAACTACATTGATACATTAAGAAAAATGAACTGTTTTGTGTGGGGAATCATCAAGCTAGCTAGCAAAATAAGCGTGTGTATATTTGTTTGCTTCAAGCCATCGATATATGGATATTTGTATGCGTACGTGCGTGCGTTTTGACGCATTGCGCTGTTGCGAGTGAACATGTCGATCCGAACGTGGTGACAAGGAGGGGAGATAGTGGGAGGGAAATATTTGCGCTAAGTTATTAGTAATGAATCTCGGCTGAGGCAAATATTCAGTCTTTTTCCAAGCAGTTGACATTGTTTGTTTTCCGTCATCATAAAGACTTCGTTGGAAATGTCGCTACGGTGAAGCAGGTGTTAAGGTTGTGCACCAAAAAATTATTTGGGGAATACCAAGTTATTTAATAAGTTATTAATTTATTTGGGTTCGCGTGCCAGTTGCAACTAGGGTTGCATTTGCGCTCATCTTGATCATAATGAAGCAGTGCTACTCTTTTCGAGGTTGTTGAGATTGATAGAAAGAGTTTATTTCGTTCATTTAGTCACCAAGAAAGAAAATGTCGTTCTGGAATTTTGTATGTGATTTGGATTCGCTTACCAGTAGCAAAACATTCTCCACTAAGGATAATAACTGCGCTTATCTCGAGCATGTATTGTTCTGCGAGGACAAGAATGAATCATCAAACAATAATCGTTAAATGATTCCACAAGAAAAAAAATATTTCAGAGTTATCAAACTGGTAGAATGGTTGTTTCTAAAATTTCGTAGCATTATGAGAATAATATTCGCAATTATAAAATAGCGACTTGAATTAAACTACAGCATAGTTCTACGTCAACAATCCGGTTGTATCTTGGACACAGCCTCCTATAATTTTTTTTATTGTAGAATCATTTGAAGATAAGTGTTTAATGATTCACTCTTGTGCTCGCTGAACAATACATGCTCGAGATAAACGCAGCTGTCATCCTTAGTGGAGAAAGTTTTGCTGCTGACAAGCGAAACCAAATCACAAACAAAATTCCAGAACGACATTTACTTTCTTGGTGACTAAAAAAGTGAAATAAACTTTATCTGCGAACCCAAATAAATTAATGACTTGTTATAACTTATTGAATAACTTGGTATTCCCCAAATAATCTTTTGGTGCACAACCTTAACACCTGCTTCACCATAGCGTCAGTACAATGCATTGATGCAATGTCAAAGGCACCAACGAAGCCTTTATGATGACAGAAAACAAACAATCTTAACTGCGTGGAAAAAGGCTGAATATTTGCCTCAGCAGAGATTCATTACTAATACCTTAGCGTAAATAATTCCCGCTATCTCCCCGCCTTGTTTATATTTATCATTACAAATGGGGTTTCAGCGTAGCGAAGATGCACTATTTTTACGTCCGGGTTATGAAGCACGTACGTACGCACACAAATATCCATATATCGATGGCTTGAAGCAACTAAATATACACACACTTATCTTTGTGTAGCACTCTTCTCAACAGAAGCCCCTTCTGTTAATATTGCCAGTCTAGATTAGCTTAGCTGTCATCTTTTGTGGAGAGAGTTTTCCTACCGTCATGCGAAACCAAATCACTGACAAAATTCCAGAACATTTATTTTCTTGGTGAGCTGACGATAGCCTATCTTGATGATTCCCCACACAATTGTGAAGCTCAAAACATTAATGCAATGGCGTCAGTTTGATGCAATGGTTGCAATTGCAGATACATCAGCGAGTGAGTAATTTGGCTGCGTCCACAGCTCAGTTCGAAACGAAGACATGTGATGGCGCAAAACAAGGAAGAACAAACGATGTTCATTGTTTCGTATCAAGAACGATACTGAAAGTTCGCCTTTCCTTCCTTTCCTTGTAGAATTAAAGGGACTTCTTCAGTTCATTCGTTTCTAGTCTTAAAAAAGCCCCTGGGAAAACTCTACTCTATCCTCATATTACTTCTCCACCCCCATTGCCTTGAAAAAACCATTCGATCCCTCGCCGTCCATCTCAACGATGTTGTTCAGTCGGTGTCCTCACGAAGAATGAAGTTTGCCGACGACGACGATGTTGACTTAAAAAGCTTGAGCTTAAGCTTAAGCCTGGGTAGACTGTACACTTCGTAGTTGCTCTCCATGATTGGCCTGAACCAACCAAATTGCACAAAGAACACACAGAATTACGCTTGGGACTAGCAAATCATTCTCGTTGTGCAATTTTCGGTGATTCGAGCTTCAAATGGTCAATGCCGGCCACGTCCTTACAGTCAACAGGGGAAGGGAAGGGAAGGAATGTTACTGTTATTCGCCGCCCGAAGGCCAGAAGGGTCGCCTCTATAGCGTGGTTCCCTAGCGTTTATCATGTAAGGGATAGTTGTTAGTGGGAGAGGTATGAATCAGGATTCACTGAGGTGAGTGATGTGATTATGTAAACGCGAACTATTGAAAAAACAAAATTTCTAAGATCTTACGTGTCACAACACGCGACAGGGATTGTTTTTAGGCATCCTGAAAAGGAAAATCTGTGAGTAAGAAAATCTGTGTGTAAGAAACCTGAGAAGGTAACCGAGAGAAATCCTCTTAAACCAATCAAACCGGCAACCCTAATCGCAGTGTCGTTGAATTTTCGGGAAACCTGAGAAGGCAACCGATGGAAATTCTATATTTAAAAAAGTGGGCCGGTGATAGTTTTCGTCAGCTGTCGAGCGTAATTTTTATCGAGCTCCACGCAATGGCGGGAAGGGATCATAGAATAAAAAAAAATTAAAAATTAAGAATCTAAAGACGCGTCCACATTACGCCAATCGGCCTTGGCCGCCCGGAAAAGCCGACTAAATGTGGACGTACCGCCCGGGCTTACCGACGTGCCGAAAACCGACTCGAATCAAACCGAACCCAAACCGAAACAAGTGGGTCCGGTTCGAAAAAGTCGAACCAAAACAAAACGAAGTAAATTAGCGTTGACGACATAGTGCTTCGTGTGTTCGTGACGACTTCGTGCATCCGATGGAACTTCGGCTTCGTGCACCCGATGGGGCGTCCACATTACATAACGAACCGAATATGCCGCTTGGTACAGGCCGATCGGTATCATTCGGCATAATGTGGACGCGCCTTAAGGAATTAAAAATTGTATGAAAAAGAAAAAAAACTTATCCTATTAAAATCACTTTATCAGGTGAAATGATGTTTATACAAATCTTGAAGCTTGAGATTGAAAAGACTGCACACCTCGCAGCCGCCCTTCGTGATTGACCCGAGCCAGCTAGATTACGTCTAGAACAAGTTTTTAGAAAAATTAGAAGCACGAGACGCCACTGCCATCGATCGAAAATCGATACGGAAAGCCGAACTCTAGAAGTACACATCCCCCCGATATTCGCTTACTTTACACACCACTCCATAACATGAAATTACATACACAAATACATCACACAATGCACAAAAGTGTGCGAAACAGAAAAAACGAAACTAACACTAACACGATAACGCTCCTGGAAATCAGAAATGCGAGAGAGAACAACAGTAATGACGTATAAAATCACAATTTCATTCTCAATTCCATCTAAATATTGTTCGTGAAAACAAATCCTAAAGGCGCGTCCGAGTCGGTTTCCGGCACGTCGGCAAGCCCGGGCGGTACGTCCACATTTAGTCGGCTTTACCGGGCGGCCAAGGCCGATTGGCGTAATGTGGACGCGTCTTAACACGCGATTCGGCATTTCTCTTCACCAAACGCTTATACAATTTGAGCACAAATCCTTTTCTTTTCTTCTCCTACACACACACGCGCACCCGATTGAAAATTATTTCGAACATGTCGCAACACGAAGCGAACGAACGCGAATTTGAAACCGTTGGAATGAAAAAAACTACACTTAACATGCAAGGACAAATTATATCATCGGATAACTTCATTAATTGAATTCATTTATATACGTCCACTGAGATAGAAGTATTATTTCTCACGAATTTATTGCCTTTGTACCATGATAATATGGCTAACGAGAAGAAAACAACGCGGAACAAAACAAAAAAACGTCCACACCCGACGGCCGTCCGATCGCCTCCCCCCACGCAACGAACACGGAACATGGAACTACAAGTCTCTCAACTTCCTTGCGAGTACCCGACGACGATGTTGAATTAAAGAAGCTTTAAATTTTTCAGTTCATTCGCCTCTAAAAAAGTTTGCCTCAGCAAGATCCACTGTTTATACTCTAGGCCATTAACCCCCTTCGTTCTTCTTCTTTTCCTTTTGACGTAGGACTACGTCTTTCATTTCTATACCGGGGTGTAAAATCAAAGTTTCGAAAACGAAAGCGTTACGCCGGAGACCGAGATTTTGAGCGTTAATAGCTCCTAAACAACTGAACGAAATGGTATGATAAACACTTCATTCGAAAGATAAAATGTCTACGCGTTATATACTTGTTACTTTTTGATCCAAAAACTTGTTTCAATAGTCTTAAAATTGCTTTCAAAACAGGCTATTGAAATCACCAATCGGTATATAAGCGAGCGGCGCTCGGAAATCCACTCAGTTCTAATTGAACAGCGATTGGAGCATGTTGTCGCTGTTGCGGTGAAGCTCTTTATTTATCATGAAAGCGCGGATGAACGGTGTCACCAAGAGCCTGTTTGTGCACCCTAGGCCAGAAGGGAATCTATCAGGAGGAGAGTGATGCCACAAACGGTTCCCTGGGAAGACATCGCTACACACACATACACGCGCGGCTATTAACAGGTGGTTATCGAGTTGGCATTAACCACTGGTGGGCTTCCAGTATCGAGGAAAATGTGGAAATAACTAATTGTTACTGAAAATAATCTGCCAGTTCCTCTGGGAATTTTCAAAATATATTCATGTGAAAGAGTTTAATTGAATGTTTTCTATCCATGTAACACTGTGACCAAATACATTTGGTTTTGTGGTTTTTCAATCAATCGCAATTAACAGGATAGCTTCAGAAGATTATTCTTCCCCATCAGTAGGATATTTCCGTATCCAATATTGTATGCGCCCGCAATCGATTATTACTCAGTCGCCGAAAGTTCCGAGCTCAGAGAGTTCATTCCCCTCTAGTTTGCCTTCCAAATTGCCATCGTAAACCACACCTTCTCTCGATTCAATCACACACAAAAAGCATACTTAAGCGATATTCTGGTGGTGAGACACATTCATTTTTCGTGAGGACATCGACAAGACAACATCGTTGCCTAACGTGCTGGAGGAGGTGGACGGCGAAGGATCGACACATACACGCGCAGAACTCTTTCCGTTAGGATGCCATTCAGCATCGAGAAAGTTCCGGAAAGATCTAATCATTGCTGGAAAATAATCTGCCAGTTCCTTTAGGAATTTTCAAAATATATTCATGTGAAAGAGTTTAATTGAATGTTTTCTATCCATGTAACACTGTGACCAAATATGTTTCAATCAAGTGCTATTAACAGGTGGTTATCGAGTTGGCATTAACCACTGGTGGGCTTCCAGTATCGAGGAAAATGTGGAAATAACTAATCGTTACTGAAAATAATCTGCCAGTTCCTCTGGGAATTTTCAAAATATATTCATGTGAAAGAGTTTAATTGAATGTTTTCTATCCATGTAACACTGTGACCAAATACATTTGGTTTTGTGGTTTTTCAATCAATCGCAATTAACAGGATAGCTTCAGAAGATTATTCTTCCCCATCAGTAGGATATTTCCGTATCCAATATTGTATGCGCCCGCAATCGATTATTGCTCAGTCGCCGAAAGTTCCGAGCTCAGAGAGTTCATTCCCCTCTAGTTTGCCTTCCAAATTGCCATCGTAAACCACACCTTCTCTCGATTCAATCACACACAAAAAGCATACTTAAGCGATATTCTGGTGGTGAGACACATTCATTTTTCGTGAGGACATCGACAAGACAACTTCGTTGCCTAACGTGCTGGAGGAGGTGGACGGCGAAGGATCGACACATACACGCGCAGAACTCTTTCCGTTAGGATGCCATTCAGCATCGAGAAAGTTCCGGAAAGATCTAATCATTGCTGGAAAATAATCTGCCAGTTCCTTTGGGAATTTTCAAGATATATTCATGTGAAAGAGTTTAATTGAATGTTTTCTATCCATGTAACACTGTGACCAAATATGTTTCAACCAAGTGCTATTAACAGGTGGTTATCGAGTTGGCATTAACCACTGGTGGGCTTCCAGTATCGAGGAAAATGTGGAAATAACTAATCGTTACTGAAAATAATCTGCCAGTTCCTCTGGGAATTTTCAAAATATATTCATGTGAAAGAGTTTATTTGAATGTTTTCTATCCATGTAACACTGTGACCAAATACATTTGGTTTTGTGATTTTTCAATCAATCGCAATTAACAGGATAGCTGTAGAAGATTATTCTTCCCCATCAGTAGGATATTTCCGTATCCAATATGTTTTGTTTCTTTGTTTTTAAGAGGCTTTAAACTTTGCAGTTCATTCGCCTCCAGCCCAGTGAAGAGCCACAATAAAACCAGTCCAGAGGGGACTGGCGAAAGGGAAACCAACAAAATCACTCATCAGACCTGTCCGCTCGACTCTCGGTTAAAGAAGAAGGTAGGAAGGGATCCTATGCTTCATAAGATATTTAATATATGCTGTAAAGAAAAGTAAAAATTTACTGATCCGAGGACCAAAGCAGTAACGAAGCACAAGTGACCCAGCGAAGGGCGTGTTCCAAAGCCAAAAAACAAAAAGGCCCTTCTCAGGAGGATAGGAAAGAAAGGAGTGGAAAGGATTTGGGTGGGATTAGTGGATTGGGAGGGGGTGGGAGTGGTATGGGAAGGAAAGAGGGGAGGAGTAGGTGTGGGGTGGGGTGAAATGAAATGAAATACAGTTTGAATAGATAATAAAATATAGTGGTTTTGAATTTAATGGTATATAGTATAGCTGAAAAATGGAGAGGTTTATTTAATGAATTTATTCTCCTTGGTGAGTGTGGCTGTAGGAATAGGAAGTTGATTAAAGTATAATGTAATGGATAGAAGATAGATGTGGGTATGAAAGTATATATTATATTATTTGTTATTTAATATTATTGAATGCGTGTATATACATGTATGAATACCTTCCTTCCGACCCGTACATACATGTGTATACACACATAAACACGCATACATGACTGTGAAGTGGCGAACTTTAATAAGCACTTTCCAAGGTATTTAGTATTTCGGTTTAGATTTTACCAAAGAAGTCGGTTTCTTTCAGAAACGCAATTAAATTGGTTTCTTGGGTCTCGTCTCTACTGAGGATATCTCGGAGACTCTGACCTATGTTGTGTCGGACTCGAGCATCTTTGGTATGTTGACATTCAAGTAAAAGATGGCTAACGGAAACCGGAGCTTCGTTGCAAGCACATTGGGGTTTTTCGGCTCTGCAGAACAAGTGTGAGTGGGTGAAGTTAGTGTGCCCAATTCGAAGACGGGTAAGGACTTGCCTTTCCCTACTATTGAGGCGGTCATCCCAAGGGAGAGTGGAATTTTTAATTTTATGAAGATGAGTGGGACGGCTGTTTATCCAGCCTATGTCCCAGCTTTCACGGACTTGCTGTTTTACCCAGCGGACAATGTCAGATTGAGGACAGGGCATGTCTGGGGGATCTATTTTGCTGCCCTTGCCGGCCAGTATGTCGGCGGCTGTGTTTCCACGGATTCCTGAGTGACCAGGAACCCAGCAGAAGGAGATGTTTTTATTTGAAGCAGCCTCTTCTGTTTGCTTAATCCATGGGTGTTTGCTGTTTCCACTCAGAAGATCGTGGAGACAGCTAGCTGAGTCTGAGAATATTGTGGTAGGAAGAAACTCATGGGTGCATTCTTGGGTAGCTATTAAAAGGGCGAAAGCTTCCGCACTGAAGATGGAGCATTGCGGTGGAAGAGAAAAGCTACCAGTGTATCTACTCTCAAAGACTCCACATCCAACTCCATCGGCACTGACTGAACCATCTGTGTATACCTGGTGGTTGATTTGAAAATTGGATGCAACGAGGTTATTGAAGCAGGCTTTGACTTTTGGAGAAGGGTCTCCCGCTCGAACTGTCTTGAGAAGTTCAAGGTTAATGTTCGGCGGTTTGACGTTCCAATTTCTTCCCGTCGCAGATGAACGTTCACATATATCGGGAAGATCTTTGTTCGTGAGATTTTTGAACCATGTTTTAGCTCTATGTATTAATGGGACATTGTGGTCGCTTTCGGGGAGTGACAAGTGACGGATGGCTTTATTGGTGATGGCTTTTGTTACCAGGTGGGTGAAGGGAAGTTGCCCACTTTCTGCCATTACAGCAAGAGTGGGACTGGTGGGAAAAGCGCCAATTGCGAGCCTAATTGCTTTATTGTAAATTGGTTGAATGGTGTTTAACACCCTGTCCCCTCCACGGCTGAAGGTGCCTATTCCGTAAAGGATTTGTGGGACCAACCAAACATTTACAACATTTAGCAACGTCTTTCTATGACCAGAGGCTAGGTTGCCTGCGATAGACTTGATGATGTTCAATTTCTTTCTGGTGGCTATTTTGGTCTTTTGGGAATGTGATAGGAAGTTGAGTTTCTTGTCGAAAGTAACCCCTAGTATTTTCAATGTCCTCATTGTAGGGATCGGGATTTTGTTGAGCTGAAGATAGGTTCTCCTTCTGAGAGCTTTTCCGATATGTATGTGTTTGGATTTCTCCGGGGAAATTTGAAAACCTGTTTTTAGAGCCCAGTTTTGGATGGAGTCTAAGGTTTTTTGAAGCCTCTTTCTCTGAATTAAGCCGAAGCAGCTCGTAGAGATAAGAGTGATGTCATCTGCATAGACTATGACCTTTATATGGTCCGGGATAATCTCGAATAGAGATTGCATGGCAATGTTGAAGAGGGTTGGTGAAAGTGCTGAGCCTTGTGGGAAGCCGTTTTCTGGGATTTTTAGAGAAGATTGGTGGTTGTTAATAACGGTTTTGAAAGACCGGTTTTCTAGAAAACTTTTAACGAAGAGACCTAATCTCCCACGAATCCCCCAGTCGAAAAGGCTTTTCAGCACTGGGTACCTCCATGCCCGATCGAAGGCCTTGGATAAATCCAGGGAAACAATATCAATGTGGTGTAATTTTTCAGTTGCGTCGTCTAGGATTTTTTCGATTGCTACAAGGCAATCTTCTGTACCTTTTCCCGCACGGAAGGCGAATTGTCTGGGATCAATCAGCTTATTTGACTCTAGAAAAGTCGTTAAGCGTCGATTGACCATTTTTTCCAAGACTTTCCCAACACAACTTAGGAGAGTGATGGGGCGGAAATTGTCAAGAAGATGGTTGTTCATGTCTGGTTTCGGGATACAGATCTTTAAACCCTCTTTCCAGCAACTGGGGAGGGTTCCACTGTCCCAGACTTTGTTGAGGAGCTTCAGAAGTGCTTTTTTCCCGAGATGGGGTAGATTCTTAAGCATAGGGTAGCTAATTTCATCAGGTCCTGTGGATCCTTGTTTGACTTTGTTCAGTACCCAATCGAGCTCTTTGAGGGAGAGGTTTTTGTTGAAGCCAAATTCCACATCGGTTGAAAATCGATGGGAATTCTTTCGCATTCCGTTTTGTGGGTTAGAAAGGTTTGGTCGTAGCTTTGATTGGAGGAGGCGGAAGCAAAGAAATCTCCAAACGCCTCGGCGATGATTTTCCGGTCATTGGTGTATTGACCGTTAATTAGAAGATTATATTCTTTTCTTTCCATGAAGCCTGCCAATCTTACTCCATAAATCCTTTGTTGACGCGTTGGGATTAATTTCGCTGACGAATTTAACCCAACTGTTGTGCTTGGCTGTGTTGATAGCAGTCTTAGCTTCTTTGCGAGCCCTTTGGAACTCTGCAAGCAGAGTGGGTCTCAGTGGGCTGTCCGGATGGGCCTTTCTTAATTTGCGTAGGGCCTTACGTCGACCTTTGATCGCTGCCTTCAGCTCAGGCGACCACCATGGGACACATTTCCTGCCAGGGATGCCACTGGTTCTGGGGATGTGCACCATTGCAACTTCTAGGACAACTTTGGAGAATTCCTTGGCTGTCCAATCTCGTTTAGCGGAGAGGCGGTTTTCAATGTCAAACTGATAGCCAGCCCAGTCAGCGTATTCAAATTTCCATCTTGGCCTTGTTGAAAACTCTGGAGAAGTTTGGCCGAAGGAAGTGAAGATTGGAAAATGATCGCTTCCGCAAGTATCATCGTGGATGTTCCAAGAAAGTTTTGAAGATAGTTTGTCTGATACTATAGTGAGATCGATGGCTGAAGTAGTACCAGAATAATGGATTCTGGTGTGTTGGCCGTTGTTAAGAAGGAGAAGAGAATGGTCGGATATGAAATCCTCAATGATGGATCCTTTTCGATCGAGGTATGCACCTCCCCAGGCGTATGAGTGGGCGTTGAAATCACCCATAAGCATGATTGGGGCGGGAAGTTGGGCGAACAGATGGTCCAGTTGGCCGCGTAGAGTGTTCGGATCGGAATCATTAGTGATGTAGATGCTAACGACGGTGATTGGAAAGGGGTGTTTAATGCGCACTACCACTGCCTGAAGATCAGTGGTAATGGGAAGAAGATCATGTGGAGTGCCATCTTTGATTGCGATTGCAACTCCGTTTTTTGAGGGGTTGGGACCCTCTTTGAAATATGTGATATATTTTGAGATGAAGTGTTTATCGAAGTTGTTTGGAGTCATAGTTTCTTGAAGGGCTATGACTGTGGGATTAGAGTTTGAAATAAGCATTTTCAGTTCTAGAATATTTCGTCGGATACTTCTGATGTTCCATTGTATCCCGAATTTCTGTGTTGGAGTGAATGTGTTGGTGTTTTTAACTCTAATTCCTAAGTCTTAATTGTGTGTATGTTTGAACTATTCAAAGAGAATTAGTTCGATGGTCCTTTACCCTTGGAAAGAGAAGCTTTCTTTGAGGTATTGGTGTTGTTTTTGTTTGGTGTAGAAGTCTTTGGAGTGTTTGTTGTGTTTGTGTTGTTTTTTGTTGAATGTGCGTTGCTGTTGTTGTTATTGTTGTTTTTTGTTTGATGTGTGTTGTTGTTGTTGTTGTTGTTGTTGTTGTTTTCTGTTGGGGTTGTATTGTTATTTGTTGTTGGTGTCTGTCTTTGTTCATTCTTAGTTCTTTTCTTGTCCTTGTTTGTTTGGGTCTCATCTTCAGATTTTTGATCTGACTCTGAGGATGATCCTTTAGTTATTTTTCTTTTGTTTTTGTTTTTGTTTGGAACATCAGACGTGTCCATAGAAATGACTGATTCGCTTTCGGATTCAGTTGATGAACTACCAGTTGTTGAATCTGTCATGGTTGTATCGAATGTAGTGTCAATTGGGGGGGTGCTTTCGCGACTAGAAGTGGCCGAAGCGGCCGAGGCGCAGTTACATTTGCAGTTGCAGCTGGGTGCTGGCTTTTGCAAGTTGGAAAGTCTGTCTTGCAGAACACTTGCGAATGTTGGAGCATTGTTTTGAAGTTGCAGCTGTTCCTTTACCTCTTTGTATGAGATTCCATTGTCGATTCTTATTCTGGTGATTTTATTTTCGGTTTGCCATACGGGACAATTCCTACTAGAAGAGGAGTGGTTCCCTTGGCAGTTGACACAAAAAGCTGAAGCATCGCATACTTTGTTTGCGTCTGTTTGTTGTTCCGGATGTTCATGGCCGCAGTTTCTGCAAAGCGGATTTTCGCGTTTGCATCGCTTGTTCGTATGTCCAAATTTGTAGCACTTGTAGCATTGCATGGGATTGGGATAAAAATTTCTAGTCCCGGCTCGAATGAACCCAAAGTAAATAAAATTGGGAACGACAGTTCCGCGAATGGTCAATATTAAAGTGGCCGTTGGCACAACAATGTTGTTGTCCTTTCTGGTGATGCGTTTGACGCCGATCACACCTTGAGCGGTGAGTTCTTTCACCAGTTCGGATTCCGGAAGGTCGATAACTTCGCGGCAAGTCACAACGCATTTGCGTTGGTTTAAAGTTGGGTGGAAGATCACTTCTACAGGAGTATTATCAATCAGTTTGGTAATCGAAAGTAACTTACCGACTGTATCCTCATCCCTGGTTGTCAAGATGTACTGGAGTTTCTTTTTATCATCTCGCTGTGGTTTGGCGCTGTTGAATTTTTTTACAACTGCCTTGATGGTATTGCTGACTGTGAAGGGGTTTGTTGGAAGCACCTTGTCTCCTGTGGCTCTCAGAAGCAGTATCTGGAGATTACCGTTCGAGGGGTCCGCCCATAGTGGAGCGGTGGCTTCGGTGGGCCTGCCCTCATAGAAATTTGTAGCCCGGCCTCCCGGAGGCCCGGAGCTACTTGAAGCCATGCTTCTGCTTGACTATACCTAGGTTATAGTCAGCAGGTACGGATATGAAATCACTAAAATTCCTTATTGGGAGATATTCACTAAGGGGTATGTTCCCAGAAAATTACACTTTGTTCTAGTAAAGCACTTTGAAAAGCCACCAATGGGTGCGGAAAATTGCAAATCACACTTAATATAATAATTGCTTCCGTCACTTCACTTGCTTGTATGCGTGTTTTTCTTTTTAGATTTTATTTAATAATAAAGATTCACTACACTACAATATAACTGGCAACACTGCCCGAAAGAAAAAGGGGGCGTGGCGTCGGTGACGCCGAAAAAGCGCGCGCTTTTTCCGGCAAGCCGGTGAGCGCCCGCTCTCCACGGTCGAAGCGAGCTATTGCCTTTTCCCGCTCTCCTTCTGCTGTCACATTAAAACTTATTCTAACAAATCTCCTTCCACAATCGCCAGGGGGAACGTCCCAGTCCGCTGTCCAGAAACGCCAAAACTCCGAGCTGCTGAAAGAAAAATCGACCTTCTCGGTCGGAGGTTAAAATCAGTATATGATCCAATATTGTATGCGCCCGCAATCGATTATTGCTCAGTCGCCGAAAGTTCCGAGCTCAGAGAGTTCATTCCCCTCTAGTTTGCCTTCCAAATTGCCATCGTAAACCACACCTTCTCTCGATTCAATCACACACAAAAAGCATACTTAAGCGATATTCTGGTGGTGAGACACATTCATTTTTCGTGAGGATATCGACAAGACAACATCGTTGCCTAACGTGCTGGAGGAGGTGGACGGCGAAGGATCGACACATACACGCGCAGAACTCTTTCCGTTAGGATGCCATTCAGCATCGAGAAAGTTCCGGAAAGATCTAATCAATGCTGGAAAATAATCTGCCAGTTCCTTTGGGAATTTTCAAAATATATTCATGTGAAATGATGATGATGTTGAATTAAAGAGGCTTTGAACTTTTCAGTTCATTCGCCTCTAGCCTTGAGAAAGGCCTTGGGTTTTTTGACGTAGGACTACGTCTTTCATTTCTATACCGGGGTGTAAAATTAAAGTTTCGAAAACGAAAGCGTTACGCCGGAGACCGAGATTTTGAGCGTTAATAGCTCCTAAACAACTGAACGAAATGGTATGATAAACACTTCATTCGAAAGATAAAATGTCTACGCGTTATATACTTGTTACTTTTTGATCCAAAAACTTGTTTCAATAGTCTTAAAATTGCTTTCAAAACAGGCTATTGAAATCACCAATCGGTATATAAGCGAGCGGCGCTCGGAAATCCACTCAGTTCAAATTGAACAGCGATTGGAGCATGTTGTCGCTGTTGCGGTGAAGCTCTTTATTTATCATGAAAGCGCGGATGAACGGTGTCACCAAGAGCCTGTTTGTGCACCCTCGGCCAGAAGGGAATCTATCAGGAGGAGAGTGATGCCACAAACGGTTCCCTGGGAAGACATCGCTACACACATACACGCGCGGCTATTAACAGGTGGTTATCGAGTTGGCATTAACCACTGGTGGGCTTCCAGTATCGAGGAAAATGTGGAAATAACTAATCGTTACTGAAAATAATCTGCCAGTTCCTCTGGGAATTTTCAAAATATATTCATGTAAAAGAGTTTAATTGAATGTTTTCTATCCATGTAACACTGTGACCAAATATGTTTCAATCAAGTGCTATTAACAGGTGGTTATCGAGTTGGCATTAACCACTGGTGGGCTTCCAGTATCGAGGAAAATGTGGAAATAACTAATCGTTACTGAAAATAATCTGCCAGTTCCTCTGGGAATTTTCAAAATATATTCATGTGAAAGAGTTTAATTGAATGTTTTCTATCCATGTAACACTGTGACCAAATACATTTGGTTTTGTGGTTTTTCAATCAATCGCGATTAACAGGATAGCTTCAGAAGATTATTCTTCCCCATCAGTAGGATATTTCCGTATCCAATATTGTATGCGCCCGCAATCGATTATTGCTCAGTCGCCGAAAGTTCCGAGCTCAGAGAGTTCATTCCCCTCTAGTTTGCCTTCCAAATTGCCATCGTAAACCACACCTTCTCTCGATTCAATCACACACAAAAAGCATACTTAAGCGATATTCTGATGGTGAGACACATTCATTTTTCGTGAGGACATCGACAAGACAACATCGTTTCCTAACGTGCTGGAGGAGGTGGACGGCGAAGGATCGACACATACACGCGCAGAACTCTTTCCGTTAGGATGCCATTCAGCATCGAGAAAGTTCCGGAAAGATCTAATCATTGCTGGAAAATAATCTGCCAGTTCCTTTGGGAATTTTCAAAATATATTCATGTGAAAGAGTTTAATTGAATGTTTTCTATCCATGTAACACTGTGACCAAATATGTTTCAATCAAGTGCTATTAACAGGTGGTTATCGAGTTGGTATTAACCACTGGTGGGCTTCCAGTATCGAGGAAAATGTGGAAATAACTAATCGTTACTGAAAATAATCTGCCAGTTCCTCTGGGAATTTTCAAAATATATTCATGTGAAAGAGTTTATTTGAATGTTTTCTATCCATGTAACACTGTGACCAAATACATTTGGTTTTGTGATTTTGCAATCAATCGCAATTAACAGGATAGCTTCAGAAGATTATTCTTCCCCATCAGTAGGATATTTCCGTATCCAATATTGTATGCGCCCGCAATCGATTATTGCTCAGTCGCCGAAAGTTCCGAGCTCAGAGAGTTCATTCCCCTCTAGTTTGCCTTCCAAATTGCCATCGTAAACCACACCTTCTCTCGATTCAATCACACACAAAAAGCATACTTAAGCGATATTCTGGTGGTGAGACACATTCTTTTTTCGTGAGGACATCGACAAGACAACATCGTTGCCTAACGTGCTGGAAGAGGTGGACGGCGAAGGATCGACACATACACGCGCAGAACTCTTTCCGTTAGGATGCCATTCAGCATCGAGAAAGTTCCGGAAAGATCTAATCATTGCTGGAAAATAATCTGCCAGTTCCTTTGAGAATTTTCAAAATATATTCATGTGAAAGAGTTTAATTGAATGTTTTCTATCCATGTAACACTGTGACCGAATATGTTTCAATCAAGTGCTATTAACAGGTGGTTATCGAGTTGGTATTAACCACTGGTGGGCTTCCAGTATCGAGGAAAATGTGGAAATAACTAATCGTTACTGAAAATAATCTGCCAGTTCCTCTGGGAATTTTCAAAATATATTCATGTGAAAGAGTTTAATTGAATGTTTTCTATCCATGTAACACTGTGACCAAATATGTTTCAATCAAGTGCTATTAACAGGTGGTTATCGAGTTGGCATTAACCACTGGTGGGCTTCCAGTATCGAGGAAAATGTGGAAATAACTAATCGTTACTGAAAATAATCTGCCAGTTCCTCTGGGAATTTTCAAAATATATTCATGTGAAAGAGTTTAATTGAATGTTTTCTATCCATGTAACACTGTGACCAAATACATTTGGTTTTGTGGTTTTTCAATCAATCGCAATTAACAGGATAGCTTCAGAAGATTATTCTTCCCCATCAGTAGGATATTTCCGTATCCAATATTGTATGCGCCCGCAATCGATTATTGCTCAGTCGCCGAAAGTTCCGAGCTCAGAGAGTTCATTCCCCTCTAGTTTGCCTTCCAAATTGCCATCGTAAACCACACCTTCTCTCGATTCAATCACACACAAAAAGCATACTTAAGCGATATTCTGGTGGTGAGACACATTCTTTTTTCGTGAGGACATCGACAAGACAACATCGTTGCCTAACGTGCTGGAGGAGGTGGACGGCGAAGGATCGACACATACACGCGCAGAACTCTTTCCGTTAGGATGCCATTCAGCATCGAGAAAGTTCCGGAAAGATCTAATCATTGCTGGAAAATAATCTGCCAGTTCCTTTGGGAATTTTCAAAATATATTCATGTGAAAGAGTTTAATTGAATGTTTTCTATCCATGTAACACTGTGACCGAATATGTTTCAATCAAGTGCTATTAACAGGTGGTTATCGAGTTGGTATTAACCACTGGTGGGCTTCCAGTATCGAGGAAAATGTGGAAATAACTAATCGTTACTGAAAATAATCTGCCAGTTCCTCTGGGAATTTTCAAAATATATTCATGTGAAAGAGTTTAATTGAATGTTTTCTATCCATGTAACACTGTGACCAAATATGTTTCAATCAAGTGCTATTAACAGGTGTTTATCGAGTTGGCATTAACCACTGGTGGGCTTCCAGTATCGAGGAAAATGTGGAAATATCTAATCGTTACTGAAAATAATCTGCCAGTTCCTTTGGGAATTTTCAAAATATGTTCATGTGAAAGAATTTAATTGAATGTTTTCTATCCATGTAACACTGTGACCAAATATGTTTCAATCAAGTGCTATTAACAGGTGGTTATCGAGTTGGCATTAACCACTGGTGGGCTTCCAGTATCGAGGAAAATGTGGAAATAACTAATCGTTACTGAAAATAATCTGCCAGTTCCTCTGGGAATTTTCAAAATATATTCATGTGAAAGAGTTTAATTGAATGTTTTCTATCCATGTAACACTGTGACCAAATATGTTCCAATCAAGTGCTATTAACAGGTGGTTATCGAGTTGGTATTAACCACTGGTGGGCTTCCAGTATCGAGGAAAATGTGGAAATATCTAATCGTTACTGAAAATAATCTGCCAGTTCCTTTGGGAATTTTCAAAATATATTCATGTGAAAGAGTTTAATTGAATGTTTTCTATCCATGTAACACTGTGACCAAATACATTTGGTTTTGTGGTTTTTCAATCAATCGCAATCAACAGGATAGCTTCTGAAGATTATTCTTCCCCATCAGTAGGATATTTCCGTATCCAATATTGGATGCATAAAACCTTGTGCCTCCAACGTAACGCTCTCGTTTTCGAAGTTCTCCAAATATTCATTCATTCAGAATGAATTCAGATTCAACTTCATACAAATGATCTCTAAATCAACGATAGTCCTACGTCACCCTTGCGGTTATACCATAGATATAACCCACTTCCTGTTTTTTCACGGAGACTTTACATCTTACGATTTCCCCTTCGTTGCTCGTCGATAAGTTGCTCGTTATTGACAGCTCTGTTCGGGAAAACACACAAATGGACAAAGCAAATGTATGGGGAAATGAGATTGCCTCCAATTCTCATCAATTTAAACCATATACAGACTATGGGATAGTAATGTATAGCATATCAAACAAATCTTAGGGAATTTCCGATTCGTTTGGTGAGTAAATCGCCAGAATCCGTTCACGGCAAAAATAGTTATTAACGTTAACTTTATTTCATAAAAAGACGGGTGGGTAATGTCGGGGACATAACCGGAGTGACGTAGGACTATACAAAGGGGACAGCTTTTGCTAAATATATATTTTAAATATATTGTTTTATTTTCTTCTGCTACGTGAATACCTACCTATCTACCTGAAAAATGGATTAGTTTACTGTTTACTCTTCATGAACATGTTGGGGGTTCTAAAAAGAACCTTTGGTGTGGTGTTTTTGCGTTTTTTTTTACAAACTTTCTCAATTTTTTCTCGCTGTCTTATAGTTAAATCTTGATTTTTTTCCGAAGGCTTTGTACTTATTAAATGTTAAATGCAGGGCATCTTTCGACGTATGCACATATCGTACAATCAAAATGATGGCTGTGATAGGGGATGCATAGGTGGTCATCAGCTCATTCACTATCATATATTTCACTATTGAGCACATTACCGTACCTTAAACTGTATCCGTGTTTCGGAGACGAATGAATTGTAAGATTTGTAGTTTCCGCAAACAAAGTAAATAAAAATGAAAAAGAACTGAGGTTTTGGAGACGAACTCTACGATCTGTCGAGAAATAAACGAACTATAAGCGTTCTGAAAAACCAACAATAAATACATGGACGAATGACCTTCGGATTAAAGCCCTTTAAATAAGAACAGAGCAGCAGGAAATACATAAAGGCGAATGAACTGCAAAGTTCAAAGCCTCTTAAAAACAAAGAAAGAAGAATAAGGAAATACATAGCTCATCATGTTGCTCCTTAGTTATTTTTCTATACAATGCAGATGTAACGTCATTCATTTTTCAACATCAGTTATCAACCAAAGAAAACAGTTCTTGCTACCGAGAAAATTCGTTAATGCCATCCTGCATACAATGTGTTGTAATTTGAAGCCATTTTTAATTCGGAAACCATGCATGGGTTTATGAAAACTGAATGATCAATTTAAAAGACCCCAACCACCAATAAGTTCAAGAACAAGATAAACAAAATAAATCAGTTTATATTATATGTCATATTATGTCTCTTTAGAATGCATTGGTATTGTGAAAAACTTTCAATAACTCTTCTTTGAAAGGTTTAATGGCCCTGAAAAGCGCCGTGTTTTACGGTGGCTGGTTTTGCCACCAAAGCAGTCTGTATAAACAAACTTTTTCCTTCTTCTACCTGCTTCCGTTTTGCGATTGCGTTTGCCACTCGCTGAAACTAGTTGTTGCCACCGAACCGAATGTGCTCTGTTCTGTTCGGTTTTGCGGGGTTTTTTTTATTGTTGTGAGCAGCTTTGCAAGCCAACTCGAGCACTCCGGCGGCCGAAATTCTATAACCGCTATTAGGTATACTGGTACTCCGGCACCAATCCGTTGATGCGATGTGATGTGAAACGATGCCACACAACCACACTGATTTACGGTTTGAAAGAGAATGATATATTTTTCAGCGGATCCGCGCCTTTTGTACGCTAGCGGTACACACTCACAGGATAGAGACAAATCAGCAGACTAAGCCAAAGGGGCGAGTCCAACGAGACGAACGAAAGAGCGTTAAAAGGCAGCGATGGCAAAAAAATACATTCATTACGATTTGTTCGCTCGTTGGATTCACATGCAGGCTAAAAAGGGTCCTTTTCAGGATCACAAAATTATCTTTAATCTAAAGAGTTTATTGTTTTGTTATCACTCGATATCCCCATCTTGTTCGGCTAAACCTTCCTGTTTAGCGATTGCGTTTGCCACTCGCCACAGCTTTCACAGTTGGAAAATTTCTTCCCATCCAGCTTGTGACATGTTGTACAGTAAATTACATTTAATGGGACGTGCCGAAACACCACTCAGTGTCGCATTGGAGGCGATTTTAACCTGTAATTGAACATTTGCGATGACAGTGGTACAGTGTCGACTTTCGATGTGGGGTCATAATTTGGACCTCGAACTTTATGTTTACAAAAATGTCCAACTAAATATGTCGCATTACAGGTCCGTCCAATTAGCTGAATGTCGAGCTAAATGTAAATTACTGTACTTTCAATCTAGAAGCAATTTAAAAATTAATGAATATTGAATAATCGGGAAAGTCCCCAACCATAAATAAGCTCAGAACAACTGCCAAATTCACATACTCATCATATACTGGCAAACAAATTATGAAAAAATCAATTTGTGTTTTATTATTATTTTGGATATTATTTTAGAAAGCATTGAACTGTATTTCGTAAACTCTTTTTTGAAAGGTTTAATGGCCCTGATAAGTGCCGTGTTTTATGGAATGGTTCCAATTTAGAAAACTTAGTACTCGTGGTTTTGAAAAAAAAAACCATTTCGAACGCCCTCGATGCCGCCTTATTCTGGATTTGCCACCAAAGAATAAACTTTTTTCTTCTGCTACCAGCTGCCGTTTTGCGATTGCGTTTGCCACTCGCTGCAACTGCCTGTTGTTGTCTTGATGTCCACCGAACCGAATGTGTTCTGTTCTGAATGCGGGTTTTCTTATCGTCGCGAGCAACTTTACCAGCCAACTCGATCACTTCGACGGCCGAAACTATATAACGCCGACTAGGTGGACTGGTGCACTGGTACTAACGCGCTCGGCCTAGCTACCCTTGCGGGGAACTCCAGATCAACACGGTTCGAGCGGGATTTTGCCTTTCCCTTCACTTTTCCTCCTTTACCATGTCCAGACATGGCTGCTTGGGTTGGTTTGTTGATGTATTTTGATGCGAACCGATGTGGTGTACGGTTTGAATGAGAATGATCGTTACGGCAGCGGAGCGGGGATTTTTAAGCTGACTGGCTGGCTCGAGAATTACGCATGTGTGAGACAGCGACCAATGTTTCGTTCATTTTTTTCTTTTTCCTTTCCAATGGTGCTTCATTCTATTTCGCTGCTGCTCTGGTTGCCCGTTTTGGTCGGTACGATTTGAGGAGCACAAAATGGACCAATCAAAAATAGGCACATAGTGCATTTGGACAATGCTTGATATTTCACAATTATTCAATTATTTATCTCAAGAAAAATGAAATGTTATTCATTATGATAGATGCGTAGATATATTTCCTATCAATTGATGCCAAAACCATTGCGATCTATTGAGAAATGCTCGAGTTATAAGCGTTCCAAATCTTGCATTTTTACCTACTTGTTCAGTGCCTAGATTTCCATTTCACCCCCTATATCTTCCGGTTAGACGTAGTTCTACGTCAAAAACGTGACCTGTTTTCTGATTTGGCACCCTTAATGAAAGACGTAGTTCTACGTCGAAAAACGTTTTCAGACTGCACACCTCGCAGCCGCCCTTCGTGATTGACCCGAGCCAGCTAGATTACGTCCAACGTAAATAGACAGTGACCAGGTATGCCAGAAGGGTACTCGCATAAGTGTTAGTGAATAGTGTGCAAAATTATTAAGATTTGTATGGATTTTTTTGATGATTCGTAAATTAATGGAAAACGGATGGATATGTACTTCTAAAAAATCTCACATTTGGTGTAAACATATATGTTTTACATAATTTTATGTATTTTATAGATATAAACTATATGGTTCATGGTAATATGGTAGAATGTACACAGCATTCACAACAAGATTTTTTTCATTTTTTTAGATGCTGGATCTGCTGGTTTATTAGCGGGTTTCTGCAGACGTTTGATGGACATTTTCTTAGCCTTCTCCTCTTTAATTTGTCTGTTGAGAGTATTGATTCGTATATACGTGCGCAGCCGTATGAAATATTCGATCAGTTCAGCCGGAATATCGGGGCATTCATGTCTCAATGCACCGCTTATTTTTGCAACTATTCCTTTTTCTTTAGAAATATTGTCCTTATGATAATTTCTGAAAAATTTCTCGAATAATCTTGCTTGTTCCATCCATTCCGTTGACGGTTGCATCAATCCGCCCAACGATAAGTGAGACACATAACTGTTTGGATAAGCATAATCGTGATCCAGCAAAGGGTGAGTGGATAAGTGAAAATAACGCTCTCTAATTTTGTATGTGAGGTCTCCAACGTAAGGATGTTTTGTACGGAACTTTCTTGCGACAGCACCAACTACATACTCGAACCCATCATCTTCAGTAGTGAAGTTTGAATCATCTTCGTCATTTTCTACAAAAATCATGTTATGAACATCGTTTTCTTGTTCATCAGGTGCTTCAGAAACAGCTGTGTTTCCAGCGGAGCCTGTCGGTTTATGTTCTTTCAATACATCCAACACTAGATATTCTTCTCCGGAGTATTTGTCTTTCGTAGATTGACCTGATGATATAGACTGTAAACTTTTACCAAGTATAATCAATCTCAATCGATATAAAAACTGCAATGGAGACGGATGATCATTTCCTCCACCTCTCGTTCTTATCATCGAAAAAAGGTTCTCGAGAGCATCTTGATTTAACTTTGCGGTGATAATGTAGTTGATATTAAACCTTTCCTTCATATCGTCAAATAATTTTTGTAGCGAAAAGGTGGACATCAAAATAGCCTTTTGAAAGAGCTGTAATGTAGATAAATTATTAAAGCTACGAAAACAACGCCAAATTTAATATTTACCTGCATACACGATTTATCGATCGGGAGAACGGTACTCATAAGCTCCACAATTGAATCCAAAGCTTCATCATGCTCACTACGACACAATCCGTATGGTCTTTTCAATACCTGACTCTCATTTGGACTATGTGAATTCATAACATCCCACCAATTATTCACGATAAGAATGAAATTCGCTAGTCGTTTTGCTTCTGTTGTACCAATCCTGCGCTGCAGCGCCACGGCACACTTTCGAGATAGAAGCTTAGCAGCCCAGGCAACATTCTGGCGTTGACTTTTCTGACACGTCAAGTATTCTTCCCTAATAAAAAAAGTGTCGGATATTTCAACAGCATTTCTGGCCACTAGGTTCCATAGAAGATGGTGTTTCACGATGTTTCCATCAGACAGCAAAAATCCCGTATCGATAAGGCGATTACGTATCAATTTTAGAACATGGGGGGCGTCCGCAAACAGATATAACTTTCGCTTGGTTTGTGGATGAATAAGGAATGTTTTTTTGTTCTTCAAATCGACGTCTGACCAAATACCAACGTTGCCTCCACCACAGTCTGATACGGCAGCTACTACCTCGAACCCAGCTTCGTAAGCCTTAGTGACAGCCTCCATGAACAATAACTTTGTCATCGAAACGTTAAAGGACGCATAAAACGGTTGCTTCCAATTTCCGAAAAGGCCCCTGAGCATCATGATCTGCAGGAACAAAAATAATTGATATGCTTCCAAGTTCAGCACTGACAAAATTGTTCTGTTTATTTGAAATAGAATAATGGAATAAATTACCTGCACTTTAGTATGACAACCCAACACATCATCGTGCTTCTTGTCGTACTCGTACACTTCACTGACCGACATCTCATCGTAAAGCAGCACACATACTTTTTCAAATTCGGACATGTTTTGGGATCTGGCTTTGAGCATCATTAATACTTCTTCCAAAAATCCTTTTCGCATATCTATTCTAGATGCGTACTGTCGGAGGCAACTTGATCCAGGAAGTGGCATACCAAGATTTTTAGTGAGATAATCGTATCCAGACAAACCGAAGGATCGCAAAGAAAATCCTTTTGATAACTCCTCAGTATTCCAATTAACTCGCTGTTTTACGCCTAGCAGCAAATCTGACTGATTTCTGGTGAGCTTGGAGGATAATTTTTCGCGAGCTTTGTCAATGACATATTTTTCATTAACTTCTCTCTGATCGCGAGAGATTTTTTCTAAGTTGGTCACTCGTCTCTTTTCTTCCATGAGCTGTTGGTGCAATATCGATATTGTATCATCCTTCTTCCGAAGCTGCTCCTCTAAATCTTGGATTCGCACTTCCATATTACAGTGGGGAACATTAGTATCGGTTGATGAACTTGAATCATTCATACTTGATGTAAATTGTTTGCTAAGAGCATCAATTTGTTCGCAAGATCGGTTTCGTTGTTGTTGCCTTGTAACAGATGGATTTCTAATACTGGGAACAGCTGAAACAAAACTGAATTGATATAATTGTGATTATGGTTATTGTAAATATTTACCACCAGTCTTGAGCCGCTTTCGCCCATTCGATGATAACGGAAGAACGGAATCTGCAAAATCAGATTCTTGGAAGTGCTTGGAACAAACGCACATATTGCTGGTATTAACTTTTAAATCCTATCCCAGAAACTTGAGCCAGCGCTTCTTTATTTTTCCATTTGTTGGGAATCGATGGAATGAGATTGATTCCCATGAGTTTGACTCGGTTTTTTTCTTTCTCGGATGCTTGCTGTTACACTTCGGAACATAACACTTCGACATTTTTGTGAGGTTTAATTCACGCACTTTCTGAAAACAACCCGATGATGATAGATCACTTTTCAGTTTGTTTTGTCTCCCGAGTTCACTTTCGCGTGAAAAAATAGACGAGAAAACGCGTTCAAATAAGGAAAATTTACAAATTTGTTTGAGATTCCGAACAAAACACCGCAATTCTGCATGCTATTGTATCTGTATCTGTATTGTATCTGTAATTTTCGTGTATGATACAAAAAATCTGGTTCACCTGTAGTATATGTCAAACCACGTTGGATTACGTCTAGAACAAGTTTGGTTTGTGGTGGTTTGTTGGTGTGCGTTATATTGGCGATCTAACGTACAAATCTACACCTAGGTGGCGCTGCGGTGAAAGTGATGATGGTTTTAAATTTTGCCATGTGAATTTAAAACCATCATCACTTTCACCGCAGCGCCGCCTAGGTGTAGATTTGTACGTTAGATCGCCAATAGTCTGATTTGTTTATATTTGCGATGACAAATGTACAGTGCCGACGTCTGGTGGCGATATTAGTGCTTAGGAGGTAAATTATTTTCAATGAGATCATAAGGGCCAAGTGCAGTGTAAAAATATAAAAGTTTGAATGAAAATGTTTACTTCATATTGTTTGATTACCTAACACATGTAGTTCTGACACTCACTTAACCATTTGTCGATGCATTTCTTGTTTAATAATAAAATATTATAATATAATATAATTATTATAATATAAAATCATCATTAGACACAGTTTTCGTTCAATATGTTTCTACGGTATCGGAAAAAAAACTCTTATTTCATCACATAAAATAAATATTCGATACGTGAAAGTAAATTTTCATTCATAATTTTGATTTTGAAAGCATGTTTATTCCACCTGAATATCCATCATTATTTTCGCTCCCAATGAAAGCACACGAAGCTTGATCGAATTAATTAATAGGATTCCAATAATAAAAAAGCAAAAGCAGCAGGTTTTCCATTTTCATAGTCTTTATTTTTAGATTTTCCAAAACAATACTCGGAACTTGACAGTTCAGTATAGTTGTATTGGTGAGCGAAACTAACAGCTTTCGGGGCGAACCTAGTGCGACACTACGTTGAAACTGAGTGAATAAAAAAACGTGTTGACAGCAGTTATTGCGGCACTGGGGAAAACTGAACAAAAACGAATTCCCTATTATAATAAACATTCTAAAACTGTACGTCAAACGTAGTAAACGTGTGTTTACTGTGCTGTTACACTTTCCCGAATCTGCAATTCGCAAGTTAGTGATAAACAACGTGGTTGACGAAAACGTGATTTTTTCGGTCGTAATTAGTTCGTGCTTTTCTGGAATTGCGGAAGTGTTTTTCGAAATGGAATTCGAAAAGAAAGTATAAATTTTACGGGAGCAATTTTGCTAACTGGGGCTTTCGGACGGAAGCCCACCTGGAGCTAAGACAAGATGTGACAACAGGCTTCTTACTCTTCTTTCTGCATTTTCGTCGAGCAAGTGCTGGATAACAGGGGAGCGAGATGTGAAGGTTGCCAAATGTTATAAAATTTCGGAAGATTATTTTCCCATGAAAAACATGTGTTCTTCGTATTATGTATTTTTTGAGCTGCACCATTTTTTGTATTAGTTTTTCAACCGAATGGCACATATTTTAAACAATAAGTATTATCCTCTTATTTTGGTATGCAACAAATTAAATGTGAAGAGATATAGAAAACTAGAAAACGTAGATTTGATAGTAGGAGTATGATATGTTGAAATACATGAATTCAATTCAAAGTTTATTTTATTCATCAAGAGATTATGGGCCTTACCGTTTACACTTCACGATGAAAACGAAATGAACGACACGCCATTGAATTTCGTTTTACGAGTTAAAGAAAATTATGGGTATTCAGGTAGAATAAACACTTTTAAAATAGATATTATGAATAAAAAAAATTAGTGGGTTATATCTATGATATAACCGCAAGGTTCACGTGGAACTACCTTAGCTGAGCAATCATTCGTTTGTATTGATTAAATTCTTGATTGAATGAAACAGTTTCCAAATTCAATTGAGTTCAATATATTTGCTCTGTGAGTGAAAAAAATCAACAAATGCCGTGTAAAGTCAATTCATTTATTGTGATTGATTGTTCTTCGTTACAAGTAAATTTAATGACGGACCTTTTACGTTTGGTATGATGACTAGAACAAAATATATGTACGGAAGAATTATCAAACGTTTGATGAACCAGCCTAAGGCTGAAAATCTTTCCAATAAAGACAAAAAAAAAATATCAAACGATTATTTTATTTTACATTTCCCTCTGAAGTTTACATCCCAAAAGTGTACATACTTCTCGAATCTCGAATTTGCTTGAAACTGGGAAGTTCATTCGCTTCTAGTGGCTGCACGATTTTCCCAGGTTCCTAAGTTTAGAAGATCATGTTAGGACAGACATATTCCACTCTGCACAAAGGCAAGCGAGGACAAAAGTACTCGCAGTTTGCATTTATTTGCAGAGCCGATTTCCCCAGAAACCTCGGTTTTGAAGTCTGTGTTAGGGAAACACATTTCAATCGGAACAAAAATATCCCCGATTTGTATGAATTCGCAATGCCGATTTCCCCACGCTTCATGGATTTGAAGTCTGTGTTAGGGAAACACATTCCAGTCGGAACAAAAATACCCCCGACTTGCATGAATTTGAAATACCGATTTCTCCAGGCACCTTGGTTTAGAAATCTCTATTAGGGAACACATTTCGGTGGGAACAAAAGCTCCCCCTACTTTCGTGTGTTCTTTTTCTTCTTTTTGGCTTTAAGAGGGTTTAAACTTTTCAGTTCACTCGCCTCTAGGCTCTTTCGTGTGCTTGCAATGCCGATTTCGCTGCTTGGTTTTAAAGTCTGTGTTAGGGAACATTTTTCGATGAGAACAAAAGTCCCCCTACTTTCATGTATTTGCAATGCCGATTTCCCCAAGGCTGCTTGGTTTTGATGGCTGTGTTAGGGAAACCGTAAATCGGGCCAATCAAAACGATGCAGTTAGGGCGTTTAGATAACGCCTAATATTTTTTTTTCAGTTATTCAATTGTTTATCTAATGAAAAACAACATTTTGTTAGTTGCGATAGATGCGTAGAAATATTCCCTATCAAGTGATGCAAACATCTCTCCTATCCAGTACGAAATGTTCGAGCTATAAGCATTCGAAATCTTTCATTTTTTCCTGCATGTTCTGTGTTTAGATTTTCATTTTACCCTCCATATATTCCGGTTAGACGTACTCCCACGTCAAAATTTACTTCTCCGTATCAAATTAGTGTTCAATGTGAATGGAAAACTTTGCTTTCTTCATTTGGTAAAATAATATAGTACAAAAATTGTATCTGAAGATAATTTTATATTATAAAGATATGTTTTGTGAGAATATCGGAAGTGTTTAGAAAATAGGTCAATTTAGGGTAAGAAAGACGTGCTTCGAGTAAATAAATAACGCCAAAGAAAAAATATCATTCAGATTTTAGCAATTTAAAAGTGCCTTCGGGCCGAGCAGTAAGACTTGTTTAAAAACTAATTTCGTATCCAGATATCATTGCTAACTGCTTTACGTTTGAAAAATAATTGAATGCTCTCCTCTGCTAGGCCGCTGCTATTATGTTATGCTAGATGGCAAGAGAATTACAAAAAGATGTAGGGTGGAAATTCCGATGCGATGTTTCCCTCTCTTCGGGAACTGAACACCGGACGTAATAGAAACGAAAATCTACAAAGAATCTGTTATAGAAATTATCGCTAAATTGAAATGTGAATGCAGCTATTATTCAATTTTGAGTATATTTGGCAACACTGTGAAAATGTTGGTAATCCAATTTTTTTTATATTTATCTTTGCCAATTAGGCGGCGGTGACACTGGATGCAGAAAAGTGGTCGTACGAATTGCATGCAATAGTGAAGCTAAACAACCACATTGAGTTGTATTGGTGTGGTTACATTGCTTCCCCCTTGCTTCGTTCGTATTCGTCAGCTTCTATCGAACAAAATTGTTTGTTTCTATTCGTACAATCAAATTTTCGTGCGTACTCCTATCCAAAGTAACCTTAGGGTAAGGTGACATTGGCTCGGAGTACGCACGAAAATTTGATTGTACGAAAGGAAACAAACAATTTTGTTCGATAGAAGCTGACGAATTCAAACAAAACGAGGGGGAAGCAATGTAACCACACCAATACAACTCTATGTGATTGTTTACTTTCACTATTGCATACAATTCGTACGACCGCTTTTCTGCATCCAGTGTCACCGCCGCCTTAGCCTTATTTTCCTCATCACCAATCAGAAGTCGAGTTGCAAGTGGTCCGAGTTTGACAGAAAAAGTGGTCCGGAATCGGCCCCCTATTGGCGATCTAACGTACAAATCTACACCTAGGCGACGCTGCGGTAAAAGTGATGATGGTTTTAAATCTTGCCATGTGAGCTTATGGAAGGTTTGTAGTTCTTTCCATAAATTACAATGTTATAATCATAAAAAGACGGGTGGGTAATGTCGGGGACATAACCGGAGTGACGTAGGACTATACAAAGGGGACAGCTTTTGCTAAATATATTGACGTAGGACTACGTCTTTCATTTCTATACAGGGGTGTAAAATCAAAGTTTCGAAAACGAAAGCGTTACGCCGGAGACCGAGATTTTGAGTGTTAATAGCTCCTAAACAACTGAACGAAATGGTATGATAATCACTTCATTCAAAAGATAAAATGTCTACGCGTTCTATACTTGTTACTTTCTGATCCAAAAACTTGTTTCAATAGTCTTAAATTTGCTTTCAAAACAGGCTATTGAAATCACCAATCGGTATATAAGCGAGCGCCGCTCGGAAATCCACTCAGTTCTAATTGAACAGCGATTGGAGCATGTTGTCGCTGTTGTGGTGAAGCTCATCATTTATCATGAGCGCGGATGAAAGGTGTCACCAAGAGCCTGTTTGTGCACCTTAGGCCAGAAGGGAATCCATCAGGAGGAGAGTGATGCCACAAACGGTTCCCCGGGAAGATCTCGAAGCAGCCGCTACACACACACATACACGCGCGGAATTCTTTCCGTTTGGATGCCATTCAGCATCGAGAAAGATCCGGAAAATAATCTGCCAGTTCCTCCGGGAATTTAAAAATACATTCATGTGAAAGAGTTTATTTGAATGTTTTCTATTCATGTAACACTGTGACCAAATATGTTTCAATCAAGTGCTATTAACAGATGGTTATCGAGTTAGCATAAACCACTGGTGGGCTTCCAGTATCGAGGAAAATGTGGAAATATCTAATCGTTACTGAAAATAATCTGCCAGTTCCTCTGGGAATTTAAAATTACATTCATGTGAAAGAGTTTATTTTGATGTTTTCTATCCATGTAACACTGTGACCAAATATTTTTCAATCAAGTGCTATTAACAGATTGTTATCGAGTTAGCATTAACCAAGTATCGAGGAAAATGTGGAAATATCTAATCGTTACTGAAAATAATCTGCCAGTTCCTCTGGGAATTTAAAATTACATTCATGTGAAAGAGTTTATTTTAATGTTTTCTATCCATGTAACACTGTGACCAAATACATTTGGTTTTGTGATTTTTCAATCAATCGCAATTAACAGGATAGCTTCTGAAGATTATTCTTCCCCATCAGTAGGATATTTCCGTATCCAATATTGGATCCATAAAACCTTGTGCCTCCAACGTAACGCTCTCGTTTTCGAAGTTCTCCAAATATTCATTCATTCAGAATGAATTCAGATTCAACTTCAAACAAATGATCTCTAAATCAACGATAGTCCTACGTCACCCTTGCGGTTATACCATAGATATAACCCACTTCCTGTTTTTTTGACGTAGGACTACGTCTTTCATTTCTATACCGGGGTGTAAAATCAAAGTTTCGAAAACGAAAGCGTTACGCCGGAGACCGAGATTTTGAGCGTTAATAGCTCCTAAACAACTGAACGAAATGGTATGATAAACACTTCATTCGAAAGATAAAATGTCTACGCGTTATATACTTGTTACTTTTTGATCCAAAAACTTGTTTCAATAGTCTTAAAATTGCTTTCAAAACAGGCTATTGAAATCACCAATCGGTATATAAGCGAGCGGCGCTCGGAAATCCACTCAGTTCTAATTGAACAGCGATTGGAGCATGTTGTCGCTGTTGCGGTGAAGCTCTTTATTTTTCATGAAAGCGCGGATGAACGGTGTCACCAAGAGCCTGTTTGTGCACCCTAGGCCAGAAGGAAAACTATCAGGAGGAGAGTGATGCCACAAACGGTTCCCTGGGAAGACATCGCTACACACACATACACGCGCGGCTATTAACAGGTGGTTATCGATTTGGCATTAACCACTGGTGGGCTTCCAGTATCGAGGAAAATGTGGAAATATCTAATCGTTACTGAAAATAATCTGCCAGTTCCTTTGGGAATTTTCAAAATATATTCATGTGAAAGAGTTTAATTGAATGTTTTCTATCCATGTAACACTGTGACCAAATATGTTTCAATCAAGTGCTATTAACAGGTGGTTATCGAGTTGGCATTAACCACTGGTGGGCTTCCAGTATCGAGGAAAATGTGGAAATATCTAATCGTTACTGAAAATAATCTGCCAGTTCCTTTGGGAATTTTCAAAATATATTCATGTGAAAGAGTTTAATTGAATGTTTTCTATCCATGTAACACTGTGACCAAATACATTTGGTTTTGTGGTTTTTCAATCAATCGCAATTAACAGGATAGCTTCAGAAGATTATTCTTCCCCATCAGTAGGATATTTCCGTATCCAATATTGTATGCGCCCGCAATCGATTATTGCTCAGTCGCCGAAAGTTCCAAGCTCAGAGAGTTCATTCCCCTCTAGTTTGCCTTCCAAATTGCCATCGTAAACCACACCTTCTCTCGATTCAATCACACACAAAAAGCATACTTAAGCGATATTCTGGTGGTGAGACACATTCATTTTTCGTGAGAACATCGACAAGACAACATCGTTGCCTAACGTGCTGGAGGAGGTGGACGGCGAAGGATCGACACATACACGCGCAGAACTCTTTCCGTTAGGATGCCATTCAGCATCGAGAAAGTTCCGGAAAGATCTAATCATTGCTGGAAAATAATCTGGCAGTTCCTTTGGGAATTTTCAAAATATATTCATGTGAAAGAGTTTAATTGAATGTTTTCTATCCATGTTACACTGTGACCAAATATGTTTCAATCAAGTGCTATTAACAGGTGGTTATCGAGTTGGCATTAACCACTGGTGGGCTTCCAGTATCGAGGAAAATGTGGAAATATCTAATCGTTACTGAAAATAATCTGCCAGTTCCTTTGGGAATTTTCAAAATATATTCATGTGAAAGAGTTTAATTGAATGTTTTCTATCCATGTAACACTGTGACCAAATACATTTGGTTTTGTGGTTTTTCAATCAATCGCAATTAACAGGATAGCTTCAGAAGATTATTCTTCCCCATCAGTAGGATATTTCCGTATCCAATATTGTATGCGCCCGCAATCGATTATTGCTCAGTCGCCGAAAGTTCCAAGCTCAGAGAGTTCATTCCCCTCTAGTTTGCCTTCCAAATTGCCATCGTAAACCACACCTTCTCTCGATTCAATCACACACAAAAAGCATACTTAAGCGATATTCTGGTGGTGAGACACATTCATTTTTCGTGAGAACATCGACAAGACAACATCGTTGCCTAACGTGCTGGAGGAGGTGGACGGCGAAGGATCGACACATACACGCGCAGAACTCTTTCCGTTAGGATACCATTCAGCATTCAGCATCAGTTCCGGAAGAGTTCTAATCATTGCTGGAAAATAGTCTGCCAGTTCCTCTGGGAATTTTCAAAATATATTCATGTGAAAGAGTTTAATTGAATGTTTTCTATCCATGTTACACTGTGACCAAATATGTTTCAATCAAGTGCTATTAACAGGTGGTTATCGAGTTGGCATTAACCACTGGTGGGCTTCCAGTATCGAGGAAAATGTGGAAATATCTAATCGTTACTGAAAATAATCTGCCAGTTCCTTTGGGAATTTTCAAAATATATTCATGTGAAAGAGTTTAATTGAATGTTTTCTATCCATGTAACACTGTGACCAAATACATTTGGTTTTGTGGTTTTTCAATCAATCGCAATTAACAGGATAGCTTCAGAAGATTATTCTTCCCCATCAGTAGGATATTTCCGTATCCAATATTGTATGCGCCCGCAATCGATTATTGCTCAGTCGCCGAAAGTTCCAAGCTCAGAGAGTTCATTCCCCTCTAGTTTGCCTTCCAAATTGCCATCGTAAACCACACCTTCTCTCGATTCAATCACACACAAAAAGCATACTTAAGCGATATTCTGGTGGTGAGACACATTCATTTTTCGTGAGAACATCGACAAGACAACATCGTTGCCTAACGTGCTGGAGGAGGTGGACGGCGAAGGATCGACACATACACGCGCAGAACTCTTTCCGTTAGGATGCCATTCAGCATCGAGAAAGTTCCGGAAAGATCTAATCATTGCTGGAAAATAATCTGGCAGTTCCTTTGGGAATTTTCAAAATATATTCATGTGAAAGAGTTTAATTGAATGTTTTCTATCCATGTTACACTGTGACCAAATATGTTTCAATCAAGTGCTATTAACAGGTGGTTATCGAGTTGGCATTAACCACTGGTGGGCTTCCAGTATCGAGGAAAATGTGGAAATATCTAATCGTTACTGAAAATAATCTGCCAGTTCCTTTGGGAATTTTCAAAATATATTCATGTGAAAGAGTTTAATTGAATGTTTTCTATCCATGTAACACTGTGACCAAATACATTTGGTTTTGTGGTTTTTCAATCAATCGCAATTAACAGGATAGCTTCAGAAGATTATTCTTCCCCATCAGTAGGATATTTCCGTATCCAATATTGTATGCGCCCGCAATCGATTATTGCTCAGTCGCCAAAAGTTCCGAGCTCAGAGAGTTCATTCCCCTTTAGTTTGCCTTCCAAATTGCCATCGTAAACCACACCTTCTCTCGATTCAATCACACACAAAAAGCATACTTAAGCGATATTCTGGTGGTGAGACACATTCATTTTTCGTGAGAACATCGACAAGACAACATCGTTGCCTAACGTGCTGGAGGAGGTGGACGGCGAAGGATCGACACATACACGCGCAGAACTCTTTCCGTTAGGATGCCATTCAGCATCGAGAAAGTTCCGGAAAGATCTAATCATTGCTGGAAAATAATCTGCCAGTTCCTTTGGGAATTTTCAAAATATATTCATGTGAAAGAGTTTAATTGAATGTTTTCTATCCATGTTACACTGTGACCAAATATGTTTCAATCAAGTGCTATTAACAGGTGGTTATCGAGTTGGCATTAACCACTGGTGGGCTTCCAGTATCGAGGAAAATGTGGAAATATCTAATCGTTACTGAAAATAATCTGCCAGTTCCTTTGGGAATTTTCAAAATATATTCATGTGAAAGAGTTTAATTGAATGTTTTCTATCCATGTAACACTGTGACCAAATACATTTGGTTTTGTGGTTTTTCAATCAATCGCAATTAACAGGATAGCTTCAGAAGATTATTCTTCCCCATCAGTAGGATATTTCCGTATCCAATATTGTATGCGCCCGCAATCGATTATTGCTCAGTCGCCGAAAGTTCCAAGCTCAGAGAGTTCATTCCCATCTAGTTTGCCTTCCAAATTGCCATCGTAAACCACACCTTCTCTCGATTCAATCACACACAAAAAGCATACTTAAGCGATATTCTGGTGGTGAGACACATTCATTTTTCGTGAGAACATCGACAAAACAACATCGTTGCCTAACGTGCTGGAGGAGGTGGACGGCGAAGGATCGACACATACACGCGCAGAACTCTTTCCGTTAGGATGCCATTCAGCATCGAGAAAGTTCCGGAAAGATCTAATCATTGCTGGAAAATAATCTGGCAGTTCCTTTGGGAATTTTCAAAATATATTCATGTGAAAGAGTTTAATTGAATGTTTTCTATCCATGTTACACTGTGACCAAATATGTTTCAATCAAGTGCTATTAACAGGTGGTTATCGAGTTGGCATTAACCACTGGTGGGCTTCCAGTATCGAGGAAAATGTGGAAATATCTAATCGTTACTGAAAATAATCTGCCAGTTCCTTTGGGAATTTTCAAAATATATTCATGTGAAAGAGTTTAATTGAACGTTTTCTATCCATGTAACACTGTGACCAAATACATTTGGTTTTGTGGTTTTTCAATCAATCGCAATTAACAGGATAGCTTCAGAAGATTATTCTTCCCCATCAGTAGGATATTTCCGTATCCAATATTGTATGCGCCCGCAATCGATTATTGCTCAGTCGCCGAAAGTTCCGAGCTCAGAGAGTTCATTCCCCTCTAGTTTGCCTTCCAAATTGCCATCGTAAACCACACCTTCTCTCGATTCAATCACACACAAAAAGCATACTTAAGCGATATTCTGGTGGTGAGACACATTCATTTTTCGTGAGAACATCGACAAGACAACATCGTTGCCTAACGTGCTGGAGGAGGTGGACGGCGAAGGATCGACACATACACGCGCAGAACGCTTTCCGTTAGGATACCATTCAGCATTCAGCATCAGTTCCGGAAGAGTTCTAATCATTGCTGGAAAATAGTCTGCCAGTTCCTCTGGGAATTTTCAAAATATATTCATGTGAAAGAGTTTAATTGAATGTTTTCTATCCATGTTACACTGTGACCAAATATGTTTCAATCAAGTGCTATTAACAGGTGGTTATCGAGTTGGCATTAACCACTGGTGGGCTTCCAGTATCGAGGAAAATGTGGAAATATCTAATCGTTACTGAAAATAATCTGCCAGTTCCTTTGGGAATTTTCAAAATATATTCATGTGAAAGAGTTTAATTGAATGTTTTCTATCCATGTAACACTGTGACCAAATACATTTGGTTTTGTGGTTTTTCAATCAATCGCAATTAACAGGATAGCTTCAGAAGATTATTCTTCCCCATCAGTAGGATATTTCCGTATCCAATATTGTATGCGCCCGCAATCGATTATTGCTCAGTCGCCGAAAGTTCCAAGCTCAGAGAGTTCATTCCCCTCTAGTTTGCCTTCCAAATTGCCATCGTAAACCACACCTTCTCTCGATTCAATCACACACAAAAAGCATACTTAAGCGATATTCTGGTGGTGAGACACATTCATTTTTCGTGAGAACATCGACAAGACAACATCGTTGCCTAACGTGCTGGAGGAGGTGGACGGCGAAGGATCGACACATACACGCGCAGAACGCTTTCCGTTAGGATGCCATTCAGCATCGGGAAAGTTCCGGAAGAGTTCTAATCGTTGCTGGAAAATAATCTGCCAGTTCCTCTGGGAATTTTCAAAATATATTCATGTGAAAGAGTTTAATTGAATGTTTTCTATCCATGTTACACTGTGACCAAATATGTTTCAATCAAGTGCTATTAACAGGCGGTTATCGAGTTGGCATTAACCACTGGTGGGCTTCCAGTATCGAGGAAAATGTGGAAATATCTAATCGTTACTGAAAATAATCTGCCAGTTCCTTTGGGAATTTAAAATTACATTCATGTGAAAGAGTTTATTTTAATGTTTTCTATCCATGAAACACTGTGACCAAATACATTTGGTTTTGTGGTTTTTCAATCAATCGCAATTAACAGGATAGCTTCAGAAGATTATTCTTCCCCATCAGTAGGATATTTCCGTATCCAATATTGTATGCGCCCGCAATCGATTATTGCTCAGTCGCCGAAAGTTCCGAGCTCAGAGAGTTCATTCCCCTCTAGTTTGCCTTCCAAATTGCCATCGTAAACCACACCTTCTCTCGATTCAATCACACACAAAAAGCATACTTAAGCGATATTCTGGTGGTGAGACACATTCATTTTTCGTGAGGACATCGACAAGACAACATCGTTGCCTAACGTGCTGGAGGAGGTGGACGGCAAAGGATCGACACATACACGCGCAGAACTCTTTCCGTTAGGATGCCATTCAGCATCGGGAAAGTTCCGGAAAGATCTAATCATTGCTGGAAAATAATCTGCCAGTTCCTCTGGGAATTTTCAAAATATATTCATGTGAAAGAGTTTAATTGAATGTTTTCTATCCATGTTACACTGTGACCAAATATGTTTCAATCAAGTGCTATTAACAGGTGGTTATCGAGTTGGCATTAACCACTGGTGGGCTTCCAGTATCGAGGAAAATGTGGAAATATCTAATCGTTACTGAAAATAATCTGCCAGTTCCTTTGGGAATTTAAAATTACATTCATGTGAAAGAGTTTATTTTAATGTTTTCTATCCATGAAACACTGTGACCAAATACATTTGGTTTTGTGATTTTTCAATCAATCGCAATTAACAGGATAGCTTCTGAAGATTATTCTTCCCCATCAGTAGGATATTTCCGTATCCATTATTGGATGCATAAAACCTTGTGGCTCCAACGTAACGCTCTCGTTTTCGAAGTTCTCCAAATATTCATTCATTCAGAATGAATTCAGATTCAACTTCAAACAAATGATCTCTAAATCAACGATAGTCCTACGTCACCCTTGCGGTTATACCATAGATATAACCCACTTCCTGTTTTTAAATATATTGTTTTATTTTCTTCTCCTACGTGAATACCCACCTATCTACCTGCAAAATGGATTAGTTTACTGTTTACTCTTTATGAACATGTTGGGGTTTCTGAAAAGAACCATTTGTGTTGTGTTTTTGCTTTTTTTTTACAAACTTTCTCAATTTTTTCTCACTATTTCATAGTTGATTCTTGATTTTTTTCTGAAGGCTTTGTACTTATTAAATGTTCAACGCCGGGCATCTTTTGGCGTATGCACATATCGTACAATCAAAATGATGGCTGTGATAGGGAATGCATAGGTGGTCATCATTCAGTATCATATATTTCACTATTGAGCACATTACCGTGCCTTAAACTGTGGTTTCGGAGACGAATGAATTGTAAGATTTGTAGTCTCCGCAAACAAAGTAAATAAAAATGAAAAAGAACTGATGTTTTGGAGACGAACTCTACGATCTGTCGAAAAATAAACGAGCTATAAGCATTCTGAAAAACCAACAGTAAATACAGGGACGGATGACCTTCGGATTAAAGTCCTTTAAAATAAGAACAGAGCAGCAGGAAATACATAGCTCATCATGTTGCTCCTTAGTTATGTTTCTATACAATGCAGATGTAACCTCAGTCAATTTTCAACATCAGTTATCAACCAAAGAAAGCAGTTCTTGCTACCGAGAAAATTCGTTAACGCCATCCTGCATACAATGTGTTGTAATTTGAAGCCACTTTTAATTCGGAAACCATGCATGGGTTTATGAAAACTGAATGATTGGTTTCAGTTCACATCGGTTCGCATCACAACACATCAACAAACCAACCCAAGCAGCCATGTCTGGACATGGTAAAGGAGGAAAAGTGAAGGGAAAGGCAAAATCCCGCTCGAACCGTGTTGATCTGGAGTTCCCCGCAAGGGTAGCTAGGCCGAGCGCGTTAGTACCAGTGCACCAGTCCACCTAGCCGGCGTTATATAGTTTCGGCCGCCGAAGTGATCGAGTTAGCTGGTAAAGCTGCTCGCGACGATAAGAAAACCCGCATTCGGAACAAAACATATTCGGTTCTGTGGACATCAAGACAACAGGCAGTTGCAGCGAGTGGCGAGTGGCAAACGCGATCGCAAAACGGCATCAGGTAGCAGAAGAAAAAAGTTTGTTCTTTATACACACTGCTTTGGTGGCAAATCCAAAACAAGGCGGCATCGAGGGCGTTCGAAATGGTTTTTTTCAAAACCACGAGTACTAAGTTTTCTAAATTGGAACCATTCCATAAAACAAAGCGCTTTTCAGGGCCATTAAACCTTCCAAAAAAGAGTTTAGGAAATACAGTTCAATGCTTTCTAAAACAATATCCAAAATAATAATAAAACAAAAATTGATTTTTTCATAATTTGTTTGCCAGGATATGATGAGTATGTGAATTTGGCAGTTGTTCTGAGCTTATTGATTTTCACCAATTTTTAAATTGCTTCTAGATTGAAAGTACAGTAATTTACACTTATCTCGACATTTAGCTAATTGGACGGACCAGTAATGCGACATATTTAGTTGGACATTTTTGGTAACATAGAGTTCGGGGTCCAAATTATGACCCCACATTGAAGGTCGACACTTGTTACGGAACTCCCTGTATCATTTCTACTTCCGTTCCATCTTCAACAAATCTGCATGATGGGGCCAGTCAACATGCCACAAAATGGCTGACTTGCGCAGAAACCCACACCAACACCGAACAAGCATTCACTCTCTCTCACTCACACACACTCACCTCTGTTTCCGCTGCTGGTAGCTGTCTCCTTCGCGCTCCTAATCCTTCATTTGCTGCGCCTTCTCTCCTTGTTCCTCTTCGACCGGATGCTGCCACCGCGTGTGGCACGGTGCTTGGCGAAGATTACACACCACGATTTCTCAACGATTTCTTCTTTCCTTTTATTGGCAGATACTGCCCACTGAATTTGATGACCACCAATTTGCGTCACGACACTAGTGGTTTTCGTGGAATTCTTTGCGCGGCGAAACTAACTGAACCGCCCCCTTTGGCGTCACACCATGAATTATCTTCCCTCCCTGCACTTTTGCAGCGAAAATCGACGAAACCACTCACTTCGGCGTCACACCATCCGATTTTATTCTTCTTCAACTTTTCTTCGCAAGAAAAATCGTTTGAAACACGTAATTGATCGTAAGAAGCTAAGCTGCATCCACCATCATCACGAACACCGCGTCAACTCTCAGATCGTCGCCACCCGTGGCAAACTTCCCAACAAACAAGCACCATTCACTGACTCGGCCACCGGCGTATTTCATCCGAATCTCAGCACAGCAGCAATCGACCAATTCAGCCAGCTTTCCGCCAGCGTCAGCAGCAGCAGCAGCAATACCGCAACAACAGCATTCAATTACGCCAACCACGATCCGCATGCCACTATGATGGCCACCAACCAACTTGACTGCTTCCACCAAAATTAGGTGTGAAAAAGATATTTTTCTTTTCCCTTAATCCAGCGCACGTAAAGGCCCATTTATACGTTGCTAGTAGCTGACTTGAGAATGAGCAGCTACTGACCCGGTGAACTCGCTTGACATTTGGTTGACTCGCCTTGTCCGTTCACACAGTGTGAGCTGCTGACGAGAAACTAGATACTACAGCATTGGCTTACTAGGGATGCCAGATGATTTCTCAAATGTCCATCAAATAGTCAGAAACAGCAATCAGGTCCGAATTTGACAGATAATTGATTCGAAATCGACTTCTCTATTGGCAGTATTCGTCTCAGGTTTTCAGTTGCATTTATTTTATTTAGTTGCACAATTTTATTGCAAAATACACGCTGACCGTGTATAAAAATACTTTGTGCTGAATTTCTTCGAACTGAAGATACTATCCGAAAAAGCAGAAAGGCAAAAGGATTTGAGCCAGTAATTGGATGCAAGAAAAATGAGCAACAAATAAAATCTTGAAGGAACTCTACGATGATGATCCTTTAGAGCACATAGCAGTGTTGAAAAAAAAAACACCTGAATTAGTGGAAACACTGTTGGATTTCATTGGTCCAAAAATACAACGCCAAGATACACTCATGAGGGATGCTATACCTGCAAGAGTGTAATTAAAAAACGAAATTGATGTGCCTTGCTTCTGGAATATTGTTCAGATTGTTGTCGATATTTTTTAGATTCTCGAATGCATTCATAGCTAAGATAATTCCGAAAGTATGTGATGCTATAACTGGCAACTCAAAAGATTTTTTAAAATTTTATTTATTTCGCCTTGTTGGCAGCTTCGTGTGCCAATTTGTGGAATAAAAATGATAGTAGATTTGCAGGTGGAGTAAATACGTGTCAAAAATTAAAAATACCAATTTAATAATAATGAACGAAAATGCACTTTTTAAAATCGAATATGTATTCTGTTTTTTAGAACAATACTTTATTTGCAAGTTGTGAGTGAATTTTGAATGAAAACTGTGCCTGATATTAGAGATTCTCAAGAAAACTATCTCAAAAAGAAAGGGTGCCCCGCCAGCGTACATAACAAAATAACAACGATTTCGTTTAGAAACTATGAGGGTTTATTTGTTTTTCCAATAATTTTCAAGTCTATAAATATCTTCGCATGTTTTCAAATATCTTAAAAATGAAGACATTTCTTTACATTTGGCATCCCTGATTCGAACGCTAAATTCTGTTTTTGACGTTTTGAGGGATGCGAGTGCTAGTGAATTCAAAAAACTTTGAAGTAGCTCGCACGCCGGATTACACATGACACTAAATGGCATGATGTGTTCACACGGTGTGAGTAGCTGCACTGCAGTAACTGACTAGACCGACTCGTATGCTTACTCGCACCGTCTGAACCCGGCTTAACGGTTTTGCCACCACACGCAATGGTGGTTCAACAAGAAGTGCCCACTCTCTTCGCTACTCGCCAGCTTATCGTTCTTTCTCTTCTGTGTTGTTGTGTTGGTGTTACTCCTCCTTCACCGATGATTCGCTCGAGTGTGGTGAGAATGTTGTGTGAGAGCGTGTGTGTGGTACATAGAAGTATCGCATGAGAGCTTGTGTTGTATTGGATGTGGTGAGTTGGGATATATTATCATGCGACAACCAATGTCACAGACAAATGTGTTTACTGATGTAACACACTGTACCACTGTCATCGCAAATGTTCAATTACAGGTTAAAATTACCTCCAATCCGATACTGAGTGGTGGTAATGCGACGTGCCATTGAATGTAATTTACTGTAAAATATGTCACAAGCTGGATGGGAAGAAATTTTCCAACTGTGAAAGCTGTGGCGAGTGGCAAATGCAATCGCTAAACAGAAAGGTTTAGCCGAACAAGATGGGGATATCGAGTGATAACAAAACAATAAACTCTTTAGATTGAAGATAATTTTGTGATCCTGAAAAGGACCCTTTTTAGCCTGCATGAGAATCCAACGAGCGAACAAATCGTAATGAATGTATTTTTTTGCCATCGCTCCCTTTTAACGCTCATTCGTTCGTCTCGTTGGACTCGCCCCTCTGGCTGAGTCTGCCTATTTATCTCTATCCTGTGAGTGTGTACCGCTAGAGTATAAAACACGCGGACCCCAAAAAAATATCTTATTTTCTTTCAAACCGTAAACCCGTGTGGTTGTACGTCATCGGCATCGTGGACGTAACAAAGGAGGACAAGTTACGGGAAAGGCAAAGTCTCACTCGAACCGTGCAAGTCTCCAGTTCCCTTTTGGTCGCATTCACTGATTGCTCCGCAAGAGTAACTAGGCCGAACGGATTGGTACCGGAGCACCAGTATACCTAACAGCGATTATAGAGTTTCGGCCGTCGGAGTGCTCGAGTTGGCTTGCAAAGCTGCTCACGACAATCAGAAAACCCGCATCAAGAACAAAGCAGCTTCGGTTCGGCGATCATCAAGGCAACAATTAGTTTCAGTGAGTGGCAAAGTGTTTCTTAAGTGTTCTTAAGTGTTTCTTAAGTCACAAGCTGGATGGGAAGAAATTTTCCAACTGTGAAAGCTGTGGCGAGTGGCAAACGCAATAGCTAAACAGGAAGGTTTAACCGAACAAGATGGGAATATCGAGTGATAACAAAAACACAACACCAAAGGTTCTTTTCAGAACCATCAACATATGCATGAAGAGTAAACAGTAAACTAATCCATTTTTAAGGTAGATAGGTAGGTATTCACGTAGGAGAAGAAAATAAAACAATATATTTAAAATATATATTTAACAAAAGCTGTCCCCTTTGTATAGTCCTACGTCACTCCGGTTATGTCCCCGACATTACCCACCCGTCTTTTTTCTTTTTCCTTTCCAATCGTGCTTCATTCTATTTCGCTGCTGCTCTGGTTGCCCGTTTCGGTCGGTACGATTTGAGGAGCACAAAATGGACCAATCAAAAATAGGCACATAATGTATTTGGACAATGCTTGATATTTCACAATTATTCAATTATTTATCTCAAGAAAAATGAAATGTTATTCGTTATGATAGACGCGTAGATATATTTTCTGTCAATTGATGCAAAAACCTTTGCGATCTATTGAGAAATGCTCGAGTTATAAGCGTTCCAAATCTTGCATTTTTTCCTACTTGTTCAGTGCCTAGATTTCCATTTCACCCCCTATATCTTCCGGTTAGACGTAGACGTTGAATAATTGTGAAATATCAAGCATTGTCAAAATGCACTATGTGCCCATTTTTGATTGGTCCAATTTGTGCTCCTCAAATCGTACCGACCAAAACGGGCAACCAGAGCAGCAGCGAAATAGAATGAAGCACGATTGGAAAGGAAAAAGAAAAAAATGAACGAAACATTGGTCGCAGTCTCACACATGCGTAATTCTCGAGCCAGCCAGTCAGCTTAAAAATCCCCGCTCCGCCGCCGTAACGATCTCTTTTTCAGCGTTTCTTTGTGTGGACACCGACTGGACAACATCGTTGCTGGACGAGCTGGACGGCGAGGGATCGAGTGCCTTTCTCAAGGCAAGAGGGCGGAGGTGGTAGCGCTGGAGTAGAGTAGAGTAGAGTTTTCAAAGGGCCTTTCTCAAGGATAGAGACGAATGAACTGCAAAAGTTTAAAGTCTCTATAATACAATACCTCCCTTCCTTCCGTAACGATCATTCTCATCCAAACCGTACACCACATCGGTTCGCATCACAACACATCAACAAACCAACCCAAGCAGCCATGTCTGGACATGGTAAAGGAGGAAAAGTGAAGGGAAAGGCAAAATCCCGCTAGGCCGAGCGCGTTAGTACCAGTGCACCAGTCCACCTAGACGGCGTTATATAGTTTCGGCCGCCGAAGTGATCGAGTTAGCTGGCAACTCGACCCTCGGTTAAAGAAGAAGATAGGAAGGGATCCTATGCTTCATAAGATATGTATTTTTTTGCCATCGCTCCCTTTTAACGCTCATTCGTTCGTCTCGTTGGACTCGCCCCTCTGGCTGAGTCTGCCGATTTGTCTCTATCCTGTGAGTGTGTACCGCTAGAGTATAAAACACGCGGACCCCAAAAAAATATCTTATTTTCTTTCAAACCGTAAACCCGTGTGGTTGTACGGCATCGGCATCGTGGACGTAACAAAGGAGGACAAGTTAAGGGAAAGGCAAAGTCTCACTCGAACCGTGCAGGTCTCCAGTTTTCTGTTGGTCGCATTCACTGATTGCTCCGCAAGGGTAACTAGGCCGAACGGATTGGTGCCGGAGCACCAGTATACCTAACAGCGATTATAGAGTTTCGGCCGTCGGAGTGCTCGAGTTGGCTTGCAAAGCTGCTCACGACAATTAGAAAACCCGCATCAAGAACAGAGCAGCTTCGGTTCGGCGGTCATCAAGGCAACAATTTGTTTCAGTGAGTGCCAAAGTGTTTTTCCGGCACGTCGCATTAAATGTAATTTACTGAACAACATGTCACAAGCTGGATGGGAAGAAATTTTTCAACTGTGAAAGCTGTGGCGAGTGGCAAACGCAATAGCAAAACAGGAAGGTTTAACCGAACAAGATTGGAATATCGAGTGATAACAAAAACACAACACCGAAGGTTCTTTTCAGAACCATCAACATATTCATAAAGAGTAAACAGTAAACTAATCCATTTTTCAGGTAGATAGGTAGGTATTCACGTAGGAGAAGAAAATAAAACAATATATTTAAAATATATATTTAACAAAAGCTGTCCCCTTTGTATAGTCCTACGTCACTCCGGTTATGTCCCCGACATTACCCACCCGTCTTTATACCTGCTTCTTGTTGATTGTCCTTCTGGCCCTAGATTATATCCAAATGCGGCATTTGGGATCATTTCAAAATATATATTTTTATAAAGGCTCATATGGCGTTAGCCTCACGGGGCCGGGAGTTCAATACAATTTTTCTTATTATCTATGTTAGTAATATGTAACCGATAACTCGCGGTTGGCTCGAGGTTAGTATTACAAGTGTTTTCGTAATTGGGATGTTGCTGTCTCCAATGCTCTATACGTGTGCCCGACACGGGATACTTCCTATTGGGATGCAGCTGACCATTAATCAGCAACGTCCCCCTAGTCTGTACCTCATATCTAGCGTGGTGCGTCTTTCTCGACTCGAGGAATCCAGGATAGAATGGTCTCTAGCCGGCGCAATCATCAGTTCGTGTAGAGTTGTCATGAGCGGTACAACCTTTGGCTCTTGTTGAATGATCAGTGGACTGCACAACCTTTGGCCCGTGTGTCTGTAAAGAGTGTGTGTATGTATTGCCGCGACTAAGTAAAAGTTTATCGATCGGATAGGAGGGATATGAAACGGGGACACAACGAAGGAAACATCATTAAACGTTGACACCGGCGTTTCTGAGGAACAGGTATAGATGAAGCAGAAGATCAGGATCATGGCTACCTAAGATATCCCGGACGGGGATATCCGATTGTCTGCCTTGTGCTCTTAGTGCTCTAGAGAGCTGAGAGCGAGCAGCATGGAACCGGATACACGACCAGACAACATGCTCGATGTCGTGGTAGCCATCGCCACAATCACAAAGATTGTTTGCTGCGAGCCCAATGCGATAGAGATGCGCGTTTAGGTTGTAGTGATTGGACATGAGCCGAGATATCACGCGAATGAAATCACGACCTACATTCAATCCCTTGAACCATGCACTCGTCGAGACCTTAGGGATAAACGTGTGTAACCAACGACCGAACTCATCTCCACTCCACATGCGCTGCCAACTTACGAGCGTATATTGACGAGGAATGTGGAAAAATTCATTATAAGCAATTTGCCTTTCAAAAAGAGTGCCTTCTAAAGCGCCCACTTTAGCTAGTGAGTCCGCTTTCTCATTCCCCGGAATCGAGCAATGAGAGGGAACCCATGCTAAGGTAATCTTGAATAATTTTTCGTCCAAAACACTCAATAGTTGTCTTATTCTTGTTAGGAAATAAGATGAGCGTTTATCAACCTTCATTGAGCGGATTGCCTCTAATGAGCTGAGACTGTCTGAAAAAATAAAATAGTGGTCGATGGGCAATGTTTCAATGATCCCCAGTGCGTAGTATATCGCACCCAGTTCAGCAACATACACGGAACAAGGATCTTTGAGTTTGAAAGAGGCACTGGAATTTTCATTGAAGATGCCAAAGCCAGTGGACCCGTTTATGAATGAACCGTCAGTAAAGAACATTTTATCAGATCTAACTATGCCCCCATGTTCTGCCGAAAATATCGGCGGAATAGAATCGGAACGTAGATGATCTGGGATTCCATGGATTTTTTGTCGCATGGACATATCAAAAATTACAGAGGAATTGCAAAAGTATGGGAAGCAAACTTGGTTGGAGATGCCTGGTGAAGGGTGCACGTCGTGGGTAAGGTACTCATGGTATAAAGACATAAAACTTGACTGAGGAATCAGTTGGAGTAGATTTTCGAAGTTATCAATCACCAATGGATTCATGATCTTGCAACGGATGAGAAATCTGTAGGATAATTCTGTGAACCGAAGAGTAAGCGGGGATACTCCTGCCAAAACATCGAGACTCATCGTATGTGTCGAATGCAAACACCCCATTGCTATACGCAAGCAACGATATTGTATTCTCTCCAGCTTGAGAATATGAATCCTGGCAGCTGATCGGAAGCAAAAACTGCCATATTCTAACACTGATAATATCGTTGTTTTGTATAACTGAATGAGGTCTCCTGGATGGGCACCCCACCATGTTCCGGTTATTGTTTGGAGAAAATTGATTCTTTGCTGGCATTTCTGTTTCAAATACGCAATGTGTATTCCCCAGGTACATTTAGAGTCAAAATATACTCCAAGGTATTTGAAAAACATCGAGTGCTTGATCGTTTTGCCGAATAGGTGAAGCTGGAATTGGGCGGGTTCGTGCTTCCTAGAAAAAACGACCATTTCGGTTTTCTCCGTAGAGAATTCGATACCCAGCTTGAGAGCCCACGTGAACAGATTGTTCAGGGTATCTTGCAAGGATTTTTGCAGAACGGCGGGATTCTTCTTCTTCTTCAATGGCACTAACGTTCCTAGAGGAACTTCGCCGTCTCAACGTAGTATTACTTGCGTCATTTTTATTAGTACTTAGTTGAGTTTTCTATGCCAAATAACACGCCTTGAATGCATTCTGAGTGGCAAGCTCTAGAATACGCGTGATCACAGTGCAAGTAGAAGGAAATTTCTTTGACGAAAAATTCCCCCGACCAGAACGGGAATCGAAACGGCGGGATTAGTACCCGTGATGGAAATAACTCCATCGTCTGCAAGTTGTCTCTAGTTAGACAATCATCTATATCATTGACGTAAAAACTGTACAAGAGGGGGCTTAGGCAGGAGCCTTGTGGTAGGCCCATAAAACTGTATCGAGAAGATTTCAAGCTGCCTTGATTGAAAAACATGTGCTTTTCTGACAGTAAATTGTACAGGAAATTATTCAGAATTGGTGAAAGTCTACGATTATGAAGTTTCTCTGAGAGAATTTCCATGGAAACTGAATCAAATGCCCCTTTGATATCGAGAAAAACGGAAGCCATTTGTTCTTTGCGAGCAAATGCGATTTGGATTTCAGAAGATAGCAGCGCGAGACAATCATTTGTCCCTTTACCTCGGCGGAAGCCAAACTGCGTATTTGACAGCAAATTGTTCGCTTCAACCCACTTGTCCAAACGAAGTAGAATCATTTTCTCTAACAATTTACGAATACAAGATAACATTGCAATCGGCATATACGAGTTGTGATCGCAAGCCGGCTGGGTTTCCGTATGGCTATCACTCTCACTTGTCTCCAGTCATGCGGGACAATATTCAGCTCCAGAAACTTGTTGAACAAGTTCAGCAAACGCTGTTTTGCCAAGTCGGGAAGATTCTTCAACAAGTTGAATTTAATCTTGTCCGACCCCGGAGCTGAATTGTTACATGAGAGGAGGGCAATTGAGAATTCCACCATCGAAAAATTCTCATAGTCGCATTGGAGTGGAATGTCGCGTACGACGCTTTGTGCAGGAACGGAGTCGGGACAAACCTTTCTTGCAAATTTGAAAATCCAACGGTCAGAGTATTCCTCACTTTCATTTGTATGGTTCCAGCCATGCATTCTCCTAGCCGTATTCCAAAGAGTGCTCATAGCGGTCTCCCTTGACAAACCATTGACGAACTTTCGCCAATATTCACGCTTTTTTGCTTTAATCAGACCTTTTAGTTTGGCTTCTAGAGCTTGGTGCTTTCGAAACCATTCCACTAGTCCAGTTTTCCGGAATTTTTTGAAAGCGGATGATTTTTCAAGGTAGACCTTTGAACACTCCTTGTCCCACCAAAGTGATGGAGGACGACGTCGGAAAGTGGTAGCAGGAACACGTTTCTTTTGAGCTTGAAGTGCGCTTTCGTAAATCAAACTCGATATAAAGTTATACTCTTCGAGTGGAGGAAGTTCATGCATTGAAACAAGTGCTTCAGATATTATTTCTGCAAATTTTCTCCAGTCAATATTTTTCGTAGGGTCATACGCAATATCGACTGACTCACGAGAACCTGATTCATTGGCGATCGATAAAATTATTGGCAGGTGGTCACTACCGTGGGGATCTCGGATTACCTTCCACGTGCAATCCAGGGATAACGAAGAAGAGCAAAGTGATATGTCTAGCATGCTTGCCCGTGCAGAAGGGTTGGCTATTCTAGTTGCTTCCCCAGTATTCAAAACTGTCAATTTGAAGTTGTCACACAGATCATAAATCAAAGTGGCACGGTTGTCATCGTAGAGTGAACCCCATGCTGTTCCATGGGAGTTGAGGTCACCTAAGATTAGCCGCGGTTCCGGCAGTGCCTCGATGATATCAAAAAACTGATGGCGGCCAACCATAGTTCTTGGAGGAATATATATCGAGGCAATGCAGAGGTCTTTGCCATTGATTTGTGTCTGGCAAGCGACACCTTCAATGCCTGTCATCGATGGGAGAGTGACTCTATAGAAGGAGTGGCATTTTTTGATCCCCAATAGTACGCCACCAAACGAGTCATTTCGATCGAGGCGAATAATGTTGAAATCGTGGAAATTCAGTTCGTCGGCTGAAGAAAGCCATGTTTCACAGAGGAAAAATACATCACAGTTAGAACTATGAATTAAAAAGCCAGATTGTGGCTGTTGCCTCGACCGCGAAAAAGGAACAGACGTGTTGGGCTCTGCTCCGGGAAGTGCTGAGGACCCCTGGTGCGTAGAAGAACCGCTTAAACCAGGAGGTACTTGCTTCGGTCTATTCTCAGCACGTTCGATACGAGGTTTCATTCCAACTTGGGAAGTTTCGGTCTTCTTTCTGGGGAGTGAAGGAAAAGAAGTAATTTTTCTTTTCCTAATGGCACCCTGTGATGTACCGGAACTTCCTGCATTGGGAGCGTCTGCAACAGGCTCGTCGTTCTGCAGAATGGAGTAGGGATTGTCCTGAGTCGTTGAGACGGAACTCTTAAGCATTTCTGCATAAGTCCGCTTGGAACGTTCCTTTAAGGAACGCTTGATTTTTTCCCCTCGTTGTATGTACACCGGGCATTGAGAAAGATCATGGGGGGCCCCGTCGCAATGAAGACACTTGCGCTCTTTTGCGCAAGAAGTCCCATCATGACTCTCTCAACAATCTGCGCAACGTTGTTTATTGCAACAATAGGCGGCCGTGTGAACGAGTTGCATACATTTATTGCATTTCATTACCCGGGGTACAAACAACCGAACAGGTAAACGAAGAGCACCTATTGCAACGTAGTTTGGAAGAGCGGAACCCTCAAATGTCACTCGAAAAGAGTTTGTCCGATTGAGAACTCGTTTGTCATTTTTAAGTGACACAGACTTCAGTCGATCGCATTCAAGAATCTTCACACTTTTAAGTGAGGAATTCTTGAAGCGACCGACACCATCGAGTATCTCTTTTCGAGTCAAACCCTTTTCGTTTATTACACCGTCTATTTCAACGTTGCAACAGGGTACGTATACGCGATACTCAATCGCAAAGAGATCACAGCGCGTTATTGCATTCGCTTGGGTCCTGCAAGAGACGACAACTCGTAATTTGTCTGGCCCCATCCGAGTAATTTCAGTAACTTTGGAAAATTTCTGCGTTAGTTCTTTTGAGATGCGGATGACATTAAGAGGTTTTGATTTTCGTCTAAAGTATACAATGAATGGACCTTTGAATCCCTCCGGGTATTCCTTTAGACAAAAATCATGTTTTTCATCAATTTCCTCATCTTCAGAACTTTCTACTTCATACACAGAATTTTCCTTCTCAACGTCTGCTTCATCCTCCTGCTCTTCAGGAGGTGGGTCAGCATCAGAAACATTCAATGACGTGGATGGGGGATCCTCCCCACCCTCAGCCATAATAATGAATTAGTCACCTGTTCGATGTGAACAGTGTAGAATAATAATAAAAAATAGAAAAAAATAAATGAGTAAATAAATTATATTTGTATTCAAGGTATATATAAATTATATTTATTTCAATTTTTTATTGTATAAAATTCAAAAATGAAAAAAAATTTCAACAAAAGTTCAACGGTAATGTAAGAAAGATGTACACCCCTAATGCCAACGCTTGCCGATTTGGTAAATACAATGTTGGACAATGGTGTAAATCGTACACAGGAGGTTGAAGGAATGATATATGGAACAATAGAAAAATAAACTTCTACTTGCCGCTGCTGTGTAGCGTGTGATGAATGTGTGTTGATCTGAACTGGATCCTCAGCGTCTCGATTGTGCACCACTTTCAATTGAGCTCGCTTCACTCGCAAGCACTGATGAAAAAGACGGGTGGGTAATGTCGGGGACATAACCGGAGTGACGTAGGACTATACAAAGGGGGCAGCTTTTGTTAAATATATATTTTAAATACATTGTTTTATTTTCTTCTCCTACGTGAATACCTACCTATCTACCTGAAAAATAGATTATTTTACTGTTTACTCTTTATGAATATGTTGATGGTTCTGAAAAGAACCTTTGGTGTTGTGTTTTTGTTATCACTCGATATTCCCATCTTGTTCGGTTAAACCTTTCTGTTTAGCTATTGTGTTTGCCACTCGCCACAGCTTTCACAGTTGGAAAATTTCTTCCCATCCAGCTTGTGACATATTTTACAGTAAATTACATTCAATGGCACGTCGCATTACCATCACTCAGTATCGGATTGGAGGTAATTTTAACCTGTAATTGAACATTTGCGATGACAGCGTTACAGTGTCGACTTTCAATGTGGGGTCATAATTTGGACCCCGAACTCTATGTTTACAAAAATGTCCAACTAAATATGTCGCATTACAGGTCCGTCCAATTAGCTAAATGTCGAGATAAGTGTAAATTACTGTACTTTCAATCTAGAAGCAATTTAAGAATTGATGAAAATCAATAAGCTCAGAACAACTGCCAAATTCACATACTCATCATATCCTGACAAACAAATTATGAAAAAATTAATTTGTGTTTTATTATTATTTTGGATAATGTTTTAGAAAGCATTGAGCTGTATTTTCTAAACTCTTTTTTGGAAGGTTTAATGGCCCTGAAAAGCGCCTTGATTAATGGAATGGTTCTAATTTAGAAAACTTAGTACTCGTGGTTTTGAAAAAAACCATTTCGAACGCCCTCGATGCCGCCTTGTTCTGGATTTGCCACCAAAGCAGTTTGTATAAAGAACAAACTTTTTTCTTCTGCTACTTGATGCCGTTTTGCGATTGCGTTTGCCACTCGCCACTCGCTGCAACTGCCTGTTGTCTTGATGTCCACCGAACCGAATGTGTTCTGTTCCGAATGCGGGTTTTCTTATCGTCGCGAGCAGCTTTGCCAGCTAACTCGATCACTTCGGCGGCCGAAACTATATAACACCGACTAGGTGGACTGGTGCACTGGTACTAAAGCGCTCGGCCTAACTACCCTTGCGGAGCAATTGGCGAATTGCCTTGCCTTTCCCTTCATTTTTCCTCCTTTGTCATGTCCAGACATGTCTGCTTGTGTTGGTTTGTTGATATGTTGTGATGCGAACCGATGTGGTGTACGGTTTGAATGAGAATGATCGTTACGGCAGCGGAGCGAGGATATTTAAGCTGACTGGCTGGCTCGAGAATTACGCATGTATGAGACTGCGACCAATTTTTCGTTCATTTTTTTCTTTTTCCTTTCCAATCGTGCTTCATTGTATTTCGCTGCTGCTCTGATTGCCCGTTTTGGTCGGTACGATTTGAGGAGCACAAAATGGACCAATCAAAAATGGGCACATAGTGTATTTGGACAATGCTTGATATTTCACAATTATTCAATTATTTATCTCAAGAAAAATGAAATGTTATTCGTTATGATAGATGCGTAGATATATTTCCTATCAATTGATGCAAAAACCTTTGCGATCTATTGAGAAATGCTCGAGTTATAAGCGTTCCAAATCTTGCATTTTTTCCTACTTGTTCAGTGCCTAGATTTCCATTTCACCCCCTATATCTTCCGGTTAGACGTAGTCCTACGTCAAAAAAGCACAATATAGATCTGCGTGAAAAAAAACACCGTTATCGGATCGATTCTCAAACTTGTCCGATCAGCTCGCGAGTTCTCGAACGAATCATGTCGGATGTCGGAGCTCGTTTACCGGCAAATGTTTTTTATCCCATCTGTTTATTTTATTAGGCTCATTTAGCGATTCAATTGTAACAGAGTCGAATTGAAAAACAGGAAGTGGGTTATATCTATGGTATAACCGCAATGGTGACGTAGGACTATCGTTGATTTAGTGATCATTTGTTTGAAGTTGAATCTGAATCCATTCTGAATGAAAGAATAAATGAATATTTGGGGGACTTCGAAAACGAGAGCGTTACGTTGGAGGTACAAGGTTTTATGCATCCAATATTGGATATGAAAATATCCTACTGATGGGGAAGAATATTCTTCAGAAGCTTTCCTGCTAATTGCACTTGATTGAAAAATAACAGAACCAAATGTATTTGGTCGCAGAAAAACATAAAAAATCATTAAAATAAACTCTTTCGCTTGCATGTTATTTTCGATGCCAAGGGGAACTGGCAGATTATTTTGCAGCAACGATCACTTCTTTCCGGATTCTTCTCGATAACCAGCAAACGTAAAGAGTTGCGCGCGTGTATGCGTGTGTGTGTGTATGGCAATTGCTCCGATGCCTCAAGCAGAACCTGGTATTCTCTCGGTCGTCTTCTCTTCTCTTTCTGATGGATCGGCTTTTCTGCGCTCCTTCACAGTCCCAAACAAACTGAATGCCTTTCAGGTTAGGTCAGGCCAGGTAATGAATCCCTTGATCCCTCACCATCCAGCTCGTTCAACTCGTTCAGTAACGATGATGTCTTGTCGATGTCCTCACGAAAAATGAATGCGTTTCAGAATATCGCTTAAGTATGCTTTTTGTCCGTGACTGAATCGAAAGAAGGTGTGGTTTACGATGGCAATATGGAAGGCAAACTAGAGGCGAATGAACTCTTTGAGTTTGCAACTTTCGGCGACTGAGCAATAATTGATTGAAAATTATATGATTTTCGCGATGCGAAACATTTTCCATTGCGCGCGCAAACTGTATTCGATACGAAAATATCCTACTGATGGGGGAGAATAATCTTCAGAAGCTTTCCTGCTAATCAATTACACTTGATTGAAAAATCACAAAACCAAATGTATTCGATCGCAGCAGCAACTTTGTGGATAGAAAACATTAAAAGAAACTCTTTCGCTTGAATGTAATTTTCAATTCCAAGGGGCAGTGTTTGGATTTCGATCAAAATTGAATGATACACAATGTGTCATGCAAGTAAACTCTCACGAACATATAACCAAATGTGAGAGGATCATTCAGATACTTGTATGAATGTCAGTAATCACTTGTGTTACACTAAATGATTAAACTAAGAGAGGAACGAAGACTGTTGATTGCATATCCGATCTGTATCAAACATCGCATACCATTTTCGAAGCCTGCATACAAGTTTGAACCGCATATATCGTCCCATTTTACTATAGCGAAGCCCACTGCACAGAAAAGTGCAAAGCAATAAATGATACAAGAAAAATTACGTTATCATTCAGTCATCATTTGCGGAGAGCAGCGAATGGGAAAAGAGATAAAACGCGAGAGTTTTTGCTTCTCACTGGAGCGGTGTTGCTAGTAAAACTATGCGGTCTATATGAATATACATATTTCAAGGGATAGCGGCGTTAAAAATGGAAAATATAATCTGACTACCCTCCCTTAGCCTCTATCGAGCTAAATAATAATATAGTTTGCACTCTCTGAGACTTAAAAATCAGGATCTGCTACATTAGCTGAATATGAATCTTTCGCTTTGCGTGGTCCGTACGATCCTGCTGTTTCATGATGCATGGAGAGGTCGATATGCATATGTTAGAGGCAAAGAAGAAAATAAGCTTTCTGGCCAAAAGCGTATATGACAGCTTTCCTTGCATGCTGGTGTGCAATAAAGTGCGAGCCGATGCAGAGTTGTCTCGTTCTCTTTTGTGTCGTGATTTGCAACACATAACAACAAAAGAATACCGCTGGGGGAAATGTTTCCTGAAAGATCATATTTGAACGAACAAAAGCGATTTTTTCAATGAGTGGATCATTTGGCAAACACTGCCAAGGGGAACTGGCAGATTGTTTTACAGTAACAATGACATCTTTCCGGATTCTTCTCGATTCTTCTCGAAGTCCACCACCAATGGTTAATGCTAACTTGATAACCACCTGTTAATTGCACTTGATTGAAAAATCACAAACCCAAATATATTTAGTCGCAGTGTTATATGGTTAGAAAACATTTAAATAAACTCTTTCGCATGAATGTATCTTTCAATTCCCATGGGAACTGGCAGATTATTTTTCAGCAACGATAATATTCTTCCGGAATCTTCTCGATGCTGGATGGCATTTAAACGAAAGAAGTTCCGTACGTATATATGTGTGTGGCGGCTGCTTCGATGTCTCAAACGGAACCGTTTTTCGATGCTGGATGCTGCTATTCTCTCGGTCGTCTTCTCTTCTTCTGATGGATCGGCTTTTCTGCGCTTCCTCACAATTCTAAACTAACTGAATGCGTTTCAAGTCAGGTCAGGTAATGAATCTCTTGATCCCTCGCCGTCCAGCTCGTTCAACTCGTTCAGTAGCGATGTTGTCTTGTCGATGTCCTCACGAAAAATGAATGCGTTTCACCACCAGAATATCGCTTAAGTATGCTTTTTGTCCGTGATTGAATAGAAAGAAGGTGTGGTTTACGATGGTAATTTGAAAGGCAAACTAGAGGGGAATGAGCTCTCTGAGTTTGAAACTTTCAGCGACTGAGCAATAATCGATTGAGAATTATGTTTTCGCGATGCGAAACATTTTCCGTTGCGCGCGCATCCAATATTGGAAACGAACATATCCTACTGATGGGGAAGAATACTCTTCAGAACCTTTCCTGCCAATCACACTTGATTGAAAAATCACATAACCGAATGTATTTCGTCGCAGTGTTATATGTTATATGTAAGCACCTGTTAATTCCACTTGATTGAAAAATCCCAAAACCAAATGTATTTGGTCGCAGTGTTATATGGATAGAAAACATTAAAATAAACTCTTTCGCATGAATGTATTTTTCAATTCCCAGGGGAACTGGCAGACTATTTTTCAGCAACAATAACATCTTCCCAGATAATCTCCGATACTCGAAGCCCACCAGTGGTTAATGCTAACTCGATAAGCACCTGTTAATTGCACTTGATTGAAAAATCACAGAAACAAATGTATTTGATCGCAGTGTTATATATTTGAAAACATTTAAAAAAACTCTTTCTCATGGATGTATTTTTCTATTCCCAGGGGAACTGGCAGATTATTATTCAGCAACGATAATAATTTTCCGGAATCCTCTCGATGCTGGATGGCATTTAAACGGAAGAAGTTCCGCACGTATATATATGTGTGTTGTGGCGGCCGCTTCGATATCTCAAATGGAACCGTTTTTCGGTGCTGATAATTTCTCAGTCGTCTTCTCTTCTTCTGATGGATCGGCTTTTCTGCGCTCCCTTACAGTTCCAAACAAACTGTATGTGTTTCAAGTTAGGTTAGGCCGGATAATGAATCTCTTGATCCCTCGCCGTCCAGCTCGTCCAGCTCGTTCCGCTCGTTCAGCTCGTTCAATAACGATGTTGCCTTGTCGATGTCGTCACGAAAAATGAATGCTTTCACCACCAGAATATCGCTCAAGTATGCTTTTTGTGCGTGATTGAATCGAGAGAAGGTGTGGTTTACGATGGCAATTTGGAAGGCAAACTCTCTGAGTTTCAAACTTTCGGCGACTGAGCAATAATCAATTGAAAATTATATAATTTTCGCGATGCGAAACATTTTCCGTTGCGCGCGCATACAATATTGGATACGAAAATTTTCTACTGATGGGGAAGAATAATTTCAGAAGCTTTCCTGTTAATTGCGATTGATTGAAAAATCACAAAACCAAATGTATTTGGTTGTAGTGTCATATGGATAGAAAACATTAGAATAAACTCTTTCGCATCAATGTATTTTTCAATTCCCAGGGGAACTGGCAGATTATTATTCAGCAACGATTAGATTTTTCCTGATTTTCCTCGATACTCGAAGCCCACGAAGAAGGTAATGCTAACTCGATAACCACCTGTTAATGGCACTTAATTGAAAAATATATGGTCGCAATGTTACATGGATAAAAAACATTAAAATGAACTCTTTCGCATGAATGTATTTTTCAGTTCCCAGGGGCAGATTATTTTTCAGCAACTATTGAATCTTTCCGGAATTTTCTCGATGCTGAATGGCATCCAAACGAAGAGTTCCGCGCGTGTATGTGTGTGTGTGGCGGCTGCTCCGATCTCTTCCCGGGGAACCATTTGCGGCATCACTCTCCTCCTGATGGATTCCCTTCTGGCCTAAGGTGCACAAACAGGCTCTTGGTGACACCGTTCATTCGCGCTTTAATGATAAACGAAGAGCTTCACCATGCTCCAATCGCTGTTCAACTAGAACTGAGTGGATTTCCGAGTGGCGCTCGCTTATATACCGATTGGTGATTTCAATAGCCTGTTTTGAAGGCAATTTTAAGACTATTGAAACAATTTTTTGGATCGAAAAGTAACAAGTATATAACGCGTAGACATTTTATCTTTCGAATGAAGTGTTCATCATACCATTTCGTTCAGTTGTTTAGAAGCTATTAATGCTCAAAATCTCGGTCTCCGGCGTAACGCTTTCGTTTTCGAAACTTTGATTTTACACCCCGGTATAGAAATGAAAGACGTAGTCCTACGTCAAAAAGGGCTAATGTTGTGTTTGTACATTGATGTCAGCAGACTGCACATTTGGTATAACGCTTTGGTCATCTACATGTATCGCTTAGTCCATTCAATGGGGTAGATGCTAATTGTACTCGGTGTATGCGTGGAATTACATGGAATAAGTTCATCGTAGGCTGTACGTTCAGAAAATCAGAAAAAAAACTAGAAGGGGGTTATATCTTTGTTATAACCGCAAGGTGGACGTAGGACTAACGTTGACTTAGCAATCAATAAGTAACAATCATACAAATCTTAAACACTAGCGGCCCAATTCTATGTTTTAATAAGTTTACCGCAAAGTCATTGGAATAGCTTTGCTGTTGCACTCAAACAGACTCTCGCACCTTTTTGACGTAGGACTACGTCTAACCGGAAGATATAGGGGGTGAAATGGAAATCTAGGCACTGAACAAGTACGAAAAAATGCAAGATTTGGAACGCTTATAACTCGAGCATTTCTCAATAGATCGCAAAGGTTTTTGCATCAATTGATAGGAAATATATCTACGCATCTATCATAACGAATAACATTTCATTTTTCTTGAGATAAATAATTGAATAATTGTGAAATATCAAGCATTCTCAAAATTCACTATGTGCCCATTTTTGATTGGTCCATTTTGTGCTCCTCAAATCGTACCGACCAAAACGGGCAACCAGAGCAGCAGCGAAATAGAATGAAGCACGATTGGAAAGGAAAAAGAAAAAAATGAACGAAACATTGGTCGCAGTCTCACACATGCGTAATTCTCGAGGCAGCCAGTCAGCTTAAAAATCCCCGCTCCGCTGCCGTAACGATCATTCTCATTCAAACCGTACACCACATCGGTTCGCATCACAACACATCAACAAACCAACCCAAGCACCCATGTCTGGACATGGTAAAGGAGGAAAAGTGAAGGGAAAGGCAAAGTCCCGCTCGAACCGTGTTGATATGGAGTTCCCCGCAAGGGTAGCTAGGCCGAGCGCGTTAGTACCAGTGCACCAGTCGCCGCCGTTATATAGTTTCGGCCGCCGAAGTGATCGAGTTGGCTGGTAAAGCTGCTCGCGACGATAAGAAAAACCGCATTCAGAACAGAACACATCAAGACAACAACAGGCAGTTGCAGCGAGTGGCGAGTGGCAAACGTAATCGCAAAACGGCAGCAGGTAGCAGAAGAAAAAAGATTGTTCTTTTTACAATCTGCTTTGGTGGCAAATCCAGAACAAAGCGGCATCGAGGGCGTTTGAAATGGTTTTTTTTTCAAAACCACGAGTACTAAGTTTTCTAAATTGGAACCATTCCATAAAACAAGGCGCTTTTCAGGGCCATTAAACCTTCCAAAAAAAGAGTTTAGGAAATAAAGTTCAATGCGTTCTAAAACATTATCCAAAATAATAATAAAACACAAATTGATGTTTTCATAATTTGTTTGCCAGGATCTGATGAGTATGTGAATTTGGCAGTAGTTCTGAGCTTATTGATAGTTGGGGACTTTCAAGATTATTCAATTTTCACCAACTCTTAAATTGTTTCCAGATTGAAAGTACAGTAATTTACAATTAGTTCGACATTTAGCTAATTGGACGGACATGTAATGCGACTTATTTAGTTGGACATTTTTGTAAACATAGAGATCCAAATTATGACCGCACATTGAAAGTCGACACTGTACCACTGTCATCGCAAATGTTCAATTACAGGTTCAAATCGCCTCCAATGCGACACTGAGTGGCGCTTCGGTACGTTGCATTGAATGTAATTTACTGTAAAATATGTCACAAGCTGGATGGGAAGAAATTTTCCAACTGTGAAAGATGAGGCGAGTGGCAAATGCAATCGCTAAACAGAAAGGTTTAGCCGAACAAGATGGGGATATCGAGTGACAACAAAACAATAAACTCTTTAGATTGAAGATAATTTTGTGATCCTGAAAAGGACCCTTTTCAGCCTGCATGTGAATCCAACGAGCGAACAAATCGTAATGAATGTATTTTTTTTGCCATCGCTCCCTTTTAACGCTCATTCGTTCGTCTCGTTGGACTCGCCCCTCTGGCTGAGTCTGCCGATTTGTCTCTATCCTGTGAGTGTGTACCGCTAGAGTATAAAACACGCGAACCCCAAAAAAATATCTTATTTTCTTTCAAACCGTAAACCCGTGTGGTTGTACGGCATCGGCACCGTGGACGTAACAAAGGAGGACAAGTTAAGGAAAAGGCAAAGTCTCACTCGAACCATGCAGGTCTCCAGTTCTCTGTTGGTCGCATTCACTGATTGCTCCGCAAGGGTAACTAGGCCGAACGGATTGGTGCCGGAGCACCAGTATACCTAACAGCGATTATAGAGTTTCGGCCGTCGGAGTGCTCGAGTTGGCTTGCAAAGCTGCTCACGACAATCAGAAAACCCGCATCAAGAACAGAGCAGCTTCGGTTCGGCGCTCATCAAGGCAACAATTAGTTTCAGTGAGTGGCAAACTGCTTCTCCGGCACGTCGCATTAAATGTAATTTACTGAACAATATGTCACAAGCTGGATAGGAAGAAATTTTCCAACTGTGAAAGCTGTGGCGAGTGGCAAACGTAATAGCTAAACAGGAAGGTTTAACCGAACAAGATGGGAATATCGAGTGATAACAAAAACACAACACCAAAGGTTCTTTTCAACCCTCAACATATTCATAAAGAGTAAACAGTAAACTAATCCATTTTTCAGGTAGATAGGTAGGTATTCACGTAGGAGAAGAAAATAAAACAATATATTTAAAATATATATTTAACAAAAGCTGTCCCCTTTGTATAGTCCTACGTCACTCCGGTTATGTCCCTGACATTACCCACCCGTCTTTTTTTTCTGTTATTCAATGTTTCTGTTTTAGTCCAAATGTCTCTATGTCTCAAACTTCTACTCTTTCTCTGCGATCAATTGTTGCTCTTTCAATTTTGATTTTGATATTCAACTCTCTACTCTTCATTTCCTACTATCTACTCTATACTTTGTTCTCTCTTCTCTCTATTCTCTGCTGTTTATTTTAAACTCTCTACTCTTCACCCTCTGCTTTCTACTCTCTACTCTCCACTTTCTCTACTCTCTACTGCCTCTACTATATACTAGAGATGGGCAAACCGTTCATGAACTGTTCAAAAGAACTAGTTCACCAAAAAGAGTGAACGAACGGTCGTTCTCTTTTACTGGGCAACAGTTCACATGAACTGCTTACCCAGTTCAGAACGAACTGTGTACGAAGACCGCTGTATACACAGTTCATACAGTTCAGTTCAGAACGAACTGAATGGTGAACGATGAACTGTGTATGCAGTTCAGAACGAACTGTATACGATGACCGCTGGCGGAACTGTGTATACAGTTCAGAACGAACTGACCGCTGGCTGAACTGTGCGTACAGTTCAGAACGAACTGTGTATGGCGATCGGTGTATAAGAGGAAGGCGAGCGAACGAGTGATAGACGAATGCTGCTGCAAGGTAAATAGTCCTCAAATTAACGAATGGAAACAAACGATAGCCCCATGAAATAACAAAAATAAGATATCGGTATTGTCGTTTTCATAATAAAACGCAATATTTCAGGATACGATGGTTCTTAAATTGGATTGTTCGATTATTTATCAAATAAAGTTTTAATTTCATATTTTCAAGTTGAGGGTAAATATTTCAGAAAGATATGCAATCACAAGAAAAAAAAACAAGTGAAAGCGAAACGATTCAAACAGTATTTTTCAACAGTAAATAAAAATTTGTGTCGCTGATATGAAATGTTTTTATATTATATCATATTGTGCTTGATAATTTCGAGAAAGTCTTTCGCGTTTTGGTACAGTTTTGCTATAGCAGTTATTGCAAAACATTGTAGAAAAGCAGCGCAACGCTAGTTTGTGCTGAAAATAATAAATCACGGCTCAAAATAGATCAAAATTTCAAAATCATAGTTTGATTTTCTATTCTGCTAAGATATTTTAAACAAAATTCGGACACAGAGTTATTGCTAACAAACAGCATTTTATGAATGAAAAGAACAGTCCTACATAACATTTCACACTTTTTATACATGATTTGGCATATCCCTCTAATGTACGAAAGAGTGAGTGAACTGCTCAAAAGAACTATTTCACTTAAGTGAACGGTTGGTCACTGAACGGTTCATTAAAGTGAACTGTTTTGCCCATCTCTACTATCTACTCTCTCTACTCTCTGCTTTCTCTTGTCTCTCTACTCTCGACTCTACTCTCTACCCTCTCTACTCTGTTCTCTCTCTATTATCTACTCTCTACTCTCTCTACTCTATCTACTCTCTACTCTCTACTCCCTCTTTTCTCTACTCTCCATTCTGTACTATCTCTACTCTCTACTCTGTACACTGTCTACTCTCTCTACTCTTTTTTTTTTTTTTTTTTTAAAGAGGTGAGGAACGCTCTACCAGCCTTACCTGGGAAGGGTTAACCCAGACGTCGAGTGGGGATCGCACCCACAAAAACCAAGCCCTCTACTCGTTGCCTTATTCCCCCTGGGACCACATCTAGGCGACTACTTCAGGGGGCGGCTGTGCTCATGCACTTCTCGAGTTTTCAACGCTAACTAGCGTTGTCCTTCCCTTTTTCTCAATATTTTTTTCTTTCCATTCGTTATTAATTCCACTGCGCTGATGTCCTCTTCGCAGGCATTTTGAATTTACCCGTCGAGACGTGAACCGATTAGGAATTGCCCTCCAACTTGACGCGCAACCCGTCACAGCCACCCTCGCGGGGTTTCTCACCTGTCGAGACGTGAACCGATTAGGAAGCGCCCTCCAACTTGACGCGCGCCCCGTCACAGTCACCCTCGCAGGATTTCTCTTCCCAACGGAGCGCCGATTAGGCAGTGCCCTCCATCCTGACGCGCACTCCGTCACAGCTACTCTCGTGGGGTATTCACCATTTTGATCGTGGCTTCATCCTTGATGCTCGTTCCTTCGAAATGTTCGCGGTGTTCCTCCATCCAGGCCACGATCAGGCGTTGTCAGGCAGGCCTTTTGCTGTTCTCCGCGGCAGTATCCGTTTACCTGTCGAGACGTGCACCGATTAGGAAGCGCCCTCCAACTTGACGCGCGCCCCGTCACAGTCACCCTCGCAGGATTTCTCTTCCCATCGGAGCGCCGATTAGGTAGTGCCCTCCAACATGACGCGCACTCCATCACAGCAGCTCTCGTGGGGTATACACCAGTTTGAAGACGCCCTCCTTGACACTCACTCCGTCGTAGTTATTAAATCGGCATCCGTTTACCTGTCAAGACGTGCACCGATTAGGAAGCGCCCTCCAACTTGACGCGCGCCCCGTCACAGTCACCCTCGCAGGATTTCTCTTCCCAGCGGAGAGCCGATTAGGTGGTGCCCTCCAACACAACGCGCACCCCGTCACAGCTACTCTCGTGAGGTACCATCTCTTGCAACAGCCGTCGCCGTTGTTCACCTTTCACCGTCGGACGTTGTCAGCACTTTGGTCAGCCCTCCACCTTCGCTGCAGCTCCGACATGATTTGTGTGATTGCACTGCTCACGGCATTCCAGATCATCTCGTCGCGACACATCTCCTCCACAATATTCCCGACATGAAGTGCAGGCAGCCCCTCGCGCCTTTCGGTGAACCTGGGACAGACAAAAACGACGTGCTCCGGTGTTTCCTCCATATCTCCACACTCCGGACAGAGGGGTGAAACTGCGTGCCCGAACCGGTGTAGATATTGCCTGAAACAGCCATGCCCAGACAGAAACTGCGTCAAGTAAAAGTTAACTTCACCGTGTTTCCTGTTCAACCAGGTCGAAAGTACCGGTATCAGCCTGTACGTCCATCTACCATTTTCTGCCGTATCCCATTCATACTGTCATTTGTCCAACGACTCCGCTCTCATCAATTTCCGGATACCTCTGCTTTCCCGTCGCTTGTAGCACTCGCTATCTTCCGCCAGAGTGATGCAGATGGGAATCATTCCGGCGATTACACACACAGCTTCTGTCGAAATGGTCCTATAAGCACTTACGACTCGCATGGCCATGAGTCGGAATGTGCTGTTCAGCTTCCTCCGATTTCGGTGGGTTTCCAGAGCCGCCAACCAGGCAGGGCCACCATACCTCAGTATCGATGAAGATACACTTGCCAAGAGACGCCTCTTGCTGCTGCTTGGGCCAAAGCTATTTGGCATGATCCTCGCCACCACGTTGATGGCCTTTGACGCCTTCCCACATGCATAGTCGACGTGCTGGTTGAAGTTCAGCCGGTCGTCGATCATGACTCCGAGGTACTTCACCGCCCGCTTCGAAACGATGGTATGTCCTCCGACCGATACCTCTGCCCGCAGCACTGCCTTACGATTGCTCACTAACAGCACCTCGGTTTTGTGATGTGCCATCTGGAGCTTTACGCTGTCCATCCAACTACCGATCATGTCTACAGCCTCAGTCGCCAACATTTCCACCTCCTGAAGCGTCTCGCCGATTACCGTTGTTACGATGTCGTCCGCGAAGCCCACGATCTCCACACCTCTGGGTAGCTTCAGCCTTAGAACACCGTCGTACATCGTGTTCCAAAGCGTAGGACCTAGGATGGAACCTTGTGGAACTCCCGCCGAGATATTCTTCACTATCTGTCCCCTGTCTGTGTTGTATACCAGGATCCGATTCTGGAAATAACTCCTCAGTATCCTGTACAGGTAGCTACGGACCTTCAATCTGTGTAGCGCCTCGGCGATGGCCTCCCAGCTGGCACTATTGAAGGCGTTCTTCACGTCAATCAAAATCACCGCGCAGTAACGGTCGCCTCTTCGTTTTTGTTTAAGCGAGACCTGAGCTTTCTCGATAACTGTCCGAATAGCGTCCACTGTCGACTTTCCTTTCCGGAACCCGAACTGCATTTTCGACAATCCGTGGTCATCCTCCGTGCATTTCACCAGTCTGTTGAGAATAACACTTTCCAAGAGCTTTCCCAAAGTATCCAACAAACAAATAGGCCTATACGACGCTGGATCTCCAGGTGGCTTTCCTGGTTTCGGGAGCAGCACCAACTTTTGTATCTTCCATTCCGCAGGGAAGAGACCGTCATCCAGGCATTTCTGCAGCACCACCCTGAACATGTCGGGGAAAGCAAGGATCGCCGATTTCAGGGCCACATTGGGGATTCCGTCGGGGCCGGGTGCTTTTTTCAACTTTAGACCTTTTGCCACCGCGATGAGTTCTTCGTTGGTGACTTGTGCGTTCTCTGCTTCGTCCTCACCGTACAGTGTGGGTGGCCACGTCGGTGGGTCGTGCTGCGGAAAGAGTCCATTCACAATGACCTCGAGTTTTTCCGGACATAATTCCATGGGAGTCGTTGAACTACGGAATTTCGCCATCACGATTCGATATGCTTCACCCCAAGGATTTGCGTCGACGTCTCGACACAGCTCCCTATAGCAGTTCGATTTGCTCCTACGTATCTCTCGTTTCAAGGCGGCTCTGGTCGCTCGGAAAGACGCGCGGTGCTCCTCTCTCTCTACATCGGTTCGTGCCCTCTGGACTCTTCTTCTGGCTCGTAGACAGTTAGCGCGGAGGATGCTGAGTGTCTCGTTCCACCAGTAGGCTGGACGTCGTTCATTCGTCGGGTTCAGTCTTCTCGGCATCGCTGTATCGCATGCCCTCACCAATGTTCCTGTCAGCCCGTCGGCGCTCAGATTAAGAGTTCTGCTGTCTATGCGTAGTGCTTCGACGAAAAGCTCCTTGTCAAAAACCTTTGTCCTCCACTTCCGCTCAAAGGTTTTTGTATTCCGTACCGCTGCGGGATTCCGTTGGCCGACACTATACAGGATTGCCTGGTGGTCGCTGTGTGTGTATCCCTCCGACACTCTCCACTTCGTATTAGCCGCCAGTGATGGACTGCAGAAAGTTACATCGATGATGGATTCGCGGCCGTCCCTTCGAAAGGTGCTGCTAGTGCCTTCGTTCAGAAGTGTGACGTCTAGTTTTGCGAAGGCTTCTAGTAGGCTGTACCCCCTGGCGTTGGTGCATCTGCTTCCCCACTCCTCAGCCCAGGCGTTGAAGTCTCCTCCGATGATGACTGGTTTGCGGCCGCTGACCTTATCCGTGAGTACGTCCAACATCTCGTGAAACTGCTCCGCTGACCATCTTGGGGGTGCATAGCAACTACACATGAAGATTCCGTTGATTTTGACGATCACGAAACCTTCCTGTGAGCTTTCCACCACTTCTTGGATGGGGAACCTTCCCATCACTAGTATTGCAGCCATCCCTGCTTTATTCACCACCCATTTTCCGTTATCGCGAGGAACTCGGTACGGTTCTGCGATCATTGCAACGTCGCATTTAGTTTCAGTTGTTGACTGCCACAACAATTGCTGTGCTATGTCGCAATGATTGAGGTTGAGCTGGGTAACCTCCATTACTGCGAACCCGCAATCGCCTTTTTGTACGCCGGACATTTGAAGCTACCTGTGACGTGGTCGTTTCCGTCCTCCTCCTTGCACAACATGCACCTCGGTTGCTTTGTGAAGTCTCTAGCAACGTGACCTTCCGTCCCGCACTTCCTGCACAATTTCGATCTGTCAGGACCACCGCAGTTTTTCGCCTGGTGACCGAATCCCATGCATTGAAAGCATCTCTCCATTTGCTTGGCCATACGAGGGGGAGCTTTCATCGGGCACACGGACCACCCCACTTTTATTTTACCCTTCTCCACCAGTTTATTCGCAGCTTGTTTCGAGAGCCGTATCGAGGCCGTTTGTGTCCCACCGTATGCCTTTCTCAGCCGGATTGTCATTGGCACATCGCCAAGGTCACATTGTGACTGTAACGCAGTTCTCAATTCCTCAACAGTCGTGATCTCGTCCAGATACCGGCACTCGATGGTTGATTCCTGAGAGAGAGCTCTCACCTTCGCCTCCTCCCCTAGTGACTTCTCAATGAGTTGTTTGAAAGCAGAGCTCTTAACCGCTGGATCTTTTTTAAGCTCGAAGAGCATCTCGCCTTTCTGCGTGCGCCTAGTTTTCACGACGTTCTCGCCCAGTGTCTGCAACTCCGGATCGTCTCTCACTTTCCGAAGGATAGCTGCATACGATACTCCTGCTGACACTTCAACGATCAAAGCATCGCCCTTGATTCGCTCCACTCGAGGTCCGAGTTTCTTCTTTTCCTGCTCAACTTTTTTCTTCTTCTCCTTCTGTTTTTTGCGTTTTTCTGCCTGGTTATCGACAGTACGCCATTCACTGCTTTCACCTCCTTTCGCGTTACTCAGATCGTTCTTGGCCTTTTTCAGCTCTTCTTCTTCTCCTGGGGTGTCCCTCCTTCTCTTGTCCGATCGTGTGTTCAGAGGACCCTTCGGTGTCTCAAGTATCTCGACGGGTTTCTCATTCGCCTCGAGCAGAGCCTTTTCAGCACCCTCTGCTCTCATCTGCAGCTCCTTATGCTCGCGTTCAGCAACCATGACGACCGATCTGATGCTCGTCACCAGATGTTTTATTTTTAAGTGGACATTGTTTTTGTCCTTTACGAACTCGTAAAGTTCGTTGACCTTTTTCCTAACGTCCGTGATGCTGAGCCTCCCAAGTTGCCCTTCTTGGGATGCGCTTGAGGTCAGCGTAAACAACTGGCTCTGTACGGAGCCAAGATCTCCTTGGAATGCTTGGGTAGCAAACACTTCTTGTGGTTTTGTGTTGCTTGTACTCGTTGTGGCTACTCGAGTGACAGGTGACCTCAGCATTCGTCCGCTTCTCGCGAACACATTCTCCTCTCCATCGTTTGTTGGTGTGTTATTGCAACTATTCATATTTTTCTGGGTCCCAACTTCGGGCCGCTATCTCCGCTCGTTGTACATAGTCGCTACCAGTGATCCCATGGTTATCTATGCAAGCAGTGAGGCCATGCAGGGGTTGACACGGTCCTTCATGGGGACCGTGTTCAGAGCCAGATCAGCGCAAGTCAGGAATGTGACATCTGACGCCTAGTACCTAGTGCCTGGGCCTAGACGAGCATCGAACGTACCCGAAGACTTGCCAAGTTATTACCGGGACGGGGGCAACCGCACTATTAGCCCAAACGCCATTTCAGGACGGTGTCACCCTTCCTTACTCAGGGAACAGGATAGTACGACTGTCAGCCTTTAGCGTCGTGTTGAAATCGTTTCCGTATCGTGTCCGTTTTCTATGTCGTAATCAGGATCTTACTGGCGTCAATCCTGATGTGCTTGGCACTCCTTTCGTGGTTCCTGTACACGGTATTTCCCCCGTGCAATCTCCAATAGGCTTTACCGCGCCCTTACTCGCGTTGTCACCCGATTAGTCGCCTCATACGACAGGGACAGGGACCAAGACCCGAAGTGCTATTCTAGGCCGGCAACTCCACAACTCTCTACTCTCTACTATCTCTATTCGCTACTCTGTATTCTCTCTACTCTCTACTATCTCACTACTCTCTCTACTCTCCACTCTCTCTACTCTCTACTATCTGTACTCTCCCTACTCTTCATACTCTCCCTACTCTCCACTCTCTTTAGTCTCTACTCTCTCTACTCTCTTCTTTCTCTACTCTCCCTACTCTACTCTCTGTACTCTCTACTCTCCCTACTCTCTACTCTCTCTACTTTCTACTCTCCCTACTCTCTACTCTCTCTACTCTCTACCCTCTCTACTCTCCCTACTCTCTCTACTCTCTACTCTCTCTACTTTCTCTACTCTCTACTTTCTCTACTCTCCCTACTCTCTCTACTCTCTACTCTCTATCCACTCTACTCTCCCTACTCTCTACTCTCTCTACTCTCTACTCTCTCTACTCTCTCCACTATCTCTACTCTCTACTACCTCTAATCTCTACTCTGTAGTCTCTCTACTCTCTCTACTCTCTACTCTCTCAACTCACTACTCTCTACTCTCTAATATCTCTACTCTCTACTCTGTGCTCTCTCTATTCTGCACTCTCTCTACTCTCCCTACTTTCTACTCTCTCTACTCTCCCTACTCTCTACTCTCTCTACTCTGTACTCTCCCTACTCTCTACTCTCTCTACTCTCTGCTCTCTCTACTCTCTACTCGCTCTACTGTACCTACTCTCCCTACTCTCTACTCTCTGTACTATCTACTCTTCATACTCTTTACTCTCTACTCTACCTACTCTCCCTACTCTCTACTACCTCTATTCTCTACACTGTACTCTCTCTACTCTCTTTACTCTCTACTCTCTCTACTCTCTACTCGCTATTCTAAAAAAAACGCACACACAAACACGCACAAACGAACTCATGCACACACGCAGACGCGCACATTCTCACACACAAAAAACGCAACGCAGCTGCCCACTGCTCACTCTCTCACTCTGTTTGTGTTTGCGTCAAGAATACGACAATTTACGACCGTTTACGACTGTTCACGACGACCGCGCTTTATTTTCTAGCTATTTTATTTATAGTAAGATTTCATCTTTCGAATAAAGTGATTATCATACAAATTCGTTTAGTCGGAAAATAATTATTTACACTCAGAGGGGGAATCGATTCTTCCTCGGAAATACCCAGCGCAATTATAACCCCTCTCCAAGCCCCGACAATTGGAATCATCGTTGATCCGGAGCAGGATTATTAACGCTTGAAAAGGAATGGATTCTTCCTTGGAATTACACAGCGAAAATAAGACTCCCTTTCCAACAATTCCAACTTCCCAATAACGACGATCGATTGCAGCATTCATAAACATATAATTTTATAGCGCTGCTTTCATAAATGTGATTTCTTCGATATGTAATATAATATCCACTTCGACCATATTCACTACACCATACCATATCGTATCCTTCACTATCAAATCCACAGTTAACAAAAGTATTGTCAACTTGAATGTACCTGCAATTCCGGTTCACCCAACTTCTTGGTTTCGCAATCTGTATTGGGAAAACAATTCCGGTTTGCAAAAATGCAAGCGAGTACAAAAGTACCCGTGTTTTGCATCTGTTTTACAATGCCAATTTCCCCAGGCTTTATGATTTGAAGTCTGTGTTAGAGAAACATCCAATTTGCAGAAACGCAAACAAGTACTATAATTTGCAATTTGCTATGCCAATTTCCCATGGTTTTGAAAGCTGTGTTAGGGAAACATTCCGATTTCCAGAAACGCAAGCGAGTACAAAAGTACTTGCATCTATTTTGCAATGCCAATTTCCTCAGGCTTCATGTTTTTGAAGTCTGTGTGTTGCGGATGGGAACCCTGTTCCACAGCACCCGTTTCGGGTCGATGGGGTAACTAAAAATTGACAAATAATGAACAGATAAACATGCAGAAACAGAAACAAAAGAGGTGACAGAAAATATACAAAACTTACCGCTAATTCTTAGATCTACCTAAAACAAAGTGAATACCTTAAATCTATTACTTAAAACTATTTACACTAGTGCTTAAACCTATTTAGCCTACCAAAATTTGAGGAGAGTTGGATTTCCACATTGCGGTTCGATAGAATTTCGTCGCTGAAAAGAATCCAGTGTTTCGAAAATACGTTCCGTGACCGCCGGAACATTCTTAAAGATTTTTCCATATGGAAAATCCGGGCATTACGGACGAACACACGCCAGAGCAGAGTATGGCGAACAATTGTGTGAACTGCGACCGTCCAGACACGGTAGATGACATGGTCCAATGCGACGAGTGTGAAAATTGGTGGCACATGTCGATTTTTCCGCCGAATAGAAATTCGACTTTACTCACTGGAAACAGTCCTCTTTCACCGGATTTTCCAAGTGTTGATCAATTCTCTCCCTCCCCCTCGCAGTTAGCCGCGCGACAAGTAATGCCCCGCGATTTGCCAACGTTTTCTGGCGATCCCGCGGATTGGTCGATATTCATAAGCAGCTTTATGAACACTACGCTGGCTTGTGGATATAATTGTGCCGAGAATCTCGCCCGTCTTCAACGCTGTTTGAAAGGATCCGCGTATGAGTCTGTCAAAAGTAGGTGGCTGCTTCCCAATTCGGTTCCCCAAGTGATTGATACACTTCGATTGTTGTATGGGCGACCGGAGTTACTAATCAGTGCCTTACTACAAAATGTACGCAGTGTTCCAGCACCGAAAGCGGAGAAGCTGGAGACTATCATCGATTTCGGCGTGGCCGTGCGCAGTCTGTGTGATCATTTGGAGGCGGCCGGACTGCAGGAGCATCTTTCCAATCCTACCCTGCTGATGGAACTGGTGGACAAACTGCCTGCATACACCAAGATGCAGTGGGCAAATTACATGCAGCAGCATCCGGTATGCTTGGAGTCGTCGTTGCAATTAGCAGAGCTACGATGTACGCTGGTGGAAATAGCGGTAGTCAGTATAAGCAGAAGCAGGGGGGAGTAGTAAACGGCCACATCGGGGAAACAGACCAGGTTTGTGAACCACTACACGTAAATGAGATTTCGTGCGCTTGCTGCAAGAAGTCGGGACATCGAGTCGCTGAGTGTTCTACGTTTAGGTCCTATTCCATAGACAATCGGTGGAAATTTGCACAAAATAACGGACTCTGCAGAAGTTCTTTGAATGCGCATGGTCGAAGGTCTTACAGAAACGCTACACAGTGCGTGATCGAAGGATGTCAGTACCGCCATCACCTACTGTTACATTCGAATCGTTCAAACAGTCATCCTTTACAGCGTTCATCGGCTGCCGAGAACCACACTCATCGACAATGTGATCAGATACTTCTGTTCTGCATAAGCAGCTAAGCATGGACGGATGGACGAAATCCTCGTGCTTGAAGTGGACAGGGAATGTGACTAGAATCGAGCCGGAGTCGAAGCAAGTGCGGATGACAATCAAAAGTGCGAATACACAAAAACAGTTCACCCTCAACGACGTTCGTACAGTAATGGAGCTTACCCTACCGGAACAGAGCCTTCGATACGACGAACTATCTCAGCGATTCCCCCATCTTCAAGGTCTGCCGATCGCCAGCTACGAAAAGGCAGTTCCTCGTCTGCTTATAGGGGTAAATAACCTGAACCTCACGATACCGCTGCAGATAAGAGAAGGCAGAAAAAATGAGCCTGTTACAGTTAGAACCAGATTGGGTTGGTGCATTTTCGGCGGCAGCCACAAAGAAATTACACATTCGTTGAACTATCATGCATGTGAATGTGCTACTGATCAGGATCTACACAATGTGAGAGATTACTTCACGATGGAGGATGCTGGAGTGAAATCACTGATGCAGCTGGAATCCGAAAAGGACAAGCGTGCTAAACGAATCATAGAAGAAACAACCCGTCGTGTCGGAAGCAGCTTCGAAACGGGATTGTTGTGGAGATATGACCATATTGAGTTTCCAGACAGCTTCAGCATGGCGGTGAAACGTTTCGAGTGTCTGGAACGAAGGATGGCTCGAGATCCCGAGTTAGCGGTCAGTTTGAAGAAGCAGATATCTGATTACCAACAGAAAGACTATGCCCATCGTGCGACCGATGCTGAACTGAAACGAGGAGATCCAAAGCGGGTCTGGAATTTGCCGCTGGGTGCAGTGATGAATCCACGAAAGCCGGGAAAGGTCCGTTTAATCTGGGACGCTGCGGCCAAAGTAGATGGAATATCTCTAAATACGATGCTGCTTAAGGGTCCCGATCAGCTCACGTCGTTGCCAGCAGTGTCGTCTCGTTTCCGACAGTACAGTTTCTGCAGATATTCGAGAGATGTTCCACCAGATATTTATACGGGAACAGGATCGTCATTCGCAACGTTTCTTGTGGAGAAACAATTCAACAGAGCCCCTGAGCATCTTCTTGATGGACGTCGCCACCTTCGGTTCTACTAGTTCACCAGCATCGGCACAGTTTGTGAAAAACAAGAATGCCGAAGAGTTCGCTGACCGTTTCCCTCGAGCTGTCGAAGGAATAGTGAAGAATCACCACGTTGACGACTTTCTCGACAGCTTCGAAAACGAAGAAGAAGCGGTACGTGTGTCCCAGGAGACTAGCTTTATCCACTTACATGGATGCTTTCAGCTTCGAAACTGGCTGTCGAACAGTGCTGAGTTGGTGAAGGAGATGAAAGAGAATGATCCGAATGATAGTAAAAGTTTCTGTTTAAACTCAGCGGAAGGGACTGATCGAGTGCTGGGAATGTTGTGGCTGACGGTGAATGACGAATTACGATTCTCCATGAAAATGAAGGACGAGATCCAGCTTGTGATCGACAAAGGAGAACGCCCAACAAAACGGCAACTTCTGAAATGCCTGATGGGAGTCTTCGATCCACTAGGACTTTTAAGTGAGTTCCTGATTCAAGGCAAGATTTTGCTCCAAGACGTATGGCGAGCCGGCTTGTTGTGGGACTAGAAAGTACCGGAAGACATCTTTGACCGATGGACCAGGTGGACAGAGTTGTTCCCGAAGATTGAAGACCTACGGATCTCACGGTGTTACTTCACCAGAGCGACTGCAGACACCTACAAAGCTCTTCAACTTCACATCTTCGTCGACGCGAGTGAAGCGGCGTTTTCCGCTGTAGCCTACTTCAGAACGGCCAAATTTAAGAGTGAAGCTGAGTGCTCGTTGGTTGCTGCAAAAACAAAGGTTGCGCCACTGAAACCGCTCTCGATTCCGCGTTTGGAGCTGCAAGCAGCGGTCTTGGGGAGCCGTTTAATGACAACTGTCTTGGAGAGTCACACCGTTGAAGTGAAGCGATGCGTTCTCTGGAGTGATTCCACAACGGTACTGACCTGGATACGGGCCGATCATCGTCGTTATAAGCAATATGTGGCGTGTCGCGTTGGAAAGCTGCTGTCAATGACTGAGGTTGCACAGTGGCGCTGGGTCCCCAGTAAATTAAATCCCTCAACGGATTAAAGAAAAATCCGTGTCCTGGAACTAATGACGTCTGGTTTAAAGGCCCGGAATTCCTTCAACAACCCTAGGAGAACTGGCCCAAGCAAACAACAACTTCTATTCCTCCAGAAGAGGAGCTTTGGCCATGCTACGTAATACAACAATCGCTTGTCCCTGAAGCTATCGTGGATTTACCCGCTACTCCAAGTGGCGTTGTCTCCTGGGAGCAATAGCGTACGTGCACCGCTTCATTGACAATTGTAGACGTCGATGTAGAGGAGAAGAAGCGGAAATGTTGTATCTAACACAAGACGAATTGAAGAAAGCAAAGAACACACTGATGAGGATGGTGCAGTGGCAAGCATATTCAGAAGAGATGATCAAATTGTCGAGGGGACGAACGGATCTAGCGAAGTCAAGTAATTTTTATCAGAATTCTCCAACAGTGGATGAATACGGGGTGCTACGGGTTGACGGAAGAATTGGCGCTGCTCCGCACATTCGATTCGACACTAGGTATCCGGTAATCCTCCCAAGGAAACATTTTGTTACCGAGCTAATCGTAGATGACTTCCATCGTGCTTTCGGTCACGCTAATTCTGAAACCGTGCTGAACGAAATCCGTCAATTCTATCACATCTCTTGGCTGCGGGCAGTTGTGAAGCAGATCGCAGCTGCGTGTCAGTGGTGCAAATTGATGAAGGCGAAACAGACAGTTCCACGAATGGCACCACTCCCAGTGGCTCGATTAGCATCGTTCACACGACCATTTACCCACACCGGTATTGATTTGTTCGGACCGCTGTTTGTGAAAGTTGGAAGAAGCGCTGTGAAACGTTGGGTTTGCTTGTTCACTTGCTTGACCACTCGTGCAGTTCATGTTGGGGTTGCCTACAGTCTTTCTACGCCATCCACCGTGAAATGCATCACACGCTTCGTTAATCTTCGCGGGTCGCCGGCAGAGATTTACACAGACAATGGCACTAACTTTACGGGCGCCGATCTACTGCTTGGGAAAATGATTGATAAAATAAATGGGGAATTGGCAGAAACGTTCACAAACACGAATACAAAGTGGATTTTCATACCCCCATCGGCACCCCACATGGGCGGATCCTGGGAAAGGATGGTGAGATCGATGAAGACAGCTATGGAGACTGCGTACTGCAACGACCGGAAACTGGATGATGAGGGTTTGGCGACGCTGGTTGTTGCGGCCGAGGCTATTGTTAACAGTCGACCGTTCACATATTGCCTTTGGACGCAGACGGCTCTCACACCAAACCACTTCCTCCTGGGAAGTTCCAAGGGAGTACACCAGCCGTCAACAGGATTTACCGATCCTGCGCTGGTGGTCAAAAGCTCCTGGTATCAGATTCAACACCAACTGGATATTTTTTAGAAGCGTTGGATCCGGGAATACCTCCCTACGTTGACCAAACGAACGAAATGGTTTTGCGAAACGAAACCTTTATCCGTGGGAAGTCTGGTCCTTATAGTGGAGGAGACAAGAAAGAATGGATGGGTGCGTGGACGAGTCCTGGATTGGAACGCGGATGGGAACCCTGCTCCACAGCACCCGTTTCGGGTCGATGGGGTAACTAAAAATTGACAGATGATGAACAGATAAACAGGCAGAAACAGAAACAAAAGAGGTGACAGAAAATATACAAAACTTACCGCTAATTCTTAGATTTACCTAAAACAAAGTGAATACCTTAAATCAATTACTTAAAACTATTTACACTAGTGCTTAAACTTATTTAGCCTACCAAAATTTGAGGAGAATTTGATTTCCACATTGCGGTTCGATAGAATTTCGTCGCTGAAAAGAATCCAGTGTTTCGAAAATATGTTCCGTGACCGCCAGAACACTGCGTTAGGGAAACATTTCGATTTCCAGAAACACAAGCGAGTACAAAAGTACCCGCTGCTTGCATCTAATATACTATATTTCCCTTGGCACCATGATTTTGAAATCTGTGTTAGGGAAACACTCATCCATTCCAGCGATCGTACCTCAATAGTTGCGCAATCATAACTGAGTGGTTTTTGGAGCGGCACTTGCTTATATACCGCCCAGCAAACATTAAATCGTATAACTTTGCACATGATAAGTCACATATAATTTCGTATCAAATCACAATCGCATAAAATGTCAATCAAAATATCGATCATATATATCTAAAATCGCATAAAATGCAAAAACACGATTTTCCATGTCATCGATGGATTGAGTGGTAAAGTTGTCGTATCAAATCGCATATCAGTCCAAAAAGCATCGCATATTGTTATATACGGCTTTATATGCGTACAAAATATGGCATATACGTATATCGCCTCCACTTTTGTGTGTATATGCTAGTTATCTGCATCATATATCATACAAATGTGTCTTGGTTGTATGTATATCGCCTCCAATTATAGCTATTCATACGACTTAATGTTTGCTGGGCGATTGGTGTGATTTCAATAGCCTGTTTTGAGAGCAATTTTGGGGCTGTTGAAACAAGTTTTTTGGATCAAAAAGTAACAAGCATATAACGCGTAGACATTTCATCTTCCAAATGAAGTTTTATCATACCATTTCGTTCAGTTGTTTAGGAGCTATTAACGCTCAAAATCTCGTTCTCCGGCGTAACGATTTCGTTTTCGAAAAATAGAACTTACACTCCAGTATAGAAAAGAAAGACGTAGTCCTACGTCAACAATGCTATCTGCTATACTGATATCATGCTGCTGCCTCTGCTGAGTAGATGGAGTAAAGGGGCCCTATTATAGAAATCGAGTCGATAAGAATTTTGCTCGTTAGCTCTATTTTACTATTATAGATACCGGGCAAGTCGATGCCAACCGAGCGAAAGGCATCGGTGCAACTGTCATAATATTTCAAGTTTGTTTCGCTTGTTCCATACCTTCAGAGAATTATTTTGTTTCGGTTTGCGTCCAAGATATTTTCCTTTGAGAATCCTTTTGGCCAGATACTTCACCGTTTGTTCATCGTTCACCATTCATTCGAATAACTTACCAACACGGATCACCGACAAGAACACCATGTAGATTCATCCTGGGGATTTTATTCACCCTTATTCTCATTTTCGAACGAATAAGAAACGTACGCAAATACCATCATTGTTTTCGAACGAGCCATTCATCGTATTTTAATTTACAGTCGTACTAGATCATATTATTGGTGTGCTTATTTGAATAAACTACATTATCGACATTGATGACAGGTGTTTACATTTTTTACACTTCTGTTCTGTTTTTGTTTGAGCTTGCTCGGATGGAGGAGCTGACCGAGCTCGGTGCTGCCTGTACCCAAACAACTCATCCTTCTCCCCGGCTGGGCGATCTATGGAATTTCGACAAATGAGCTCGCTGGTCGATGTAGAACTGTCGAACAAACCGGTTATCTCACCACCAGCAAGCAATAGTAAAATACACATTCCAAATGGCACCCCGAAAAAGGCGGCCGTGTCTTACAGCAACAGTACGGATTACGCATACGTGAAGACGAACAGTCCCTGCAAGGCGTTCACTGGCATTCTGACACAAAACAGCGTTCCTACTTCGATTTCGAAGCCAACGGTAAACGGGGGAAACCAGAAGCCAATCACTGCAACCGTTGAATAGTTGAATGGTATCAAACCAGGACAGAAACCTAACAGTTCAGTCGCGTCCGGTAGTCCTGCTTGTCGTATGTCGTATCTAATGGCGGCTTTCTCGTTGAATTCATCCTCTCGACATTCCTTTTCACGTCAGTGATTGAACCTATCTCATACTGCGAGAATTGTCCTAATAGATCTTCCAGATGAAGCTCATTTCTATCCAGAATACGCAATTCCGTTAGAAACGTCATCGTGATGGTTTTGTATTCTATAAAAAGATCTATGAGCGTCACAATGTTGCCTTTTTTGACTTGGGCCAAGCCGAGTATGAAGTTGAGTACATAATCCAGCCAATTCCTACAATTCGCAGATGCTCCTCGGTGTGAAAAAAGTCAGTTCCTGAAAAGCCAAATTCGTGGATCGAAATTATCACGAAATCGCTTCTGGAACATGTACGGCATTATCTTACCTCTGGTATTGGAAATGAAAGCTCCTCCAACAGTTCGATCAGTTTAGCACCGTATTTTTGTTATGTTCATTTAGGATAGTTATCTGTTCCGCGGTCTTGGGCTGCAAACACGTCCGATAAACGTGCAGAAGGCGTTCCAGCCTAAATATCGTAATTATTCCACTTTGACCGCCGATGTACTTGACCGAATCTCAAAACAAAACAAAAGTGTAAAAATGTGAACATCTGTCATCGGTGTCGATAAATCAGTATGTCCAGATAAATCTAGTACACAGAAATACGGCCGTAAATCAGAATAGCTTTTTCTTTGACGACGTATCGTATCCGACGAATGAATATACGGATACGGCCGTAAATGAGAATAAGGGTGATTATCTTTTCTTTCGATTGGGCGGTTGAAACATTGCCACATTATGCCACTTGGGATAGAGGGATTGAAGATCGAAGCAAAGTCTTCCCAGAGACATTTTTGTCTTTCGAATTGTTTCACGAACCTCGTGATGGACCAAACTATCTTGAAGTGCGGTGATTCTTCTTAGATCAACATGAGAAAATTGTATGGCATTTTTAAGCAGTTTTCTACTCCATTTTATTGGCGCTGTTCATGCTGGATTGTTCTAATAGGCATTATTAGGACGATCTGGGATGACGATCGATGCCGTTTCAACAATGGATAGGTGGATGACGAAAATATCCATTGAACATTTATGGAGAGTAAAACCAAGCATTTTCGTATCGAAGAGTGCTCAGTTGGCTAAACGTATATTGATTCTGCTTCGTCCAGGTACTTTTGATTAATGGCGAATGAACTGAAAAATTTAAAGCCCCTTTAATTCAACATCATCATCATACTTTTGATAACTTTGGGTTTCATTTCAACAAGAATTGGAATACAATGATTTTCCTGGTGAATCGCGCAAGCCTATTCGAAAATTCTACTACACTGAGAGAAATAATTAGTAAATATAACGAATTTTTTGGTAAATACTACCAATCTATAGTCATTTTCGACCGTACTAATAAACACATATGTCAAGCAGAACAATGATTCGGAAGCCCAATATCGGCTACATTTTCTCGCCGAAAATGCACGTATCAGATTTTTTTTTGACGTAGGACTACGTCTTTCATTTCTATACCGGGGTGTAAAATCAAAGTTTCGAAAACGAAAGCGTTACGCCGGAGACCGAGATTTTGAGCGTTAATAGCTCCTAAACAACTGAACGAAATGGTATGATAAACACTTCATTCGAAGGATAAAATGTCTACGCGTTATATACTTGTTACTTTTTGATCCAAAAACTTGTTTCAATAGTCTTAAAATTGCTTTCAAAACAGGCTATTGAAATCACCAATCGGTATATAAGCGAGCGGCGCTCGGAAATCCACTCAGTTCTAATTGAACAGCGATTGGAGCATGTTGTCGCTGTTGCGGTGAAGCTCTTTATTTATCATGAAAGCGCGGATGAACGGTGTCACCAAGAGCCTGTTTGTGCACCCTAGGCCAGAAGGGAATCTATCAGGAGGAGAGTGATGCCACAAACGGTTCCCTGGGAAGACATCGCTACACACACATACACGCGCGGCTATTAACAGGTGGTTATCGAGTTGGCATTAACCACTGGTGGGCTTCCAGTATCGAGGAAAATGTGGAAATATCTAATCGTTACTGAAAATAATCTGCCAGTTCCTTTGGGAATTTTCAAAATATATTCATGTGAAAGAGTTTAATTGAATGTTTTCTATCCATGTTACACTGTGACCAAATATGTTTCAATCAAGTGCTATTAACAGGTGGTTATCGAGTTGGCATTAACCACTGGTGGGCTTCCAGTATCGAGGAAAATGTGGAAATAACTAATCGTTACTGAAAATAATCTGCCAGTTCCTCTGGGAATTTTCAAAATATATTCATGCGAAAGAGTTTAATTGAATGTTTTCTATCCATGTAACACTGTGACCAAATATGTTTCTATCAAGTGCTATTAACAGGTGGTTATCGAGTTGGCATTAACCACTGGTGGGCTTCCAGTATCGAGGAAAATGTGGAAATATCTAATCGTTACTGAAAATAATCTGCCAGTTCCTTTGGGAATTTTCAAAATATATTCATGTTAAAGAGTTTATTTGAATGTTTTCTTTCCATGTAACACTGTGATCAAATACATTTGGTTTTGTGGCTTTTCAATCAATCGCAATTAACAGGATAGCTTCAGAAGATTATTCTTCCCCATCAGTAGGATATTTCCGTATCCAATATTGTATGCGCCCGCAATCGATTATTGCTCAGTCGCCAAAAGTTCCGAGCTCAGAGAGTTCATTCCCCTCTAGTTTGCCTTCCAAATTGCCATCGTAAACCACACCTTCTCTCGATTCAATCACACACAAAAAGCATACTTAAGCGATATTCTGGTGGTGAGACACATTCATTTTTCGTGAGGACATCGACAAGACAACATCGTTGCCTAACGTGCTGGAGGAGGTGGACGGCGAAGGATCGACACATACACGCGCAGAACTCTTTCCGTTAGGATGCCATTCAGCATCGAGAAAGTTCCGGAAAGATCTAATCATTGCTGGAAAATAATCTGCCAGTTCCTTTGGGAATTTTCAAAATATATTCATGTGAAAGAGTTGAATTGAATGTTTTCTATCCATGTAACACTGTGACCAAATATGTTTCAATCAAGTGCTATTAACAGGTGGTTATCGAGTTGGTACTAACCACTGGTGGGCTTCCAGTATCGAGGAAAATGTGGAAATAACTAATCGTTACTGAAAATAATCTGCCAGTTCCTCTGGGAATTTTCAAAATATATTCATGTGAAAGAGTTTAATTGAATGTTTTCTATCCATGTAACACTGTGACCAAATATGTTTCAATCAAGTGCTATTAACAGGTGGTTATCGAGTTGGTATTAACCACTGGTGGGCTTCCAGTATCGAGGAAAATGTGGAAATAACTAATCCTTACTGAAAATAATCTGCCAGTTCCTCTGGGAATTTTCAAAATATATTCATGTGAAAGAGTTTAATTGAATGTTTTCTATCCATGTAACACTGTGACCAAATATGTTTCTATCAAGTGCTATTAACAGGTGGTTATCGAGTTGGCATTAACCACTGATGGGCTTCCAGTATCGAGGAAAATGTGGAAATATCTAATCGTTACTGAAAATAATCTGCCAGTTCCTTTGGGAATTTTCAAAAAATATTCATGTTAAATAGTTTATTTGAATGTTTTCTTTCCATGTAACACTGTGATCAAATACATTTGGTTTTGTGGTTTTTCAAACCATCGCAATTAACAGGATAGCTTCAGAAGATTATTCTTCCCCATCAGTAGGATATTTCCGTATCCAATATTGTATGCGCCCGCAATCGATTATTGCTCAGTCGCCAAAAGTTCCGAGCTCAGAGAGTTCATTCCCCTCTAGTTTGCCTTCCAAATTGCTATCGTAAACCACACCTTCTCTCGATTCAATCACACACAAAAAGCATACTTAAGCGATATTCTGGTGGTGAGACACATTCATTTTTCGTGAGGACATCGACAAGACAACATCGTTGCCTAACGTGCTGGAGGAGGTGGACGGCGAAAGATCGACACATACACGCGCAGAACTCTTTCCGTTTGGATGCCATTCAGCATCGAGAAAGTTCCGGAAAGATCTAATCATTGCTGGAAAATAATCTGCCAGTTCCTTTGGGAATTTTCAAAATATATTCATGTGAAAGAGTTTAATTGAATGTTTTCTATCCATGTAACACTGTGACCAAATATGTTTCAATCAAGTGCTATTAACAGGTGGTTATCGAGTTGGTATTAACCACTGGTGGGCTTCCAGTATCGAGGAAAATGTGGAAATAACTAATCGTTACTGAAAATAATCTGCCAGTTCCTCTGTGTAGGGTCTGCACGAGATTCAATAATAACTACTCAATCAATTTTCACTAGTTCATTCACTCTCCCTATTTTCCACCTCCACGCTCAACGTCGCGTATTTCTATTCTGTCTCTCTCTCTCTCGCCGTGCTGCCATTCCGTCCAGTGCTGTCACTATGATAGAGCTGTGCTACTTCATTTATTTCGCCAAGAGGCATGACTCCACAATCCCCCTTTTTCTTTTATTTTTGGTGTGGAAGATAATCCTTGGCGTTTATGTTCTCAAGCTGGTCGAAATCACTACCTTCTTCGTCCCAGTGAACTTCGCGAGGAACTTGAGGAAATCTGTTGCGCACTTTCCTTCCACACATCAAGTCAAATGGAGACCGACCAGTGATCGAATTAGGAGTTGAGGGGTACGACAATATGTTTTAGTCCAAGACCTTGTCCATTTTTGTCCCAATTCCTGAGCAATCTTTAATCTGTTCAGTATGGAACGGTTTTGTTGCACAACCTCATCGTTTTGTTGTGACCAGTGAGGTATTGCCAGTAGTACACCGTAGCTGGTCAAAATTCTCGAAAGTAGCAGGATGGTTTCCCTTGCAGTAGTTTGCGTTATTTCACATACTTCAATGAAGCGAATGTAATAGTCAACGACGTTAAAAAGCGTTTGACCGTCCGGTAGAGGTCCCCATAAGTCCTCCGCTATTTCTTCCCAGAGTCCATAGGGCATTTTCTTTCGGACCATCGACACGATTCAGGAGCAGCAACCAAAGTACATGAACGACATTATTAACAAATTCTTCCACCATTCACCTTCCAATTTTGGCCACCATACAGCGCTCCGCAGATGTGATTTCATCATGTGCATTCCGAAGGGTGAACAACACGCAATACCCGTTTTCGTAATACTGTGGGTATTACAATTCTGTCGGTTTTAAGGAGAACGTCATAGCAATAACAAAACTTGTTGGTTTCTATACGGAAAATAAGAGCCAACGCTTAGACTTCATTCAGATCGAGGCATTCTACAACATAACGCATTTCTGAATCATCCCGGGATGCTTTGACAATCTCTTTTCAATTGAATGCAGCAGCAGTAACAACATCTAGCGTTACTTGTTGAATAGTTTCTCAGAAGTGTCAAAAGGAACTAATATGAGTGTGCCCAGTCGTGACAAAACATCCTTGTCCGTTAGCGATTTGGATGCACAGTGTACAATTCAACAGCACCCTGGCACATCAATTTGTAGCAGGAATGCCCTGAGATCTGTTGGATTTGCGTCAATCATTACTTCGATACGGTCTTTTCCATTGAAGAAACCCACATTTTGGCTATTGGCCATTGCAGATTAAAATACGCTCGAAAGACTCTCGTTGTTCATTGGTCCAAGGAAAGATTGAATCTTCTCTTGTGAGGTTCCGTAAAGGTTCGTCTAGTATGACCAAATTAGACAAACATTTGTTTAAGTAGTTTCCTAAACCTGCACGTACCTGCACACCCAACTAATATTTTATTCATGATCTTTTGGAACAGTTCAGAAGCTATAACTAATCCAAAAGCAACCCGTTTGAAACGGAAAAGTCCATTGCAAGTAATAAACGTTGTTGTATCTTTGGATTCCGGAGCTAATTCAACTTTAACATCCGTCACAAAAATACCGAGGATTGTTAAAGGATTCGCGTTACCTTATTCTAAGCACCCTTTCGCTGCCCTTGGCGCATTGATAACAGCTATGTTTCACTGTTTCAAGCTGCTCCCAATTCACATGAGAGACGGAGTCAACGAGCATATTTAGTTTAACGCCTCCAATATCACATGAAACAACGTTGGTTGAAACGTATAAGTTTCCGATGTTGATTCAACAGGAGCGACTTTCCGGCTATCTTCAGAATCAGCTTCTGATTCCATAACTACATGTACTTTCATTGTCTAATTCAATTTTCGGGAACGACTCGATGACTCGAAGTATCTAACCCGTTCGTAGGCATGGCACACCTTGACTTTTGCTGGTCATTTCAGATGTTGAAACTTGATCCCGACGTCCACAGTTGTAGCAGTTGTATCCACTCTTGTCCTCGAACTTACACTTAACCTCATTTGCATGTTGAAAACTTCTCTTGAAACTCGGGACAGGTTCGTCTCACTATAAGAACCTGTTGGTTAACTTCCGCATTGTCTGTTTTTGACGTAGGACTACGTCTAACCGGAAGATATAGGGGGTGAAATGGAAATCTAGGCACTGAACAAGTAGGAAAAAATGCAAGATTTGGAACGCTTATAACTCGAGCATTTCTCAATAGATCGCAAAGGTTTTTGCATCAATTGATAGGAAATATATCTACGCATCTATCATAACGAATAACATTTAATTTTTCATGAGATAAATAATTGAATAATTGTGAAATATCAAGCATTGTCAAAATGTCCTATGTGCCCATTTTTGATTGGTCCATTTTGTGCTCCTCAAACCGTACCGACCAAAACGGGCAACCAGAGCAGCAGCGAAATAGAATAAAGCACGATTGGGAAGGAAAAAGAAAAAAAAATGAACGAAACATTGGTCGCATTCTCACACATGCGTAATTCTCGAGCCAGCCAGTCAGCTTAAAAATCCCCGCTCCGCTGCCGTAACGATATAGAGACGAATGAACTCTCAGAGTTTAAAGTCTCTCTAATTCATTACCGCTTACCGTAACGATCATTCTCCGTACACCACATCGGTTCGCATCACAACACATCAACAAACCAACCCAAGCAGCCATGTCTGGACATGGTAAAGGAGGAAAAGTGAAGGGAAAGGCAAAATCCTGCTCGAACCGTGTTGATCTTGAGTTCCCCGCAAGGGTAGCTAGGCCGAGCGCGTTAGTACCAGTGCACCAGTCCACCTAGCCGGCGTTATATAGTTTCGGCCGCCGAAGTGATCGAGTTAGCTGGCAAAGCTGCTCGCGACGATAAGAAAACCCGCATTCGGAACAGAACACATTCGGTTCGGTGGACATCAAGACAACAGGCAGTTGCAGCGAGTGGCGAATGGCAAACGCAATCGCAAAACGGCAGCAGGTAGCAGAAGAAAAAATTTTGTTCTTTATACAATCTGCTTTGGTGGCAAATCCAGAACAAGGCGGCATCGAGGGCATTCGAAATGGTTTTTTTTCAAAACCACGAGTACTAAGTTTTCTAAATTGGAACCATTCCATAAAACAAGGCGCTTTTCAGGGCCATTAAACCTTCCAAAAAAGAGTTTAGGAAATAAAGTTCAATGCTTTCTAAAACATTATCCAAAATAATAATAAAACACAAATTGATGTTTTCATAATTTGTTTGCCAGGATCTGATGAGTATGTGAATTTGGCAGTTGTTCTGAGCTTATTGATAGTTGGGGACTTTCCTGAATATTCAATTTTCACCAATTCATAAATTGTTTCCAGATTGGAAGTACAGTAATTTACAATTAGTTCGACATTTAGCTAATTGGACGGACATGTAATGCGACTTATTTAGTTGGACATTTTTGTAAACATAGAGATCCAAATTATGACCCCACATTGAAAGTCGGCACTGTACCACTGTCATCGCAAATGTTCAATTACAGGTTAAAATCGCCTCCAATGCGACACTGAGTGGCGATTCGGCACGTTGCATTGAATGTAATTTACTGTACAACATGTCACAAAGCTGGATGGGAAGAAATTTTCCAACTGTGAAAGCTGTGGCGAGTGGCAAACGCAATCGCTAAACAGAAAGGTTTAGCCGAACAAGATGGGGATATCGAGTGATAACAAAACAATAAACAAATTAACCGCGAGTAATCGGTTACATATTACTAACATAGTTGTAAGCAAACATTGTCGAAATATTGAACTCCCGGCCCCGTTAGGCTGACGCCATATGAGCCTTAATAAAAATATATATTTTGGATAAAAAAAAAAAAACGATAAACTCTTTAGATTGAAGATAATTTTGTGATCCTGAAAAGGACCTTTTTTAGCCTGCATGTGAATCCAACGAGCGAATAAATCGTAATGAATGTATTTTTTTGCCATCGCTCCCTTTTAACGCTCATTCGTTCGTCTCGTTGGACTCGCCCCTCTGGCTGAGTCTGCCGATTTGTCTCTATCCTGTAAGTGTGTACCGCTAGAGTATAAAACACGCGGACCCCAAAAAAATATCTTATTTTTCTTTCAAACCGTAAACCCGTGTGGTTGTACGGCATCGGCATCGTGGACGAAACAAAGGAGGACAAGTTAAGGGAAAGGCAAAGTCCCACTCGAACCGTGCAAGTGTGCAGTTCCCTGTTGGTCGCATTCACTGATTGCTCCGCAAGGGTAACTAGGCCGAACGGATTGGTGCCGGAGCACCAGTATACCTAACAGGGATTATAGAGTTTCGACCGTCGGAGTGCTCGAGTTGGCTTGCAAAGCTGCTCACAACAATCAGAAAACCCGCATCAAGAACAGAGCAGCTTCGGTTCGGCGCTCATCAAGGCAACAATTAGTTTCAGTGAGTGGCAAAGTGTTTCTCCGGCACGTCGCATTAAATGTAATTTACTGAACAATATGTCACAAGCTGGATGGGAAGAAATTTTCCAACTTTGAAAGCTGTGGCGAGTGGCAAACGCAATAGCTAAACAGGAAGGTTTAACCGAACAAGATGGGAATATCGAGTGATAACAAAAACACAACACCAAAGGTTCTTTTCAGAACCATCAACATATTCATAAAGAGTAAACAGTAAACTAATCCATTTTTCAGGCAGATAGGTAGGTATTCACGTAGGAGAAGAAAATAAAACAATATATTTAAAAAATATATTTAGCAAAAGCTGTCCCCTTTGTATAGTCCTACGTCACTCCGGTTATGTCCCTGACATTACCCACCCGTCTTTTTCGTCTAACTTTTTACTTGATTTTCTATTCCTATCAATGCACCTAATGACGCGAAAGAACAATCCTGTTGCAGTATTCTACGCAACATTTCCTGTGATTCGATAATAGCATCGGCTGGGAATATCTCCACCAAGGTGGCCTTCACGTCTTCTGAATACTTGGCGAAACATCTATCGGATATCTGCTGTCGTAACCGCAAAACGAAATCAGCGAGTCTCTCCCCTTCCTTTTGTTTCACTTATCTTAGCTTGTATCTCGATTAACAGTCTTGGCTATACAGTTCGAAGAATGCGTTCAGAGCATTGATTGCGACATCGTACTATCTCAAGCGACATTAAAGGAGAACTTTCTCTGTCCGGTAAATTGGCAAACACACGTTGTAGTTGCACCCTTGTAAGATATCGAATCTTTGTACAGCCTTTACTATTCGATCTCATCACAGCGAAAGCAAAAGATGAAATAATCAGTAATAATAAATGTAAGGTATTTCATATGCTATCACATTCTTTAGAAATAAATTATTACAAATTATATGAGTTCTTAACTAGCAATAAAACTCTCAACACTTTCAAAACATATTTATTACGTAAATTTTAAACAGCATTATCGCAAATGAACCGATTTGTCTAGCTTGTCCCAACACACCACCCTCGAACAGTTTCTGTTCAGAGATGGTAGTAAACAATTTTCAAATGCATGGGATTTTGAGAATTCAAATAAATCCTCCGAAACGGTGAACTTACGAAACAATAACTTGAACGAAACTTTCGTACCAATATTTTATTGTTACCCGAGAGACTATCTGTTCCAAATAATTTTAGGGTTTTGTTTTTCCCATGTTTGAAATAAATCCAGAGCCAGTGGTAGGTGGGCGACATCTGTTAGATTTCCAGTGCAACAACAAAATTATCCGTCCTTCCTTTTACAAATCTGAATTAGCCTCCCGCGTGACTTGCTCTGTAACCCTGATTTATCTTCAATATACAAATATACGTATAACAATAATATGCGCCCCGTGAACTAAAACAAGTTCACCTCCTGTTAGACAACAGGTACATCCGTTCTATACGTTCAATAGATCGTCCCGAGAATTCGATTGTGTTCTCCTCCTGTTCATATAACAGGCACGCTCTTCGAGTTTTTTTGAAGCACCCGTGAATTAATCACCTCCTGCCAGGAAGGCAGGTACAACCATAAATCGCTTGAGCCCGGAAACAAATTTACTTGTTCCCCTCCTGATCTTCTAACAGGTACATACGTCAACATATTATTCGTTTGTCAGAATGACAGATACAACCATGAATACGCTTGATCCCGGGAACAAATTCACTTGTTCCCCTCCTGATCTTCTAACAGGTACATACGTCAACTTATTATTCGTTTGTCAGAAAGACAGATACAACCATGAATACGCTTGAGCCCGGGAACAAATTCTCTTGTTCCCCTCCTGTTCTTCTAACAGGTACATACTCCAACATATTGTCCTCTTGCCAGAAAGGCAGATACAACCATAAATACGCTTGAGCCCGGGAACAAATTCTTTTGTTCCCCTCCTGTTCTTCTAACAGGTACATACTCCAACATATTATCCTTCATCACTCTTTGAAACAATCCCAATTACTGAATCTTATGCTCGGTTCGTACTACCAGCATATAATACTCAAGTCAAGCACTCAGCATTCTTTTTACAGAACATTCGTTCCCATATCGGTTGCCACCAATCGCCCAACTCCAACATAAACAATGTCAACAGTCAGCACAATTTAAGTCACCTGCATCTGTGAGCACTGCAACTGAGACCATTGCACCAATACTACCATCCGCAGCACTACATGGGTTGCATGTGACATGCAGCCGTGGACGTTTTATGAAGAAGAAAAAAACGCCATTTTCCAATTCATCGTTCGAAATATTTTTCAATACTTTCCTCATATTCACGATAAAATTGTATTGTATCCAATCCTTACCGTGATTCCACAGTCCTCGTCGCCAATTTGTAGGGTCTGCACGAGATTCAATAATAACTACTCAATCAATTTTCACTGGTTCATTCACTCTCCCTATTTTCCACCTCCACGCTCAACGTCGCGTATTTCTATTCTGTCTCTCTCTCTCTCTCTCGCCGTGCTGCCATTCCGTCCAGTGCTGTCACTATGATAGAGCTGTGCTACTTCATTTATTTCGCCAAGAGGCATGACTCCACACTCTGGGAATTTTCAAAATATATTCATGTGAAAGAGTTTAATTGAATGTTTTCTATCCATGTAACACTGTGACCAAATATGTTTCAATCAAGTGCTATTAACAGGTGGTTATCGAGTTGGCATTAACCACTGGTGGGCTTCCAGTATCGAGGAAAATGTGGAAATAACTAATCGTTACTGAAAATAATCTGCCAGTTCCTCTGGGAATTTTCAAAATATATTCAAGTGAAAGAGTTTAATTGAATGTTTTCTATCGATGTAACACTGTGACCAAATATGTTTCAATCAAGTGCTATTAACAGGTGGTTATCGAGTTGGCATTAACCACTGGTGGGCTTCCAGTATCGAGGAAAATGTGGAAATATCTAATCGTTACTGAAAATAATCTGCCAGTTCCTTTGGGCATTTTCAAAATATATTCATGTGAAAGAGTTTATTTGAATGTTTTCTTTCCATGTAACACTGTGATCAAATACATTTGGTTTTGTGGTTTTTCAATCAATCGCAATTAACAGGATAGCTTCAGAAGATTATTCTTCCCCATCAGTAGGATATTTCCGTATCCAATATTGTATGCGCCCGCAATCGATTATTGCTCAGTCGCCGAAAGTTCCGAGCTCAGAGAGTTCATTCCCCTCTAGTTTGCCTTCCAAATTGCCATCGTAAACCACACCTTCTCTCGATTCAATCACACACAAAAAGCATACTTAAGCGATATTCTGGTGGTGAGACACATTCATTTTTCGTGAGAACATCGACAAGACAACATCGTTGCCTAACGTGCTGGAGGAGGTGGACGGCGAAGGATCGACACATACACGCGCAGAACTCTTTCCGTTAGGATGCCATTCAGCATCGAGAAAGTTCCGGAAAGATCTAATCATTGCTGGAAAATAATCTGCCAGTTCCTTTGGGAAATTTCAAAATATATTCATGTGAAAGAGTTTAATTGAATGTTTTCTATCCATGTAACACTGTGACCAAATATGTTTCAATCAAGTGCTATTAACAGGTGGTTATCGAGTTGGTATTAATCACTGGTGGGCATCCAGTATCGAGGAAAATGTGGAAATAACTAATCGTTACTGAAAATAATCTGCCAGTTCCTTTGGGAATTTTGAAAATATATTCATGTGGAAGAGTTTAATTGAATGTTTTCTATCCATGTAACACTGTGACCAAATATGTTCAAATACATTTGGGTTTGTGATTTGTCAATCAAGTACAGTTAGCATGTTAGCTTCTGAAGATTATTCTTCAGAACAAGGTTTTTCGTATCCTATATTGGATGCATAAAACCTTGTGCCTCCAACGTAACGCTCTCGTTTTCGAAGTCTCCCAAATATTCATTCATTCATTCATTCAGAATGGATTTAGATTCAACTTCAAACAAATGATCTCTAAATCAACGATAGTCCTACGTCACCCTTGCGATTATACCATAGATATAACCCACTTCCTGTTTTTTGACGTAGGACTACGTCTAACCGGAAGATATAGCGGGTGAAATGAAAATCTAGGCACTGAACAAGTAGGTAAAAATGCAAGATTTGGAACGCTTATAACACGAGCATTTCTCAATAGATCACAAAGATTTTTGCATCAATTGATCGGAAATATATCTACGCATCTATCATAACGAATAACATTTCATTTTTCTTGAGATAAATAATTGAATAATTGTGAAATATCAAGCATTGTCCAAATGCACTATGTGCCCATTTTTGATTGGTCCATTTTGTGCTCCTCATATCGTACCGACCAAAACGAGCAACCAGAGCAGCAGCGAAATATAATGAACCCGATTGGAAAGGAAAAAGAAAAAATATGAACGAAACATTGGTCGCAGTCTCACACATGCGTAATTCTCGAGCCAGCCAGTCAGCTTAAAAATCCCCGCTCCGCTGCCGTAACGATCATTCTCATCCAAATCATACACCCCATCGTTTCGCATCACAACATATCAACAAACCAACACAAGCAGCCATGTCTGGACATGACAAAGGAGGAAAAGTGAAGGGAAAGGCAAAATCCCTATGCCGAGCGCGTTAGTACCAGTGCTCCAGTCCACCTAGTCGGCGTTATAAAGTTTCGGCCGCCGAAGTGATCGAGTTGGCTGGCAAAGCTGTTCGCGACGATAAGAAAATCCGCATTCAGAACAGACCACATTCGGTTCGGTGGACATCTAGACAAGAATAGGCAGTTTCAGCGAGTGACGAGCAGAAGATAAAAGTTTGTTCTTCATACAAACTGCTTTGGTGGCAAATCCAGAACAAGGCAGCATCGATGGCGTTCGAAATGGTTTTTTTCAAAACCACGAGTACAAAGTTTTCTAAATTGGAACCATTCCATAAAACACGGCGCTTATCAGGGCCATTAAACCTTTCAAAAAAGAGTTTACGAAATACAGTTCAATGCATTCTAAAATATTATCCAAAATAATAATAAAACACAAATTGATTTTTCATAATTTGTTTGCCAGGATATGAAGAGTATGAGAATTTTGCAGTTGTGCTGAGCTTATTGATGGTTGGGGACTTTCTCGATTATTCAATTTTCACCAGTTCTTAAATTGCTTCCAGATTGAAAGTACAGTAATTTTAGTTCGATAATTAGCTAATTGGATTTTTGTAAACTCTATGGGGGTCCAAATTATGACCCAACATGTCCCAAGCTGGATGGGAAGAAATTTTCCAACTGTGAAAGCTGTACCACTGTCATCGCAAATGTTCAATTACAGGTTAAAATCACCTCCAATGTGACACTGAGTGGTGCTTCGGCATGTCGCATTAAATGTAATTTACAGTACAACATGTCCCAAGCTGGATGAGAAGAAATTTTCCAACTGTGGCGAGTGGCAAACGCACTCGCTAAACAGGAAGGTTTAACCGAACAAGATGGAGATATCGAGTGATAACAAAACAATAAACTCTTTAGATTAAAGATGATTTTGTGGACCTGAAAAGGATCCTTTTTAGCGTTTGCTTCCTTCTCCTTCTTCTTGTCGGTTTCCGAGATATTCTTCTGCGCCGTGCCGAACTTTTTGGCGGCTTCTCCACTATTCCACTAGTCTTCGGTGCCTTCGTGTTTGTTAGAAACACCTGCATGTGAATCCAACGAGCGAACAAATCGTAATGAATATATTTTTTTGCCATCGCTGCCTTTTAACGCTCATTCGTTCGTCTCGTTGGACTCGCCCCTTTGGCTGAGTCTGCTGATTTGTCTCTATCCTGTGAGCGTGTACCGCTAAAGTACAAAACGCGCGGATCCGCTGAAAAATATATCATTCTCTTTCAAACCGTAAATCAGTGTGGTTGTATGGCATCGTTTCACATCACATCGCATCAACGGATTGGTGCCGGAGCACCAGCATACCTAATAGCGGTTATAGAATTTCGACCGCCGGAGTGCTCGAGTTGGCTTGCAAAGCTGCTCACGACAATAAGAAAACCCGCCTACAGAACAGAGCACATTCGGTTCGGTGGCAACAATCAGTTTCAGCGAGTGGCAAACGCAATCTCAAAACGGCAGCAGGTAGAAGAAGGAAAATGTTCGTTTATACAGACTGCTTTGGTGGCAAAACCAGCCACCGTAAAACACGGCGCCTTTCATGGCCATTAAGCCATTCAAAGAAAAGTTATTAAAAGGTATTCACAATACCAATGCATTCTAAAGTGACATAATATGGCATATAATATGAACTGAATTATTTTGTTTATGCTTGTTTTTGAACTTATTGGTGGTTGAGGTCTTTTAAATTGATCATTCAGTTTTCACAAACCCATACATGGTCTCCGAATTAAAAGTGGCTCCAAATTACAACACATTGTATGCAGGATGGCATTAACGAATTTTCTCGGTAGCAAGAACTGCTTTCTTTAGTTGATAACTGATGTTGAAAATTGACTGACGTTACATCTGCATTGTATAGAAACATAACTAAGGAGCAATATGATGAGCTATGCATTTCCTGCTACTCTGTTCTTATTTTAAAGGACTTTAATTCGAAGGTCATCCGTCCCTGTATTCACATTGATTTTTCAGAACGTTTATAGCTCGTCTATTCCTCGACAGATTGTAGAGTTCGTCTCCAAAACCTCAGTTCTTTTTCATTTTTATTTATTTTGTTTGCGGAGACTACAAATATTACAATTCATTCGTCTCCGAAACCACAGTTTAAGGTACGGTAATGTGCTCAATGAACTGACGACCACCTATGCATTCCTTATCACAGCCATCATTTTGATTGTACGATATGTGCATACGCCGAAAAATGCCCGGCGTTGAACATTTAATGAGTACAAAGCCTTCGGAAAAAAAAATCAAGAATCAACTATAAGACAGTGAGAAAAAAATGAGAAATTTTTACAAAAAAAACGCAAAAACACAACCAAAAGGTTCATTTCAGAACTCCCACTCGAAGATGCCGACTGTTCTTGTTCCCCTTATCGCGAAGGGGAAGGAACAAGGATCTTCGATTTAATCACAAGTTTTTTGGTCAAATTTTAAAGTACAGATCGGCATCTTTCAAAAACAGAGCAGTGCAGTAGTTTGTGAAGGGTCGTCGCCAAGCACATCTCGAATGCTCCCGCTGATCCCGTGTGAGTTCCGGAGGTTCTCATACTTTGGGCAAATACAGAGGATGTGTTCGACTGAATTGCGAACCTCGCACAAGTCACAAAGGGGATGAAAGGGTCCTCTGTTGAAGTTGTGTGACATGTTGCAGTGGCCGGTTCTTAACCTGGATAAGATTCGTTGCTCTCTCATCGTTTTGACGTCTTCGAATCTGGTGATGGATCCTTTGATTCTCCGGAGGAACAACGTCGCTTCAACGGACCATTTTTCCGCCCAAAAAGTTTTGAATGTGTTGGCGATCCATAGTCTGATGTCGTCTAGCGGTACTTTGCGCGTCAAAAGTTGTCCAAGGTGACCGATTCCAGCAAAACGGTCGACCGCTTCATTGCTGGCTATGCCACTATGTCCGGGGACCCACATGAGGACTGTATCCGGCAGCAGATACCTCCTGATAGCTTGTATCCATGGGTGCCTAGTTATAGCCGCGCCAACGGCATCGATGACGCTAGCCGAGTCGGTAACTATCAGGATCGATTTGCTTGACGGTATAGTGGCAGCTTCAAATATTCCGGCAGCTTCGGCCAAGAAAACCTGGCAAATGTCGACGAGCTTCTTGCTGGAAATAAGAGAGTTATTATGAACGCTTACCCCGAAACCAACTCCTTGCATCCCTTTGGAACCGTCCGTGTAGCGAATTTCATAATTGTGATATTTTCTTGAGACAAGTTCGACAAAGGTTTGCTCCAGACCCACAGAGCTTGCCCCAGCTCGAAAGTTGTTCCTGATTGTATCAACCACTTGGACCACCGGCAACCTCCAGTCGTTAGTCCCAAACCAAAGCTGTTTAGCTATCGATGGGAGGTTTGAGTGTGTCACCTGCTGCAAGATTTCGTTCGTTAAAACAATCAGGTGTGTCTCCTTACCTCCGCTGGTTTTAGCGAGAAAGCTCGCAGTTCTGGAAACTATTGCCGCGTCCACAAAAATGTCAAACGGAGGTTCTCCTATTTCGGCGCATACCGAGGCTGCTGGTGTTGATGGTAGCAGACCAGAAATAATCCGTAGTGCATTGTTGTAAATCGGTGATAGAGTTTTTAGGAGTTTATCTCTGGCCAGGCATGTCACTTCGAGACCGTAGGTGAGGCGGCTATTGATGATGGCTTTGGCCACCCGTAAACGAATCGTTCGGTTGTTACTCCGGTGAGGTTTGGAGATGGTTTTTAAGAGGTTTAACCGGGTGGCACAGCTTTTCTTCACCTCGTCGAAATGGTGCTGGAAGTTCAGGTTGCAATCGACCACCACTCCCAGGATTCTCAACGTTCTACGGCGGGGAATGCGGTCGTTGTAGATTTTGACTCCCGAATCGCAACCTTGGTGTTTGTGACTGCATACCACCATGTGACCACTCTTTTGCGCCGAAAGTCGAAAACCTCGTTCGATAGCCCATTTACCGATAGCATTGGTAGCTGCCTGGATCTTGATGCGTGGTGCCCTGTGCGTGTTCCCCACCACTACCAAAAGGATGTCGTCCGCATACGTGAATACGCATACTCCCTTCGGTATAACCCGGAACAGGCTGTTCATCGCTATCAGGAAGAGGGTGACGGCTAAGACGGAACCTTGAGGTACACCAGTTTCTTCATGAAAGCGCCTGGAGCTGGTGTTCCCGACTTTTACCTCAAAGGTCCGGTATGTCGCGAAGTTTTGAACAAAGTGCAGCAGGTTGCCGTCTACCCCCCAGTCAGCCAGTGTTTTAAGAACTAATGGAATCCAGGTTCGGTTGTACGCCTTCTCTAGATCCAGGGCTACCATCTCCAGATGCTGTCGATTTTTTCTGGCCTCAGCTACCACCTCTCCAAGGGATGCGAAATACGTGTTTGTGCCCATCCCCGGTCGAAAGGCAAACTGTCGGCAGTCCAACTTCTTGTTTTCGGTCAGGTAGGTGACGAGCCGTCGGTTCGCCATCCTCTCTAGGGTCTTGGACGTACAGGAGGTCAAGGATATTGGTCGGTATCCTTTCACGGAGCAGCTGTTCTGGCCGACTTTGGGGATGGGGATCACAATACTATGTCTCCATTCCGCTGGGAAGTCGTGCTTCAACCAGAGATCATTAAAAATGTCGAGGAGAGTGGTTTGACCTAACGGGGACAGCTGCTTGATCATCTTATAACCGATGTGATCGGGACCAGTGGACTCCCCTTTGGTGGAGCGCAGAGCGACGATGAGTTCTTCGACGGAGAAGGGTTTGTTGAACGGTTTTCCAACCCGATCATTCGGAACCACGAATCGATCGACTGAGTTCGTGTCCGCTTTTTGTTGTCGGATGAACTCGGAATCGTATCCCGAAATCGAGGACAGTTCAGCAAAATATTCCCCTAGCATGTTCGCAGTGTCGACTGGATCGCTGTAGGTCGTGCCATTCGCTTGCAGGATAGGGGTTTGGAATCTTCTTTTCCCATTCAGCGCGTTAACACGTCTCCATAGGTCCGCAGAGGACTGACTTTCGTTGATGGATTCCAGGAAGCCGGTCCAGCTGTCTAGTTTGGCCCGTCTCACTATTCGCCTCACCCTTATGTGCTGCGCTCGGTATCTGTTCATTGCCGTTTCTTTCTCCGGACCATCGTGCCGGATTCGTTTTGTCGCACGCAGGAACTTCCTCCGTTTCTTGATTTCTTTTTTGATGTCCTCAGACCACCAGTGCAGCGCTCTCTTTCCAGGGTTGGGCTTTGTTTTAGGGATGACGGATTCTGCTACCTCGATGATGATTTCGTTGAGCTTCTGCATGGAGGGTTTCGGGTTGTCTCGGGCGATCAGGTGGCTGGAGGAAGTCCTGTAGAAATCCCAGTCAGCTTTGTCGAAAATCCACTTTGATCTTCGGGTGGATTGAGGCGACGGTGCGTTGAGGATAATTGAAATCGGATAATGGTCACTTCCGTGTAGGTCGTCTGCTTTATTCCACCCCAGTTTACCTACCAAATCAATACTGGCTGCGGAAATGTCGATGGCTGAACTGCTACGACTCATACTACGACACAGACACTACGACACTACGGTACTACGACACAGAAGGTGTCGGTACCGTCATTCAGGACCGAGAGCTCCAACGATTCGAAAAAATCAGCGATGATGTTCCCCCTTACGTCCGTTGCTTGCATCCCTCAGTTGTGGTGGTGAGCGTTGAAGTCCCCCAGAACGATTTTAGGATCCTCCAAGCTCTCAAGCACCTCTAGCAGTTTGCGTCTCAAATCCGGGATCTTGCCACATGGTAGGTAAACGGAGACAATAACTACCGGAATTGGAGATTCTATTCTGACCGCAATTATCGCTGGCGGTTGATGACGTGGTGGTTACTCGGTGAAATCAAACTGTTGTCAGATACCAGACTCGATGGAGCACCCTGGGTGTTCGGAAATACCCTGGAACTCAACGGAGGTGAAGATGACGTTGTTGACAGGGGACCGGAGGACCCGGCTATAGCTGGTAGAAAGTCTCCAAGTCTATGTCTCCATGTGTCGAAAATCCACTTTGATCTTCGGGTGGATTGAGGCGACGGTGCGTTGAGGATAATTGAAATCGGATAATGGTCACTTCCGTGTAGGTCGTCTGCTTTATTCCACCCCAGTTTACCTACCAAATCAATACTGGCTGCGGAAATGTCGATGGCTGAACTGCTACGACTTCGACAGAAGGTGTCGGTACCGTCATTCAGGACCGAGAGCTCCAACGATTCGAAAAAATCAGCGATGATGTTCCCCCTTACGTCCGTTGCTTGCATCCCCCAGTTGTGGTGGTGAGCGTTGAAGTCCCCCAGAACGATTTTAGGATCCTCCAAGCTCTCAAGCACCTCTAGCAGTTTGCGTCTCAAATCCGGGATCTTGCCACATGGTAGGTAAACGGAGACAATAACTACCGGAATTGGAGATTCTATTCTGACCGCAATTATCGGTAGGTCGGTGTTGATCTGCTTGCGCTTATGGGGGATGCTCTTCTTGACGCCCAAAGCCACGGAATGTTGTAATACGGAGCCCAGCTTTGTGTACCATTGGTATTTACCGCCGAGGATCTTCTGGACGTTCGTTGGAGACACTCTGTTTATTTCTTGAAGAGCGATGACTAAAGGACACAGTTCCCGGTCTAGGATCTCCAGCTCTCCAAGGTTGTTATACAGACCATTGACATTCCACTGCAGGGCCAGGTTTGTTGATCTGGTGACTGTTGGACCTCGCTGGCGGTTGATGACGTGGTGGTTACTCGGTGAAATCAAACTGTTGTCAGATACCAGACTCGATGGAGCACCCTGGGTGTTCGGAAATACCCTGGAACTCAACGGAGGTGAAGATGACGTTGTTGACAGGGGACCGGAGGACCCGGCTATAGCTGGTAGAAAGTCTCCAAGTCTATGTCTCCATGTGTCGAAAATCCACTTTGATCTTCGGGTGGATTGAGGCGACGGTGCGTTGAGGATAATTGAAATCGGATAATGGTCACTTCCGTGTAGGTCGTCTGCTTTATTCCACCCCAGTTTACCTACCAAATCAATACTGGCTGCGGAAATGTCGATGGCTGAACTGCTACGACTTCGACAGAAGGTGTCGGTACCGTCATTCAGGACCGAGAGCTCCAACGATTCGAAAAAATCAGCGATGATGTTCCCCCTTACGTCCGTTGCTTGCATCCCCCAGTTGTGGTGGTGAGCGTTGAAGTCCCCCAGAACGATTTTAGGATCCTCCAAGCTCTCAAGCACCTCTAGCAGTTTGCGTCTCAAATCCGGGATCTTGCCACATGGTAGGTAAACGGAGACAATAACTACCGGAATTGGAGATTCTATTCTGACCGCAATTATCGGTAGGTCGGTGTTGATCTGCTTGCGCTTATGGGGGATGCTCTTCTTGACGCCCAAAGCCACGGAATGTTGTAATACGGAGCCCAGCTTTGTGTACCATTGGTATTTACCACCGAGGATCTTCTGGACGTTCGTTGGAGACACTCTGTTTATTTCTTGAAGAGCGATGACTAAAGGACACAGTTCCCGGTCTAGGATCTCCAGCTCTCCAAGGTTGTTATACAGACCATTGACATTCCACTGCAGGGCCAGGTTTGTTGATCTGGTGACTGTTGGACCTCGCTGGCGGTTGATGACGTGGTGGTTACTCTGTGAAATCAAACTGTTGTCAGATACCAGACTCGATGAAGCACCCTGGGTGTTCGGAAATACCCTGGAACTCAACGGAGGTGAAGATGACGTTGTTGACAGGGGACCGGAGGACCCGGCTATAGCTGGTAGAAAGTCTCCAAGTCTATGTCTCCATGTGTCGTAGATAGCAGCATTGGATTGGGCTTCGACGGGCATGGACGGAACACCCGCGCTCTGAGTTGCCAAACCAGAGGGGTAAGGACGGATATCTCCCAGTGACCGACCCCCCGACCCGACGGTGGAAAAAAAATCAGCAGCTTGGCCCTTGGCGGAGGTTGTTGTGGATGGTAATGTCGAACGAGACAGAGGGAGGCAGCGGCCGGGTGGAATGGTTCCGACCGAAAGCCGCCCGCATGACCCGACGGAAGGAAAAAATAGTTCGGCTTTTTTAGGGCAATCGACTATGGTGGTTGGTTCTTCGGCGACAGCAATGACAGCAGGCCCTGTCTCAACGATGCAGTTGCACGACGTAGAAATCCCGTCCGTCGGGGAATAAGCGTTTCCGCCCTTGTGCGTCCCGAGATCATATACGACTCCCACGTGGTCCTTCAGGGAACGGGCGTTGTCGCCCTTGTGCGTCCTGAGATTTTGTGTTCCCGCGTGGTCCATCGGGGAACGAGCGTTTCCGCCCTTGTGCGTCCCGAGATATCTTTCTACTCCTGCGTGGTCCATCGGGGAACGAGCATTTCTGCCCTTGTGCGTCCCGATTTCTCGTACAACGGAAGCCACTTTTCCCCGGCGCCGGGGGTTATCCGTCAGTACCGGTGGGGTTGTAACGTCCACACTAACGGTGCCCCGGCTGCAGAGGGCTGTCGCGGAGTTCCGATTTTCTGCATCGTTTATCTGGTTCTTCGTCCTTGAGCTGCAGAGGTGGTCCAGTAGTTCCGGTGGGGGTGTAACGTCCGCACTACTGGGGCCCTGTATACCCAAGGCGCTGCTACTCGTATCATCCTCAGGTCGCGGCATGGGATGCCGGAGGTTGTCCGACGATTCCGGTTGGGCTGTAGCGGCCGCATCGGCGGGGCCCCGACTATCCCTTCCGGAGAGCTGACTAGTAGTATGGTGTTTTTTTTTTTTTTTTTTTTTATAGAGGTGAGGAACGCTCTTCCAGCCTTATCTGGGAAGGGATAACCCAAACGTCGAGTGGGGATCGCACCCACAAAAACCAAGTCCTCTACTCGTAGCCTCATTCCCCCCGGGACCACATCTAGGCGACTACTTCAGGGGGCGGCTGTGCTCATGCACTTCACGAGTTTTCAACGCTAACTAGCGTTGATCCTTCCCTTTTTCTCTATACATCTCATTTACGTTTCCGTTGTACTCCGCCACGCACATCTGCTGCACAGGCTTCCTTTTACCCGTCGAGAAGTGTACCGATTAGGAATTGCCCTCCAACTTGACGCGCAACCCGTCACAGTCACCCTCGCGGGGTTTCTCACCTGTCGAGACGTGAACCGATTAGGAAGCGCCCTCCATCTTGACGCGCGCCCCGTCACAGCCACCCTCGCAGGATTTCTCTTCCCAACGGAGCGCCGATTAGGCAGTGCCCTCCAACATAACGCGCACTCCGTCACAGCAACTCTCGTGGGGTACCCGCCGATTTGAGGAGAGCATCCCTAGGCTCTCGCTCCGCCGAAACGATCCTCGCAATGTTCCTCTCTCCATCCACCAACAGGCATTGCCAGCATTTTCATGACCCTGCTCTCCAGATTCCGCTTACCCGTCGAGACGTGTACCGATTAGGAATTGCCCTCCAGCTTGACGCGCAATCCGTCACAGTCACCCTCGCGGGGTTTCTCACCTGTCGAGACGTGAACCGATTAGGAAGCGCCCTCCAACTTGACGCGCGCCCCGTCACAGCCACCCTCGCAGGATTTCTCTTCCCAACGGAGCGCCGATTAGGCAGTGCCCTCCAACATAACGCGCACTCCGTCACAACGACTCTCGTGGGGTGCTACACTTTGCAACAGCCCTCGCATTTGTTCCTCTTCTATGGTCAGGGGTTATTACTACGCTGGTCGGCCCTCCACTTCCGCTGTAGCTCGAACATGATGTGTATGATTACACTGTTCACAGCGTTCCAGGTGCCCTCATCGCGACACATTTTCTCTACTATGTTCCCGGCATGAAGGGCAGGCAGCCCCTCGCGTCTTGCGGTGAACCTGGGACACACAAATACCACGTGTTCTGGTGTTTCCTCCACATCTTCACACTCCGGACAGAGTGGCGACGTTGCGTGCCCGAACCGGTGCAAATATTGCCTGAAGCAGCCATGTCCAGACAGGAACTGTGTCAGATGAAAATTCACCTCCCCGTGCTTCCTGTTCAGCCAGGTCGATAGTACCGGTATGAGCCCATACGTCCACCTGCCTTTCTCCGCCGTGTCCCATTCCTGCTGCCACTTCAAGAGTGATTCTACTCTCGCTGTTTTCCGGATACCCCTGATTTCCTTTCGTCTGTAGCACTCTCTGTCTTCCGCCAGAGTGATGCCAATAGGGATCATGCCGGCGATAACGCAGACTGCCTCCAACGAGATCGTCCTATACGCGCTCGCAACTCGCATCGCCATGAGCCGAAACGTACGGTCCAGTTTTCTACGATTCCGGTGGGTTTCGAGAGCCGCAGACCAGGCTGGTGCTCCGTACCGCAGTATGGACGAGGATACAGCAGCCAGGAGACGCCTTTTGCTACTGCAAGGTCCTGCGTTATTCGGCATTATTCTCGCTATCGCGCTAATGGACTTCTCTGCTTTCTCGCAGACGTAGTCGACGTGGTTGTTGAAATTCAGCCGGTCGTCGATCATAACTCCCAAATATTTCAACCTACGCTTAGAAGGTATCACGTGTTCCCCGACTGTAATTTCCGCTCGCTGCACGGCTTTGCAGTTACTCACCAACAATACTTCCGTTTTATTATGAGCAATCTGCAGTTTCGCTGCTTGCATCCAGTTCTCTACTGAGACGATGGACTCGATTGCAAGCATCTTCACCTCTTCGAGTGTCTCGCCTGCCACTGTGAGAGCGATATCATCCGCGAAGCCCACGATCTCCACGCCTTTGGGAAGCTTCAGATTCAGTACACCGTTATACATTACGTTCCAGAGCGTTGGGCCCAGGATAGAGCCTTGTGGTACGCCGGCCGTTATATTCAACGTTGTCCGCCCCATGCTCGTCTCGTAGACTAGGACGCGGTTCTGAAAGTAGCTTCCTAGAATTCTGCACAGGTACCCAGGAACCTTCATACGGTGTAGGGACTCGGCAATGGCTTCCCAGCTAGCGCTGTTGAAAGCATTCCTCACGTCGATCGTTACTATAGCACAATGTCGGTCGCCCCTCCGCTTTTGCTGTGATGCCTTCTCTGCTTTTTCAACCACTGTCCGGATAGCATCAACGGTGGACCTGCCTTTCCGGAATCCAAACTGCATCTTTGACAGACCATGGTCACTCTCCGTACATTTCGTCAGTCTGTTGAGGATAATCCTTTCCAAGAGTTTCCCGAGCGTATCCAGCAGGCATATGGGCCTATAGGATGTTGGTACCCCCGGGGGCTTTCCTGGTTTTGGCAGCAACACTAACTTTTGGATCTTCCATTTCTTAGGAAAGTGACCATCATCCAGGCATTTCTGTAGCACTATCCTGAAGATGTCCGGGAACGCCTGAATCGCCGTTTTCAAGGCCGCGTTGGGGATTCCATCGGGGCCGGGCGCTTTCTTTACCTGCAGTCTCTTCGCCACTGCTACCAGTTCTTCATTGGAAACTTGAGAACGTTCGGTAGCTATTTCGACGTACGGTGTCGGTGGCCATATCGTAGGATCATGCATCGGAAATAAACCCTCCACAATGACCTTCAGCTTCTCGGGACACGATTCGACGGGCGTCACAGGTCCTCTGATCTTCGCCATCACGACTCGATACGCGTTGCCCCATGGGTTGGCATCTGCCTCTCGGCACAGCTCCTTAAAACAGTTCGCTTTGCTCATTGTAATTTCCCGTTTCAAGGCGGCTCTAGCTGCTCGGTACACCGTATTACGTTCCTCTCTATCAGCACTGTTTCGTGCTCTCTGAGCGCGTCTTCTGGCTCGAAGACAGCTAGCGCGAAGGTTGCGGAGAGAGTCGTTCCACCAGTAAGCTGGGCGTCTACCATTTTTTGGTGCAACTTTCCTCGGCATGGTAGTGTCGCATGCTCTCACCAGTAGATCTGTCAACTTTTCTGCGTTCCAATCTGAAACTCCGCTATCTAGACGAAGTGCTTCGACGAAAAGGTCCTTGTCGAAAGCATTCGTCTTCCACTTCCGCTCACAGCTTGTTGTCCTCCGAACTCTCACGTGGTTTCGTTGACCGATTCTGTACCGGATCGCCTGGTGATCACTGTGCGTATACGACTCGCACACTTTCCACTCCGTACTCGCCAACAGCGACGGACTGCAAAAAGTAACGTCGATGATGGATTCGCGCCCATCTTTCCGGAAAGTGCTGGTGGTACCTTCGTTCAGTAACGTTACTTCCAGCTTTGCTAGAGCTTCCAGTAGACTGTACCCTCTGATGTTGGTGCATCTACTTCCCCACTCCACCGCCCAGGCGTTGAAGTCGCCTCCAATGACGATCGGTGTTCTACCAATTAGTTCCTCGGTCATTGCGTCTAGCATCTGGTGAAATTGATCAGTTGTCCATCTCGGGGGTGCGTAGCAACTACACATGAAGATTCCATTAATTTTGGCGATTACGAAACCTTCATGTGAACCTCCAACCACTTCCTGGATAGGATATCTGCCCATCACCTGTATTGCAGCAATCCCTAAACTATCCGTCGCCCAGCTGCCGTTATCACGGGGTACTCGGTACGGCTCCGCTATGATTGCAACGTCGCATTTTGTCTCTGTTGTCGACTGCCACAACAGTTGCTGAGCTGTGTTGCAATGGTTCGGATTGATCTGAATTATCTCCGTTACTGCGATTCTGCTAACGCCTTCTTATACGAGGGACACTTGAAGCTTCCTGTCGCATGGTCGCTGCCGTTCTCTGGTTTGCAGAGCAGGCATTTCGGTTGCTTCGTGCAGTCTCTCGCAACGTGCCCTTTCTCACCGCATCTCCTGCACAGTTCAGACCTGTCGGGGCCTGTGCAGCTTCTTGCCTGATGTCCAAAGCCCATGCACTGGAAGCATCGCTCCATCCGCTTGGTCACCCGGGGCACCATCTTCAGCGAGCAAACCGACCAGCCAACTTTTATTTTGGTCGTTTCTACCATCTTATTGGCTGCGACTGTTGAGAGCCGTATCGACGCCGTCTGCGTACCACCATACGCCTTCCTCATACGGATCGTCATTGGTGTATTGTCCAGCTTACACTGTTCTATCAACTCGCGCCTTAGCTCCTCGTCTGTCGTGATTTCGTCCAGATTTCTGCATTCGACCACTGATTCCTGGGAAAGAGCCCTCACCTTCACTTCCTCACCGAGCGACTTCGCAACCAGTTCCTTGAAGGCTGAACTTTTGACCGCCGGATCCCTCTTGAGCTCGAAGAGCATCTCTCCTTTCTGGGTACGCCTGGTTTTCACCACCTTCTCTCCCAGTTCTTTCAACTCCGGATCGTCCCTCACTTTCCGTAGGAGTGATGCATAAGTCACTCCTTCCTTCACCTCGACGATCAGGGCCTCTCCCTTACTACGCTCGCGTCGGGGCCTAGGTTTTTTTGTCTCCTGCACCCCTTTCTTCTTTTCTTCTTTCTTCTTTCGTTTCTCCGTCTGTTTTTCGACAGTGCGCCATCCACTGCCTTCACCTTCCTTTTTGTTTCCCAGGTTATCATTTTTAACCTTCTTCAGGTCTTCTTCATCCCCTGGGGTATCCCTCTTCCTTTTGTCCGATCGTGGATTTCGTGGCGTCTTCGGCGTCTCCTGTATCTCGACGGACATCTTCACCCTTGCTTCAGCGAGTGCTTTTTCGACAACCTCTGCTCGCGTGATCATCTCCTTCTGTTCACGGTCAGCAGCCGTAACGGCCGATTTGATGCTTGTGACTAAATGTTTTATCTTAGTATGGACATTGTTTTGACGTAGGACTACGTCTTTCATTTCTATACCGGGGTGTAAAATTAAAGTTTCGAAAACGAAAGCGTTACGCCGGAGACCGAGATTTTGAGCGTTAATAGCTCCTAAACAACTGAACGAAATGGTATGATAAACACTTCATTCGAAAGATAAAATGTCTACGCGTTATATACTTGTTACTTTTTGATCCAAAAACTTGTTTCAATAGTCTTAAAATTGCTTTCAAAACAGGCTATTGAAATCACCAATCGGTATATAAGCGAGCGGCGCTCGGAAATCCACTCAGTTCAAATTGAACAGCGATTGGAGCATGTTGTCGCTGTTGCGGTGAAGCTCTTTATTTATCATGAAAGCGCGGATGAACGGTGTCACCAAGAGCCTGTTTGTGCACCCTAGGCCAGAAGGGAGTCTATCAGGAGGAGAGTGATGCCACAAACGGTTCCCTGGGAAGACATCGCTACACACACATACACGCGCGGCTATTAACAGGTGGTTATCGAGTTGGCATTAACCACTGGTGGGCTTCCAGTATCGAGGAAAATGTGGAAATAACTAATCGTTACTGAAAATAATCTGCCAGTTCCTCTGGGAATTTTCAAAATATATTCATGTGAAAGAGTTTAATTGAATGTTTTCTATCCATGTAACACTGTGACCAAATATGTTTCAATCAAGTGCTATTAACAGGTGCTTATCGAGTTGGCATTAACCACTGGTGGGCTTCCAGTATCGAGGAAAATGTGGAAATAACTAATCGTTACTGAAAATAATCTGCCAGTTCCTCTGGGAATTTTCAAAATATATTCATGTGAAAGAGTTTAATTGAATGTTTGCTATCCATGTAACACTGTGACCAAATACATTTGGTTTTGTGGTTTTTCAATCAATCGCAATTAACAGGATAGCTTCAGAAGATTATTCTTCCCCATCAGTAGGATATTTCCGTATCCAATATTGTATGCGCCCGCAATCGATTATTGCTCAGTCGCCGAAAGTTCCGAGCTCAGAGAGTTCATTCCCCTCTAGTTTGCCTTCCAAATTGCCATCGTAAACCACACCTTCTCTCGATTCAATCACACACAAAAAGCATACTTAAGCGATATTCTGATGGTGAGACACATTCATTTTTCGTGAGGACATCGACAAGACAACATCGTTGCCTAACGTGCTGGAGGAGGTGGACGGCGAAGGATCGACACATACACGCGCAGAACTCTTTCCGTTAGGATGCCATTCAGCATCGAGAAAGTTCCGGAAAGATCTAATCATTGCTGGAAAATAATCTGCCAGTTCCTTTGGGAATTTTCAAAATATATTCATGTGAAAGAGTTTAATTGAATGTTTTCTATCCATGTAACACTGTGACCAAATATGTTTCAATCAAGTGCTATTAACAGGTGGTTATCGAGTTGGTATTAACCACTGGTGGGCTTCCAGTATCGAGGAAAATGTGGAAATAACTAATCGTTACTGAAAATAATCTGCCAGTTCCTCTGGGAATTTTCAAAATATATTCATGTGAAAGAGTTTAATTGAATGTTTTCTATCCATGTAACACTGTGACCAAATATGTTTCAATCAAGTGCTATTAACAGGTGGTTATCGAGTTGGCATTAACCACTGGTGGGCTTCCAGTATCGAGGAAAATGTGGAAAAAACTAATCGTTACTGAAAATAATCTGCCAGTTCCTCTGGGAATTTTCAAAATATATTCATGTGAAAGAGTTTAATTGAATGTTTTCTATCCATGTAACACTGTGACCAAATACATTTGGTTTTGTGGTTTTTCAATCAATCGCAATTAACAGGATAGCTTCAGAAGATTATTCTTCCCCATCAGTAGGATATTTCCGTATCCAATATTGTATGCGCCCGCAATCGATTATTGCTCAGTCGCCGAAAGTTCCGAGCTCAGAGAGTTCATTCCCCTCTAGTTTGCCTTCCAAATTGCCATCGTAAACCACACCTTCTCTCGATTCAATCACACACAAAAAGCATACTTAAGCGATATTCTGGTGGTGAGACACATTCTTTTTTCGTGAGGACATCGACAAGACAACATCGTTGCCTAACGTGCTGGAGGAGGTGGACGGCGAAGGATCGACACATACACGCGCAGAACTCTTTCCGTTAGGATGCCATTCAGCATCGAGAAAGTTCCGGAAAGATCTAATCATTGCTAGAAAATAATCTGCCAGTTCCTTTGGGAATTTTCAAAATATATTCATGTGAAAGAGTTTAATTGAATGTTTTCTATCCATGTAACACTGTGACCGAATATGTTTCAATCAAGTGCTATTAACAGGTGGTTATCGAGTTGGTATTAACCACTGGTGGGCTTCCAGTATCGAGGAAAATGTGGAAATAACTAATGGTTACTGAAAATAATCTGCCAGTTCCTCTGGGAATTTTCAAAATATATTCATGTTAAAGAGTTTAATTGAATGTTTTCTATCCATGTAACACTGTGACCAAATATGTTTCAATCAAGTGCTATTAACAGGTGTTTATCGAGTTGGCATTAACCACTGGTGGGCTTCCAGTATCGAGGAAAATGTGGAAATATCTAATCGTTACTGAAAATAATCTGCCAGTTCCTTTGGGAATTTTCAAAATATGTTCATGTGAAAGAATTTAATTGAATGTTTTCTATCCATGTAACACTGTGACCAAATATGTTTCAATCAAGTGCTATTAACAGGTGGTTATCGAGTTGGCATTAACCACTGGTGGGCTTCCAGTATCGAGGAAAATGTGGAAATAACTAATCGTTACTGAAAATAATCTGCCAGTTCCTCTGGGAATTTTCAAAATATATTCATGTGAAAGAGTTTAATTGAATGTTTTCTATCCATGTAACACTGTGACCAAATATGTTCCAATCAAGTGCTATTAACAGGTGGTTATCGAGTTGGTATTAACCACTGGTGGGCTTCCAGTATCGAGGAAAATGTGGAAATATCTAATCGTTACTGAAAATAATCTGCCAGTTCCTTTGGGAATTTTCAAAATATATTCATGTGAAAGAGTTTAATTGAATGTTTTCTATCCATGTAACACTGTGACCAAATACATTTGGTTTTGTGGTTTTTCAATCAATCGCAATCAACAGGATAGCTTCTGAAGATTATTCTTCCCCATCAGTAGGATATTTCCGTATCCAATATTGGATGCATAAAACCTTGTGCCTCCAACGTAACGCTCTCGTTTTCGAAGTTCTCCAAATATTCATTCATTCAGAATGAATTCAGATTCAACTTCATACAAATGATCTCTAAATCAACGATAGTCCTACGTCACCCTTGCGGTTATACCATAGATATAACCCACTTCCTGTTTTTGTCCTTAATGAACTCGTAGAGTTCATTCACTTTTTTCTTGACCTCCATCAAGCTTGACCTCCCGACCTGCAGCCCTTCTAAAGAAGTGGTGGTGTTGGCTATCAGGCTACTCTCTCCTTGTTGTGGATCCTGTTGGTGTCCTGTAGGATTCGCTATGGCTGTCTGGTTGCGAATTGGTGATCTCTGGAGCTTACCGCTCCTTGCGAACACGCTCGCCTCTCCTGTTGGTGTGTCTTCATTCCCGTCGTTTCGTCTGTTGAATTGTTCGAAGGTATTCATGTCTGTTAGGTCCCAACTTCGGGCCGCTATCTCCGCTCGTTGTACATAGTCGCTATCAGTGATCCCATGGTTATCTATGCAAGCAGTGAGGCCATGCCGGGGTTGACACGGTCCTTCATGGGGACCGTGTTCAGAGCCAGATCAGCGCAAGTCAGGAATGTGACATCTGACGCCTAGTACCTAGTGCCTGAGCCTAGACGAGCATCGAACGTACCCGAAGACTTGCCAAGTTATTACCGGGACGGGGGCAATCGCACTATTAGCCCACACGCCGTTTCAGGAAGGTGTCACTCTTCCTTACTCAGGGAACAGGATAGTACGACTGTCAGCCTTCAGCGTCGTGTTGAAATCGTTTCCGTAACGTGTCCATTTTCCATGTCGTAACCAGTATGTCGTAATCAGGATCTTACTGGCGTCGATCCTGATGTGCTTGGCACTCCTTGCGTTGCTCCTGTACACGGTATTTCCCCCGTGCAATCTCCAATAGGCTTTATCGCGCCCTTACTCGCGTTGTCACCCGATAAGTCGCCTCATACGACAGGGACAGGGACCAAGACCCGAAGTGCTATTCTAGGCCGGCAACTCCACGGCTAAGTAGTATGGTGTGGAGCGACATGTGTGGATGTGTGTTGGTTCAGGTGAGGCATTGTGGGATACATTTTTAATTATTCGCTTCTGTCGGATGCCAGGGGGTAGCTGGTCGCTGGTTCGACCGACTGGTGTCTGGCGGCGACGTGGGCTGCTGGTCTGTGGCCAACTGTCTTTTGCGGATGTCCTTTGGCGGTTGAGTGAGCTGGGAGTCCGGTTTTCGTTTTTTCGAAGGCGTGGCGGGTGCGACTACGTTATTTTGACGTAGGACTACGTCTTTCATTTCTATACCGGGGTGTAAAATCAAAGTTTCGAAAACGAAAGCGTTACGCCGGAGACCGAGATTTTGAGCGTTAATAGCTCCTAAACAACTGAACGAAATGGTATGATAAACACTTCATTCGAAAGATAAAATGTCTACGCGATATATACTTGTTACTTTTTGATCCAAAAACTTGTTTCAATAGTCGTAAAATTGCTTTCAAAACAGGCTATTGAAATCACCAATCGGTATATAAGCGAGCGACGCTCGGAAATCCACTCAGTTCTAATTGAACAGCGATTGGAGCATGTTGTCGCTGTTGCGGTGAAGCTCTTTATTTATCATGAAAGCGCGGATGAACGGTGTCACCAAGAGCCTGTTTGTGCACCCTAGGCCAGAAGGGAATCTATCAGGAGGAGAGTGATGCCACAAACGGTTCCCTGGGAAGACATCGCTACACACACATACACGCGCGGCTATTAACAGGTGGTTATCGAGTTGGCATTAACCACTGGTGGGCTTCCAGTATCGAGGAAAATGTGGAAATATCTAATCGTTACTTAAAATAATCTGCCAGTTCCTTTGGGAATTTTCAAAATATATTCATGTGAAAGAGTTTAATTGAATGTTTTCTATCCATGTTACACTGTGACCAAATATGTTTCAACCAAGTGCTATTAACAGGTGGTTATCGAGTTGGCATTAACCACTGGTGGGCTTCCAGTATCGAGGAAAATGTGGAAATATCTAATCGTTACTGAAAATAATCTGCCAGTTCCTCTGGGAATTTTCAAAATATATTCATGTGAAAGAGTTTAATTGAATGTTTTCTATCCATGTAACACTGTGACCAAATATGTTTCAATCAAGTGCTATTAACAGGTGGTTATCGAGTTGGCATTAACCACTGGTGGGCTTCCAGTATCGAGGAAAATGTGGAAATAACTAATCGTTACTGAAAAAAAACAGGAAGTGGGTTATATCTATGGTATAACCGCAAGGGTGACGTAGGACTATCGTTGATTTAGAGATCATTTGTTTGAAGTTGAATCTGAATTCATTCTGAATGAATGAATATTTGGAGAACTTCGAAAACGAGAGCGTTACGTTGGAGGCACAAGGTTTTATGCATCCAATATTGGATACGGAAATATCCTACTGATGGGGAAGAATAATCTTCTGAAGCTATCCCGTTAATTGCGATTGATTGAAAAACCACAAAACCAAATGTATTTGGTCACAGTGTTACATGGATAGAAAACATTCAATTAAACTCTTTCACATGAATATATTTTGAAAATTCCCAAAGGAACTGGCAGATTATTTTCAGTAACGATTAGATATTTCCACATTTTCCTCGATACTGGAAGCCCACCAGTGGTTAATGCCAACTCGATAACCACCTGTTAATAGCACTTGATTGAAACATATTTGGTCACAGTGTAACATGGATAGAAAACTTCAATTAAACTCTTTCACATGAATATATTTTGAAAATTCCCAAAGGAACTGGCAGATTATTTTCCAGCAATGATTAGATCTTTCCGGAACTTCGGAACTTTCTCGATGCTGAATGGCATCCTAACGGAAAGAGTTCTGCGCGTGTATGTGTCGACCCTTCGCCGTCCACCTCCTCCAGCACGTTAGGCAGCGATGTTGTCTTGTCGATGTCCTCACGAAAAATGAATGTGTCTCACCACCAGAATATCGCTTAAGTATGCTTTTTGTGTGTGATTGAATCGAGAGAAGGTGTGGTTTACGATGGCAATTTGGAAGGCAAACTAGAGGGGAATGAACTCTCTGAGATCGGAATTTTCGGCGACTGAGCAATAATCGATTGCGGGCGCATACAATATTGGATACGGAAATATCCTACTGATTGGGAAGAATAATCTTCTGAAGCTATCCTGTTAATTGCGATTGATTGAAAAACCACAAAACCAAATGTATTTGGTCACAGTGTTACATGGATAGAAAACATTCAATTAAACTCTTTCACATGAATATATTTTGAAAATTTCCAAAGGAACTGGCAGATTATTTTCAGTAACGATTAGATATTTCCACATTTTCCTCGATACTGGAAGCCCACCAGTGGTTAATGCCAACTCGATAACCACCTGTTAATAGCACTTGATTGAAACATATTTGGTCACAGTGTTACATGGATAGAAAACATTCAATTAAACTCTTTCACATGAATATATTTTGAAAATTCCCAGAGGAACTGGCAGATTATTTTCAGTAACGATTAGATATTTCCACATTTTCCTCGATACTGGAAGCCCACCAGTGGTTAATGCCAACTCGATAACCACATGTTAATAGCACTTGGTTGAAACATATTTGGTCACAGTGTAACCTGGATAGAAAACATTCAATTAAACTCTTTCACATGAATATATTTTGAAAATTCCCAAAGGAACTGGCAGATTATTTTCCAGCAATGATTAGATCTTTCCGGAACTTTCTCGATGCTGAATGGCATCCTAACGGAAAGAGTTCTGCGCGTGTATGTGTCGATCCTTCGCCGTCCACCTCCTCCAGCACGTTAGGCAACGATGTTGTCTTGTCGATGTCCTCACGAAAAATGAATGTGTCTCACCACCAGAATATCGCTTAAGTATGCTTTTTGTGTGTGATTGAATCGAGAGAAGGTGTGGTTTACGATGGCAATTTGGAAGGCAAACTAGAGGGGAATGAACTCTCTGAGCTCGGAACTTTCGGCGACTGAGCAATAATCGATTGCGGGCGCATACAATATTGGATACGGAAATATCCTACTGATGGGGAAGAATAATCTTCTGAAGCTATCCTGTTAATTGCGATTGATTGAAAAACCACAAAACCAAATGTATTTGGTCACAGTGTTACATGGATAGAAAACATTCAATTAAACTCTTTCACATGAATATATTTGGAAAATTCCCAAAGGAACTGGCAGATTATTTTCAGTAACGATTAGATATTTCCACATTTTCCTCGATACTGGAAGCCCACCAGTGGTTAATGCCAACTCGATAACCACCTGTTAATAGCACTTGATTGAAACATATTTGGTCACAGTGTAACATGGATAGAAAACATTCAATTAAACTCTTTCACATGAATATATTTTGAAAATTCCCAGAGGAACTGGCAGATTATTTTCAGTAACGATTAGTTATTTCCACATTTTCCTCGATACTGGAAGCCCACCAGTGGTTAATGCCAACTCGATAACCACCTGTTAATAGCACTTGATTGAAACATATTTGGTCACAGTGTTACATGGATAGAAATCATTCAATTAAACTCTTTCACATGAATATATTTTGAAAATTCCCAAAGGAACTGGCAGATTATTTTCCAGCAATGATTAGATCTTTCCGGAACTTTCTCGATGCTGAATGGCATCCTAACGGAAAGAGTTCTGCGCGTGTATGTGTCGATCCTTCGCCGTCCACCTCCTCCAGCACGTTAGGCAACGATGTTGTCTTGTCGATGTCCTCACGAAAAATGAATGTGTCTCACCACCAGAATATCGCTTAAGTATGCTTTTTGTGTGTGATTGAATCGAGAGAAGGTGTGGTTTACGATGGCAATTTGGAAGGCAAACTAGAGGGGAATGAACTCTCTGACTTCGGAACTTTCGGCGACTGAGCAATAATCGATTGCGGGCGCATACAATATTGGATACGGAAATATCCTACTGATGGGGAAGAATAATCTTCTGAAGCTATCCTGTTAATTGCGATTGATTGAAAAACCACAAAACCAAATGTATTTGGTCACAGTGTTACATGGATAGAAAACATTCAATCAAACTCTTTCACATGAATATATTTTGAAAATTCCCAAAGGAACTGGCAGATTATTTTCAGTAACGATTAGATATTTCCACATTTTCCTCGATACTGGAAGCCCACCATTGGTTAATGCCAACTCGATAACCACCTGTTAATAGCACTTGATTGAAACATATTTGGTCACAGTGTAACATGGATAGAAAACATTCAATTAAACTCTTTCACATGAATATATTTTGAAAATTCCCAGAGGAACTGGCAGATTATTTTCAGTAACGATTAGATATTTCCACATTTTCCTCGATACTGGAAGCCCACCAGTGGTTAATGCCAACTCGATAACCACCTGTTAATAGCCGCGCGTGTATGTGTGTGTAGCGATGTCTTCCCAGGGAACCGTTTGTGGCATCACTCTCCTCCTGATAGATTCCCTTCTGGCCTAGGGTGCACAAACAGGCTCTTGGTGACACCTTTCATCCGCGCTTTCATGATAAATAAAGAGCTTCACCGCAACAGCGACAACATGCTCCAATCGCTGTTCAATTAGAACTGAGTGGATTTCCGAGCGCCGCTCGCTTATATACCGATTGGTGATTTCAATAGCCTGTTTTGAAAGCAATTTTAAGACTATTGAAACAAGTTTTTGGATTAAAAAGTAACAAGTATATAACGCGTAGACATTTTATCTTTCGAATGAAGTGTTTATCATACCATTTCGTTCAGTTGTTTAGGAGCTATTAACGCTCAAAATCTCGGTCTCCGGCGTAACGCTTTCGTTTTCGAAACTTTGATTTTACACTCCGGTATAGAAATGAAAGACGTAGTCCTATGTCAATAATCTGCCAGTTCCTCTGGGAATTTTCAAAATATATTCATGTGAAAGAGTTTAATTGAATGTTTTCTATCCATGTAACACTGTGACCAAATATGTTTCAATCAAGTGCTATTAACAGGTGGTTATCGAGTTGGTATTAACCACTGGTGGGCTTCCAGTATCGAGGAAAATGTGGAAATAACTAATCGTTACTGAAAATAATCTGCCAGTTCCTCTGGGAATTTTCAAAATATATTCATGTGAAAGAGTTTAATTGAATGTTTTCTATCCATGTAACACTGTGACCAAATATGTTTCAATCAAGTGCTATTAACAGGTGGTTATCGAGTTGGCATTAACCACTGGTGGGCTTCCAGTATCGAGGAAAATGTGGAAATATCTAATCGTTACTGAAAATAATCTGCCAGTTCCTTTGGGAATTTTCAAAATATATTCATGTGAAAGAATTTAATTGAATGTTTTCTATCCATGTAACACTGTGACCAAATATGTTTCAATCAAGTGCTATTAACAGGTGGTTATCGAGTTGGCATTAACCACTGGTGGGCTTCCAGTATCGGAGAAAATGTGGAAATAACTAATCGTTACTGAAAATAATCTGCCAGTTCCTCTGAGAATTTTCAAAATATATTCATGTGAAAGAGTTTAATTGAATGTTTTCTATCCATGTAACACTGTGACCAAATATGTTTCAATCAAGTGCTATTAACAGATGGTTATCGAGTTGGCATTAACCACTGGTGGGCTTCCAGTATCGAGGAAAATGTGGAAATATCTAATCGTTACTGAAAATAATCTGCCAGTTCCTTTGGGAATTTTCAAAATATATTCATGTGAAAGAGTTTAATTGAATGTTTTCTATCCATGTAACACTGTGACCAAATACATTTGGTTTTGTGGTTTTTCAATCAATCGCAATCAACAGGATAGCTTCTGAAGATTATTCTTCCCCATCAGTAGGATATTTCCGTATCCAATATTGGATGCATAAAACCTTGTGCCTCCAACGTAACGCTCTCGTTTTCGAAGTTCTCCAAATATTCATTCATTCAGAATGAATTCAGATTCAACTTCATACAAATGATCTCTATATCAACGAGAGTCCTACGTCACCCTTGCGGTTATACCATAGATATAACCCACTTCCTGTTTTTTGGTTGAGAAGAACGGTATACTGGCGTGGGCGGCGAGGTGATGTCCTTAAATGTTGCCGTTTGATCGTCGGAATCGGTGTCTGAATCGAATCGATAATAGATGAAATCGTTGTGGGCAGCTGCATTTTCTGCTTCTTCCGAGACCGTTTCATTTGTTGAATTTGTTTTGGTCGGTGGAGAGGGGATCGGTGTGTTCATCGAAGACGGAGGAGTTGTTTGGACGGGCCGTGTTGCTCCGGATGCATTAGTGGTACTGGTGCGGGTCAACAATGATCTAGCTACGATAATCTCTTCTTGTTGAGATGCATTTGCTCCCTCTCTCACGATCGATCGCTGTTCCATTGCCGCTAAAATGTTGGCCATCTGATCTACTCTTTCAACCAACGACTTAATGGTCGCTGCATTTTGGGCAGCCTCGGTGCGCTGCGATTCAATTGAAGCGGCCATGTTCGCGATGATGAGGTCCTTCTCCGCTATTATTTTTACTAGATCATTGTATTTTTTGTCCGGAGCAATCCCCGTAGTCGATGATTGGCCTTGATCACTTACCTCTCTAGTGACACCGGCGTAGCTTTTTGATCGACCATTTTCTGCCTCGAAAATTATTCGTGCGGCCCTGTAATCGATGTCGCGGTCTACTTTTAATCTCTGAATGCTGTTTTCTTTCAGATATTCAGGACAGGAACGGGATGCAAGACTGTGTTCATTCGATCCACACTTTATACAGAACAATGACCGTTCGCATTTGGGACCCTCCGCCGGAATCACGTGTTTTTCTGAACAATTCCCACATGTTGGTGTGTCTTGCCTGCATTTGAGTTTAGTATGACCGAACGCCCAGCATTTGAAGCATTGCATGGGCGACGGATAGTAGGGTCTCGTTCTGACACGCAGATATCCAAAATCAATGAATTCGGGAGTTTGGGTACCGCTTACAGTCAGTATTATCGTCGGAGTATTCTCGAAAGTGGTCGGGCCAGTTCGTCGCTTTATTCTCTTCGCCGCTGTAACCTTTTGATCCTGGAGGTAGCTCACAATTTGCTCCTCGGACATGCTGACTGTCTGCCCGCAACTTACGACGCACTTAGAAAAATTGAGGTACTGGTGGTACGTAACCCTCACTTTTGTTTCCTATGCTAGATTGGTCAAATCCAGAAGTCTCTCTGCCTGTTTCTTGTCACGTACCTTTAGTGCGTATGCCGCACTGCCACCTTCGGGGAATGCACCTTCAATTTTTCCAGCCCAGTCCTCTATTGACTTGCGAATCATGAATGGTGCGGTAGGGAGCGCCTTATCTTTGCCGTCGTTGTCCACGCCAGTGATTCGTAGCACCACCAGTTCTCCGTGATTACCGCCGGGGTCCATGTATGTTAGTAAAGTCGCACCCGAAAAGCTACCGTCGATTGTGCGGTGATTTATCCCGCCATTGAGGCCCTACACACTAGGTGCGGGGCCGGGGACACCCGCCATTACGGCGGTTCAGCAGCCGCTTATCCAATAACAGTGAATTTTTACGACGCACAAAAAACACGCTACGGAGGAATCCCTACCCCAATGACGTCACCGACGCGGCTTCTCACCTCACTCGCGTTTTATTTCCCGGCGGTTGAACAATTAAAAAAAACAATTGATAAATTGTCCACAAAACAAAATTAACGCGAACAAAACGTTCGAACACTTGTGTACGGCGATGTAGCCGCACCAGCGCTAGTGGCTCAACAAACGTCAACAAAAGTATACAATGCTATCGGTACACACAATTTTCACGACGAACAAACGGACAGTACGGACCGTACGGACACGAAATAAAAGCGGTAAAGTTCACTTCCACGACCTGCGCGGCGCCCCGTGAGACTTATAGCGAATTCGTTTTTGTTCAGTTTCAACCCCAGTGCCGCACTAACTGCTGTCAAAACGTTTTTTTATTCACTCAGTTTCGCACTCAGTGTCGCACTAGTTCGCCCCGAAAGCTGTTAGTTTCGCACTGAGATGTTTCACGGGTTGGCACTCGGGTTCACCAATACAACTATACTGAACTGTCAAGTTCCGAGTATTGTTTTGGAAAATATAAAAATAGAGACTATGAAAATGGAAAACCTGCTGCTCTTGCTTTTGTATTATTTGAATCGTAATCCAATTCGGATTCTGATTTTGAAGAGTATATTCGTGTAGACGGCATTAAGCTCCGTGTGCTTTCATTGGGAGGCGAAAATTATTATGGATATTCAGGAGGAATAAACATGCTCTCAAAATCAAAATTAGGAATGAAAATTTACTTTAACGTATCGAATATTTATTTTATGTGATGAAATAAGAGGGTTTTTTCCGATATCGCAGAAATATTGAACGAAAACTGTGTCTAATGATGATTTTATATTATAATAGTAATTATTTGTGGAACAAACAGGTTGGGTATGTGTGCTGTTGGGTATGCAGACGATAGTCATTCCAATAGATGAACGAATTTCCACATCCGCAGTCAGGATGTTGGTGTTTGGATGAAGAGATCCCGTTGATAAAATGACCCAGTAGACAAAAATTCATACCTGTTTTTGTGCAAGTATCCAACCGAAACTAGTTTCTGTTATCAGTACAAGAAGAACCAGATCATACAAGCGGAATAAATTGCGTACGGTAACATTCAATTTCATGCAAAAATATAGGATTTCTTTTTTCAAAACCTTAAATTAGTTGTCTATAACATTATTATTATTCGCAAATTATTTCTCTTATAATGATGACATGTAATGCCTTTTTTACCCAAAAAATAAACAGGCATACTTAGTGTGTTTATAGTATTATGTTGTAGCAGATGGTGATTCTGTTTTTTCCCGAATTAGTTTTATTTATTGTTTATTGATGCTCTATCGAAGGATCAATATCCTGAAATCTGTGCGAAGTGCTCTGAAGGGCTGGCATAGGAAAGAATTTTTCGTTGAAGTGAATGTTGGTACATATAGGATCCCGAATCGTCTCACAATGTCGGATGCTACGAATTCGCACAAGTTTGACCTTCCAAAACGTTATCAGGGCAGCACAAAGAGTGTGTGGTTAGTATTAAACAAACATATATATAACATATATAGAGGCAGTTTATATTAAAATGTTCAATGTTTAAACAGGGTCGAGTACATTCAACTTGCTGCGCAATATAAGCCATTGAATTTAGGCCAAGGATTTCCAGATTATCATGCTCCGAAATACGCTACTGATGCCCTAGCAGCAGCGGCAAATAGTATCAATCCTTTGGCTAATCAATATACGAGAGGATTTGGACACCCTCGCCTGGTACAGGCTTTAAGCGATCTGTACTCCCAATTAGTAAACCGAACCATCAATCCGATGACAGAGGTTTTGGTAACAGTTGGAGCCTATGAAGCTCTTTACGCAACAATTCAAGGACATGTCGATGAAGGTGATGAAGTTATAATAATTGAACCATTTTTTGACTGCTACGAACCCATGGTCAAAGCAGCTGGTGGTATAGCGAAATTTATTCCTCTGAAACCGGTAAGTGAAATGGGACAATTAACTATTCATGATGGTAATGAAGAATTTATTTAGAAACTAACAGAAGCTGTTATTTCATCGGCTGACTGGACATTGGACAATAAAGAGTTGGAATCACTTTTCAACGAAAAAACAAAGATGATCATTATTAATACACCACATAATCCACTTGGGAAAGTCATGAGTTTAGAAGAATTGGAAACTGTAGCAAATCTTTGTAAGAAATGGAATGTTCTGTGTGTTTCGGATGAGGTTTATGAGCACATAGTGTTTAAACCATATGAGCACATCCGCATTTGCACACTGCCAGGCATGTGGGAGAGAACTATTACTATCGGATCAGCTGGTAGGTATTAATAGATAGACGCTTTGTGGTTAAATGGTAGTAAATGTTGTATTGTTTACTCACAGGGAAAACATTTTCATTGACGGGCTGGAAAATTGGATGGGCGTATGGTCCGGACTCGTTGCTGGCGAATTTGCAAATGGTCCATCAAAATAGTGTTTACACATGCTGCACGCCCATCCAGGAAGCAATTGCTGTTGGATTTGAGACAGAACTCAAGCGGATCGGCAGTCCTGAGTGTTACTTTAACAGTATCTCAGACGAACTTATGGCCAAGCGTGATTTCATGGCCAAATTCCTAGCAGATATCGGAATGAATCCAACCGTTCCACAAGGGGGTTATTTTATGGTGGCAGATTGGTCTTCTCTTGCTTCCAAAGTCGATTTATCGCAAGAAACGGACACAAGAAAAGATTATCGATTCACGAAATGGATGACAAGAACCGTTGGACTGCAGGGAATTCCGCCTTCGGCGTTCTACAGTGAACCCAACAAGAGTTTGGGTGAAAATTTTGTTCGTTATTGCTTTTTTAAGAAGGATGATACGCTTCAAAAGGCTGCATATATTTTGGAACAATGGAAGGATGGCTTACAATAACGTGTAGGATCAAATTTGTTTCGATTTGTTGGAAATGTTATGGTGCATTTTATAGAAAATATAGAACATTTAAAAAATTACTCGCAGTTTACTCGAGGTTAGGGGAATTTTCGATTTTTTTTGTGGGCTTGGTCATCGTTGGAGTCCGTCGTCCTCTCAACCGAGGGTTGTCACACGCACTGTAGCATTGTGCATTACGACCAGGGATAGGATCTGGTGTTCGACTGGCTGTTGAAGGTGGGCGATAAATCGACAGCATTGACTTTGTTGCATTGAATACTTTTTTGGCTGATATTGACTGGACTGATGTCCTGTCTGGAACCGATGTCAACCTTGTCGTGGAGAAGTTTAGCAACCCCATCTTGCACTGACTTTCTTCAAACGTCCCAAAAAATTGATTGCCTGCCAAACTGCCCTGGGGAAATGCACAGCTTCATTTTCTAAAACGCAAAAAGAATGCATGTCAGCGTCATTACCGGAAGTTACGAACACCGTTTCAAAAGATCCGTTTCCAAATCGCTAGTGATTCATACCGGACCTTCAACCGTTTCCTTCATAAACAATACGTAGCCAAAACCCAAAGTAGCCTCCAAAGAAATCCTAAACGTTTCTGGAACTCCAAACGCAAAAGTCATGATGGTGTACCTGCTACAGTGTTTCTGTTCGATGAAGTTGCAACTAATGCGTCAGATAAATGCAAACTCTACGCAAAACATTTTGCAAGCGTTTTTCAATTCTGCTAGCGCAACAACGGACCAAGCTGAGTTAGCAGCATCCACTGTTCCTGGTAGCATGTGTGACTTGAATCTTCCGGTCATAGCCGAAGAAATGCTATATAAAGCAACAAAGAAACTGAAATCATCCACAGCTCCTGGGCCCGATGGAATCCCAGCTATCATATCCAAAAGTGCATTGAAATTCTATCTACGCCACATATTTTATCTCTAACTACAACAGAAGAAATTTCCAACGCTCTGGAAGGAATCTTTTATGTTTCCTGATTACAAGAAAGGTGACTGTTAAATCATGTTTTTAAAAAATAAAAAGTTAAATCCTGTTTTTACAAAATAAAAAGACAACAGCTTTGAGCACCAGAATAATTTATTTTTTTATTTGTTCAGACCTTTTTCTGTTAAGCGGACCTTACACGGTCAAATTTATTGACAATGTGATGACATTTGAGAGCATAATGACAGCTGAACATGGCCGACAACGCAGAAATCCGGATTTTCTGATTTTCGAGCATCAATATCGTGACATTTCATATGGATGCATGATGTTGACGTTTTACCTCACGGACTTCCAGACTGAGTTGCCAGATTTGGAAGCGGACATTTAATGTTTGTTAGTCTTTTTTGCGATTGCAATTAAAATTTATAAACTTCTGAAATTGTAGGAATCATAAATGAAAGCTTTTGGTTTGGAAAACTGATATAGTAATTTACATTTAATGCGACATGCCGGAGAACCACTCAGTGTCGCATTGGAGGCGATTTGACCTGTAATTGGACATTGAAGATGAGAGTGGTACAGCGTCGACGTCTGGCGGCGAATGTCAATGTGGGGCCATAATTTGGGCCCGAACTCGATGTTTACAAAAATGTCTAACTAAACGTGTCGCATACAGGTCTGTCCAATTAGAAAAATGTCGCACCAAATGTAAATTACTGTACCTAAAATAGCAAAATACAGTACTTTTCGCGATACAAATCAAAACCTCAAAGTAACCGACAATGTGATGGTGAGAGAGTGAATGAAAATTAACAACGTCTTAGGAATGTTTTGACGTAGGACTACGTCTTTCATTTCTATACCGAGGTGTAAAATCAAAGTTTCGAAAACGAAAGCGTTACGCCGAAGACCGAGATTTTGAGTGCTAATAGCTCCTAAACAACTGAACGAAATGGTATGATAAACACTTCATTCGAAAGATAAAATGTCTACGCGTTCTATACTTGTTACTTTCTGATCCAAAAACTTGTTTCAATAGTCTTAAATTTGCTTTCAAAATAGGCTATTGAAATCACCAATCGGTATATAAGCGAGCGCCGCTCGGAAATCCACTCAGTTCTAATTGAACAGCGATTGGAGCATGTTGTCGCTGTTGTGGTGAAGCTCTTCATTTATCATGAAAGCGCGGATGAACGGTGTCACCAAGAGCCTGTTTGTGCACCTTAGGCCAGAAGGGAATCCATCAGGAGGAGAGTGATGCTACAAACGGTTCCCCGGGAAGATCTCGAAGCAGCCGCTACACACACACACACATACACGCACGGAATTCTTTCCGTTTGGATCGAGAAAGATCCGGAAAATAATCTGCCAGTTCCTCTAGGAATTTAAAAATACATTCATGTGAAAGAGTTTATTTGAATGTTTTCTGTCCATGTAACACTGTAACCAAATATGTTTCAATCAAGTGCTATTAACAGATGGTTATCGAGTTAGCATTAACCACTAGTATCGAGGAAAATGTGGAAATATATAATCGTTACTGAAAATAATCTGCCAGTTCCTCTGGGAATTTAAAATTACATTCATATGAAAGAGTTTATTTTAATGTTTTCTATCCATGTAACACTGTGACCAAATACATTAGGTTTTGTGATTTTTCAATCAATCGCAATCAACAGGATAGCTTCTGAAGATTATTCTTCCCCATCAGTAGGATATTTCCGTATCCAATATTGGATGCATAAAACCTTGTGCCTCCAACGTAACGCTCTCGTTTTCGAAGTTCTCCAAATATTCATTCATTCAGAATGAATTCAGATTCAACTTCATACAAATGATCTCTAAATCAACGATAGTCCTACGTCACCCTTGCGGTTATACCATAGATATAATCCACTTCCTGTTTTTAACATTGAACTCGGTCATTCTTTGCGCTAGCGAGCGGGGCAGCCACTTTAGTCTAAGTTGTGTGTTTCTTCACACTCCGCTATAAAATTTGGAGAATGAGAAGATCTGGGTAAATCACAGGTGAAAAAACATCTCGTGTTAATTCAAGTTACAGTAGAATCCCGATTATCCGTGAATAGTCGGGATGATTTTTAAACATAGAAACTATGTTTTATCAATACAGAAATAGATACAGATACAGATAATCGGTGTACAGATACAGATACAGATAATCGGGGTTCTACTGTCATAGTCTTATTTATCGAATAAAAACATTTGCTTGCAGATAATATAATTTGCATATATTTTCACAATCTAAAATAATTTGGCATCCCTGAAACTGAAAGGATCAGTATGTATTTGTGAAGCGAGTATTATGATCTAAGTGGTGCGGACTCAATCCACTTCATTTTCAAGCAAATTCATGCATGTTTTCAAGCGATTTCTTGCAATAAATTCTCAGACCACCAGAGATGCCAGATTTACAAATATGTTTGTAAATTTACAGATATATCTGTAAAACACATTTTATTTTTGTTGCAGACTTTTTGGATATAACAATATTTCACAGGTTTTTGAAAAATGATATCACATCAAAGATATTTGACTCACCGTATGACATTTTTCCAAAGTTTTATTACATACAAAGTTTTTATGTTTAGTTTATATCAATACACATCTGATACACGTTAGACCTATTTTTTGAGTCATTTATTAGCACTTTGCCGTCCGGCGTAACCACATTGGTTACGTGCGCAAAATAGTTCGTACCGCAGTGATATCGTGAGTATAGTATCGCTCAGTGGCCGACGAGTACTTCAGTATCTTTTGCATTCTGTTGGTGTTTTGTTTGGTAGCAATAACTTGTACACGTCAACCATTTTTATGATTTCATAAGTACTTTTGCCCTGACATCATTGCAGACGAAAGAGACGATACGATTATTCACAATGAATGAAAAATTGCATTCTCTTCAGGTAGGGAAAAATCTTGAACGAAAATTGTCTCTGATAATTATTTTATAATCGTTATAAGATTGTTTTGCTCAAATGCAAAGAGATTTATATAAAAATAGATAAGTTAGGGTCAGGACTATGTTTTTAAAGTATTTAACACGTTGACTGCCGTTGACAGTCACCGGTGACTGACACCGAGTTTTCGCTCAGGCTGCGTTAGTCACCGGTGACTGACAGTATAACATATGATAATGAAGCTAACTAAGCTTATAAGCATTCCCAATATTTTTTTTTTTTTTTTATAAATTCGTTTATTTTTACAGGCTCAGTTACATAAGTTTAAAGGAGCCGAAATCTTAAATATATTTTTAAAACTATATATATGAACAATTTTCTTAAATCTATGGTTAGTAATGTGGGAAACCGATTACTCGTGGTGGACTCGAGATTAAAAGGGTGACATTTTCTCAGGAAAAGGATGGGGTATAAGGAAATTATTACAAAGTTGATAATCACACACACTCAATTCTTAAATCTATTCGTACATCAGTTGTGAATTTACATTTCATTCTTCTGTTTATAGCAAGCGGACCAATTACTCACAAAGGAAGAAATGGAGGGTATAAGGATATAAGGATAATCACACACGAACATCGATAGATTTAAGGAAAACATATATTTGGGACATGTAATCAAGGTCTAACCGAGCCAACACATCTCTCACCGGCACATTGGGCTGCCTTCCTCTAGCCCGAAGGGAGTTCTCTAAATTCGATCTGGCAACAAGATACACCTCACACGACCAAACAACGTGTTCGATGTCGTGGTAACCTCGGCCACAAACGCAGATATTGCTGCCGGCCAGATTGAAACGAAAGAGTAGCGCGTCTAACGAACAGTGATTGGACATGAGTCGGGAGAAGGTGCGAATAAAGTCCCGACTCAAGTCCAGACTTTTGAACCATGGTTTGAGGCTAACCTTAGGGATAATCGAGTGAAGCCACCGGCCCAATTCATCTTCGTTCCATTTGCGTTGCCAGTTAGCGATGGTATTTTTACGGACTAAAGAGTAAAATTCATTGAAGGCGATTTGACGCTGATAAATATCGCCTTCAATCGCACCTACCTTTGCTAATGAGTCAGCCCTCTCATTACCCGGAATTGAGCAATGAGAAGGGACCCACACAAAGGTAATGACATAACAGCGTCTGGATAAAGCACTCAAAATTTTTCGTATTCTCTCAAGGAAGTACGGCGAGTGCTTTTCCGGCCTCACTGAACGGATAGCTTCGACAGAGCTAAGACTATCCGTTACAATGTAATAGTGTTCAACAGGTCGTGAGGCGACGCTGTCCAGCGCCCAATGAATTGCTGCCAATTCAGCAATATACACTGAGCAAGGATTCTGAAGACTGTGTGAGGTGCTAAAAAATTCGTTGAACACTCCAAATCCTGTGGACTCATTTATAGTGGACCCATCAGTAAAGTACATATTATCACAATTGATACCCCTATATTTTTCATCGAAGATCGTTGGAGCGATCCTCGATCGTTGGTAATCTGAATATCCATGTATTCCCAATATGTTAAACAAATCGAAAAAAACTTTTCATTCAAATTTCAGCAACTTAAATTTGCTTTCGGGTTATACTTATGACGAAATATGGGTTACTGTTCGATATTGTTACCACAGGCATGGTTCATGGTCGTGTGGTGATCTAAAACTTTTATAGCCTTGCATGGCGGATGGAAAATGCACACTGCATTTTCTTAAAGATTTAGCCAACGACCCGCAAGCCTTGGTGGATGTCCAATATACAACGAAGAAATACTGATAATGACGGACAATCATTCATAAAAAATAAAATATATTTCTTTTTCACTTTACATTTAACGTTCAAGAGAACAAACATGTCAGATTCGTAAATGAAATACATCGGGAATAGAATACAAGGAATGATTTGCGTAATAATTTTTATAGCAGAACAACGTTTGCCGGGTCAACTAGTATATACAAAATACAATTTTGCGTGCATCGCGATGTACAAAGTATTAATGAATCTGTGAAAATTAACGTTAAAATACATTCCTACAGATATGCACATTTTTAACAGACATTCACATGTTTTTACAGACTTTTTTTAAAAACCATCTGGCATCTCTTCGTTCCACTTTTCATCGAATATTTTCAAATCGTAGGAGTAAACATTTACGTGACTCTGACTTCATTTGTTTCAGAAAAATATTAACTGCTGGATAGCCTGAATCCTGGATTACTTTTATGTGTTTTGATAATTTCGCATTAGCGGCGAAACTTAACAGATTTGATTTCTGGATACAACGATGTTGCTAGAATATAAATAAAGCCTAATATTCATGCATGAACTCCAATGATAAGCGTTCAATGATACAATACACTTGAATAAAATTGCTGTAAAGATCTGAATTAAAATATTATTCCTCTACGCCGGAAATCTGCAAAAGCATTGTAATGAATACTACTTCCCATAATCTTCGTGCAATGCATTTTATTTACTGACACTGATGAAACTGTTCTGGAAAATCGATACAAAGTTCTCTAATACTAACACCGAACGATATTTGCCTGCAACCGCAAAAATAAAACTTTAGAGCATGTTCCATACAAGTAAATCAGTTCTTACATTCTTACCTTTCAAGACTTTGAGACAACTCGTTAGTCATTCAAGGAAATCGAATGTTAAGATGAGTATTGCTGAAGGTAGCTAGTTCCTTTGAATCTTTGAAACTTTGTTGTAGTTTGATCCTTTTGAAAAATGAAAGCCTAACACTAACATCATGGAACTAACTCAGAGTTCGTATACACAGTTTCGATCAAATTCAACACGTATATATACTGTGTCGTCCGATTTGTCCTTTATCTGATTGAATTCTGCAAATACAAAATGAAATTGAGAACTTCCTCTATCTCTTCAACAAGCTAAACTTACCAAGAATGTTGAAAGCACAAGAACTGTCACTGTTTCTAATGTGGCATGCTCGGCGATCGACTTCGTAATACTGTAGCGATGAATTCAAAACACTAATTCCCTTTGCACAGATCAGCATTATCGGCGATCAAATATTTTTGTACTCCATGAATAAATATATTCCACAGGCGTTTCCACAGGCTCCCACCAACGAGAATATTCCAAGATTAGTGCTTTTTATTGCTTCCAGGTATAGGTTGTTCTTTATAGTAATAACTGTGCAAAGAATTTGTCACTGATTGCTTTCTGGTGTTATATGAAGCCCAGCTTCAGCAACAAAACTGTTTTCGCCGACGTTACGTCCCGTCCATTTTCACAGTGAAATGTTTTGATACCTTATGACATTTCATTTTTGCTATGTATGTACGTAACGAAATTCGCCAATGTCGAATTTTGCTCCCACATGAAAATCTTTGAGTGAACTAAGCTTATTCGTTTTTGGAGGTTGCAATGGTTAATTAAACAATTGACGGAAAAATGTAGTTCGTGCATTTTAAAAATTTAATTATTTTTGCCTTTGATAACAATACCTTTTTTATAGTGTTGATTATCATAAGAAGAACAACACTCCTCATCGTTGGATCTTTTTTGACATTTCAATTGGATCTTTTTTGACAGCCGTTTTGATTCAGTCCGCACTACCTAGATTATGATGTGTTTTTGAGAAGGAAAAACGAGTTTTAAAGTGTAAATTATGAATGAAAATTAACTTTTCCAAATCAAATTAGTATTCTATGTGAATGCAAATCACTTTTTTTCTGCAAGTGGTGAGAAAATCCCATACAAAAATTGTATCTGAAACTGACGTTATATAATAATAATAAATTTTAGTAGGAATATCTGAAAATTCATAGAAAATAGGTTAAGTTAGTGTTAGGACTACGTGCTTCAACTAATTAAATAATACCAAGTAGATATTTTCATTCAAATTTTACCAATTGAAAATTGCAATTTAGCCTTCTAATCTGATGGAGAATAGTTTGGATCCCAAACTCGAATGTCACCACTAGCCATCGCGGATATTTTCGTTGTCTCGGGTTGAGGGCGATATTGACCGTGTAAGGTGGCAAAATATTGATTGAGGTTAGATCGGATGTCGAAAGCCTAGCTGTCACGATATTGAAGACACTTATTGTCAATCAGTTTGATCGTGTAAGGTGCCCATTACTCTTCTAAAATTTACCAATCATGTGTTGATGGCCGTTTAACGTAATATACACGTTGACTACAAACTACTCATTATAATAGTAAATATATACGCATTTGTTACGAACACTTCAGCCCTTCCCCATTTAGAGAATTACGTTTTAAAATTATTCCCAGAGCATTTCAATTCAATTGTCACAAAAATCAGAAACTACAATCAAACTTAACCAATTCAAGAAATCACTACTAACACTCATAATATAACGATTCGATATTACTAACAGTAAACTATTTCGTATGAACAAATTCTTTGTCAGTGTAAACTTTTCGAACGCCTTAGAAACAAATCCGGCAATTTATCAATATCATGAATTGGGGTTGCTACTTCTTCACGACAAGGTCGACATCGGTTCCAGACAGGACATCAGTCCAGTCAATATCAGCCAAAAAAGTATTCAATGCAACAAAGTCAATGCTGTCGATTTATCGCCCACCTTCAACAGCCAGTCGAACACCAGATCCTATCCCTGGTCCCAATGCACAATGCTACAGTGCGTGTGACAACTCTCGGCTGAGAGGACGATACTCCAACGATGACTAAGCCCACAAAAAATTAATGCTTACGAAACTCTTCCTGGTGGGTATCGCTGGCGTCTAGCCTCGGCCGTCGCCGGACCAAGCGCGTATTTGATTTTTAAAGGTACTATATCCTTTACATATGCGAATTACACTGCTATGTGCCATAGTTGGTACGTTTCCAATTTGAACCATCCTCACATTCTCACTATCTGGATCACATTCAGTTGACCATATCACTCAAGAGCATGTCCGGGTTAATTTCAGAATTATTAGGACTTATCATGTTAACATAGTCTTCTATGCATGTTTTTCATTTTTAATCATTTCCTTTAATGATATCATAAAAATCGCACACAATTAAGTATAATCTTAGCTGCTGGATATTTAGGATTCCTTTCGTCGTCTTGTTCTCGTTTCTGCAACTGCCTTTCCGGGAGGTAACGTGAAATAAGACTAACCTAAAGCGCCTCTCGGCTTTTGCAGTGCTGGATTAGAAATACGAGTTGCTGCCCGTCGAAGTTTAACGCAGGAAAATTCACCGGAATCAATAATGGTGATTCCGTAATGCAAAGACAAAAGGTTTATATAGGCCAATTGTTCCTCTACCGCAATGGCGTCTGCTGGCGTCTATCGCAAAGGCTATGTTGGCTGAAACTTAGAAAACAATAATTGGCCGCACAATAAAATATCGGAATAATAATTTTCTTTTCTCACCTTATCTCTGCTTTTCATTTTTCAAAATTTGCACTATTTGTGCGAAATAACTTTTTCATCGTCGCCACTTGTTAAAACCTGTTTTAGGATCAAAATAAAAAGACAACTGCTTGCTTTGGCACCATAATAGGAAGGGCTTATTCTTTGTTTTTCGATTCGTTCAGACCTTTTTCTGTTACTCAAGATTTATTTTTTAGATATGCACATCTAGCGAGTAGTGATTGGACATAAGTCTACTTATCACACGAATGAAGCCACGGATTACATACAAACCATTGAACCACGCTTTGGAAGAACCATTTGATAGAAGTGAATGTAACCACCGCTGTGTCCCAATCGGATTGCCAACTCAAGAGGGAACTCTGACACAATTGGAAAAATTCATCGTATGAAATCTGTCTATCATACAATTCGCCTTCCTGGGCACCCACCTTTGCGAGAGTGTCCGCCTTCTAATTGCCAGGAGTTGAGCAATGAGATGGGACGGATGGGACTCATACAGAGGTTATATTATAAGATCTTTCAATCCGTGCACTTATCTTCTGCCTCACTTTTGTGGGGAAAAAAGATGTGTCCCGATTAGTTTTTATCGACTGGAGAACCTCAAGCGAACAGAAACTATTTGAGAAAATGAAGTAATGGTCTGCAGGCGTGTTGGAGATCATACCCAATGCGCAGTCGATTGCTGCCAACCCAGCAACATAAACGAAACAAGGTTCCTGCAGTTTACAGAAATTCTCATAAACTGAGATTGTATATTTAGGTGAAGATTTTTTTCAAAGTTTTCAATCACAAGTGAATACGCATTAGACCATTATTCTGAGAAAAAAATTATAGGAGGTTGTGTTCAACGACCGCATTGTTGACATAGAACTACGCTGTAGTTTAACTCAGGTCACTTGTTTATAACTGTGGATATTATTTTATAATGCTACGAAAATTATGAAATAATCGTTCTACCAGTTTGGTCGCCCTGAAATGTTTTTTTTCATTGTGGAATCATTTGACGATAATTGTTGATTCATTCTTGTGCTCGCAGAACAATACATGCATGGGATAAGCGCAGCTTCCATCCTCAGTGGAGAAAGTTTTGCTACTGGCAAGCGAAATCAAATCACCTACAAAAATCCAGAACGACATTTACTTTCTTGGTGACTTAATAACCGAAATAAACTCTATCTGCACGTGAACCCAAGTAAATTAATGACTTATTATAACTTTTTGAATAACTTGGTATTCCCCAAATAATTTTTTGGTGCACAACCTCAACGCCTGTTTCACCATAGCGTCAGTTCAATGCATTGATGTAATGTCAATGGCACCAACGAAGCCTTTATGATGACAGAAAACAAAAAATGTTAACAGCTTGGACAAAAGTTGAATATTTGCCTCAGCAGAGATTCATTACTAATACCCTAGCGTAAATAATTCCCTTCCGCTATCCTCGTTTATATTTATCATTACAAATGTGGTTTCAGCGTAGCGAAGATGCACTATTTTTACATACGGGTAATGAAGCACGCACATACGCACACAACTATCTATATATCGATGGCTTGGAGCATCTAAATATACACACACTTATCTCCGTTTTACGCTCTTCTCTACATAAACCCTTTCTGTTTATATTGCCAATCTAGATTAGCTTAGCTGTTATCCTTTGTGGAGAGAGTTTTCCTACCGTCATGCGAAACCAAATCACGGACGAAATTCCAGAACATTTATTTTCTTGGTGAGCTGACGATAGCCTAGCTTGACGATTCACCACACAATTGTGTAGCTCAATACATTAATGCAATTGCGTCAGTTCGATGCAATGCTAGAGATATCAGCGAGTGAGTAATTTGTAAGTAACGAAGTAAACGAAGACATGTGATGACACAAAACAAGGAAGAACAAGCGATACTCATTGCTTTGAATACAGAACGATACTGATAGCTTGCCTTCCTTCCTTGCTTGAGACTTCAAACTTCTTCAGTTCATTCGTCTCTAACCTTCAAAGATGTCCTTGGAAAACTTTACTTTATCCATCATATTACTCCTCCACCCCATTGCCTTGAGAAACGCATTCGATCCCTCGCCATACAGCTCGCCCAGCAACGATGTTGTTCAGTCGTTTTCTCACGAAGAATGAAATTTTTCCTCAGTGAGATCCACTGTTTATACTCTAGACAAATATTCACCTTCGCTCTTCTTCTTTTCCTTTGTTCATGGAGACTTTACATCTTATGATTTCCCTTTCGTTGTTCGTCGAAAAGTTGCTCGTTATTGACAGATCTGTTCGGGAAAGCACTCAAATGGACAGAACAGATGTATGAGGAAATGGGAATGCTTCCAATTTTCATTAAGTTAAACCATATACAGACTTTGGGATTGTAATGTATAGCATACCAAACAAATCTTATGGAATTTCCAATTCGTTTGGTATGTAAACTGCCAGAATCCGTTCACGACAAAAATAGTTATTAACGTTAACTTTATTTCATAAAAACGTGACTTGTTTTCTGATTTGGCACCCTTAATGAAAGACGTAGTTCTACGTCAAAATCCATGAATCAGTTCTATAGAGGTGTTACTCCTACTAGAACCTCGAGACTCATGTTGTGCGTTGAGTGCATACCGCCGAATAATTGTTTTCTAAAGCTTTATGACATCTCCTAGATGAGCTACCCATCATGTGCCGCAAATCGAACGGAGAAAGTTGACCCTCTTTTCGCAGTTTGCTTCAAATACGTAATGTGAGTATTCCAAGTGCATTTTGCATCAAATCAGACCCCAAGGTATTTGAAGGTCAATGATTGGATAATGTTCCTGCCCAAAAGCCCGAGTATGCAATTGGACTGGGAACTGCTTCCGTGTAAACACTACCAATTCTGTTTTCTGCGGCGAGAATTCAATTCCTAAATTCCTTGACAAGAAAGTTGTCTAAGGAATTTTGTAAAGGCCTTTGCAAGTTTTCGGTCTGTGTACCTCTTTCGGAAACCACACGGTCATTTGCAAGCTGTCTTAAGCGGACCTTACACGGTCAAATTTATTGACAATATGATGACATTTGAGAGCATAATGACAGCTGAACATGGCCGACAACGCAGAAATCCGGATTTTCTGATTTTCGGGCATCAATATCGTGACATTTCATATGGATGCATGATGATGACGTTTTACCTCACGGACTTCCAGACAGAGTTGCCAGATTTGCAAGTGGACATTTAATGTTTGTTAGTCTTTTTTGCGATTGCAATTAAAATTTATAAACTTCTGAAATTGTAGGAATCATAAATGAAAGCTTTTGGTTTGGAAAACTGATACAGTAATTTACATTTAATGCGACATGCCGAGGATCCACTCAGTGTCGCATTGGAGGCGATTTGACCTGTAATTGGACATTGAGGATGAGAGTGGTACAGCGTCGACGTCTGGCGGCGAATTTCAATGTGGGGCCATAATTTGGGCCCGAACTTGATGTTTACAAAAAATGTCTAACTAAACGTGTCGCATACAGGTCTGTCCAATTAGAAAAATGTCGCATTAAATGTAAATTACTGTTTAGGTACAGTAATTTACATTTAATGCGACATTTTTCTAATTGGACAGACCTGTATGCGACACGCAAAAGCAAAATACAGTACTTTTCGCGATACAAATCAAAACCTCAAAGTAAACTGACAATGTGATGGTGAGAGAGTGAATGAAAATTAACAAGACGTTGTTCCGCTTAATGGTCCGCTTAATGGGCACCTTACACGATCAAACTGATTGACAATAAGTGTCTTCAATATCGTGACAGCTAGGCTTTCGACATCTGATCTAACCTCAATCAATATTTTGCCACCTTACACGGTCAATATCGCCCTCAACCCAAGACAACGAAAATATCCGCAATGGCTAGTGGTGACATTCGAGTTTGGGATCCAAACTATTCTCCATCAGATTAGAAGGCTAAATTGCAATTTTCAATTGGTAAAATTTGAATGAAAATATCTACTTGGTATTATTTAATTAGTTGAAGCGCGTAGTCCTAACACTAACTTAACCTATTTTCTATGAATTTTCAGATATTCCTACTAAAATTTATTATTATTATATAACGTCAGTTTCAGATACAATTTTTGTATGGGATTTTCTCACCACTTGCAGAAAAAAAGTGATTTGCATTCACATAGAATACTAATTTGATTTGGAAAAGTTAATTTTCATTCATAATTTACACTTTAAAACTCGTTTTTCCTTCTCAAAAACACATCATAATACTCGTTTCACAAAACAGACTGATCCTTTCAGTTTCAGGGATGCCAAATTATTTTAGATTGTGAAAATATATGCAAATTATATTATCTGCAAGCAAATGTTTTTATTCGATAAATAAGACTATGACAGTAGAACCCCGATTATCTGTATCTGTATCTGTACCCCGATTATCTGTATCTGTATCTATTTCTGTATTGATAAAACATAGTTTCTATGTTTAAAAATCATCCCGACTATTCACGGATAATCGGGATTCTACTGTAACTTGAATAACACGTGATGTTTTTTCACCTGTGATTTTCCCAGATCTTCTCATTCTCCAAATTTTATAGCGGAGTGTGAAGAAACACACAACTTAGACTAAAGTGGCTGCCCCGCTCGCTAGCGCAAAGAATGACCGAGTTCAATGTTAAAAACATTCCTAAGACGTTGTTAATTTTCATTCACTCTCTCACCATCACATTGTCAGTTACTTTGAGGTTTTGATTTGTATCGCGAAAAGTACTGTATTTTGCTATTTTAGGTACAGTAATTTACATTTAATGCGACATTTTTCTAATTGGACAGACCTGTATGCGACACGTTTAGTTAGACATTTTTGTAAACATCGAGTTCGGGCCCAAATTATGGCCCCACATTGACATTCGCCGCCAGACGTCGACGCTGTACCACTCTCATCTTCAATGTCCAATTACAGGTCAAATCGCCTCCAATGCGACACTGAGTGGTTCTCCGGCATTTCGCATTAAATGTAAATTACTATATCAGTTTTCAAAACCAAAAGCTTTCATTTATGATTCCTACAATTTCAGAAGTTTATAAATTTTAATTGCAATCGCAAAAAAGACTAACAAACATTAAATGTCCGCTTCCAAATCTGGCAACTCAGTCTGGAAGTCCGTGAGGTAAAACGTCAACATCATGCATCCATAAGAAATGTCACGATATTGATGCCCGAAAATCAGAAAATCCGGATTTCTGCGTTGTCGGCCATGTTTAGCTGTCATTATGCTCTCAAATGTCATCATATTGTCAATAAATTTGACCGTGTAAGGTCCGCTTAAGGAAGGGGTATGACTAAAACGTCAAATCCCTCATATTGCCAATGTACCCAATATTGCTGCGGTTTACTGACATTTTGGTTCTGACAATTACTGTTGTTTACAACACGGTCCGGTTATATAGTCAAATAGTGGCTAACTTTAAACTCCATGTTGAATCTGAACACCTCCATGTGAAACCGAAATATGAAAATCGCTTATGCAGTTAGAAATAAAGCAGCGCAATTTCCGCGATTTCAACGATTTCAATCCTCGCAAATGGTATGTTGGTAAACAAATGACGCCATATTGATTTTGACTTTGGGTAGCCTATATTCAATTGATGTCTAACCCCTGGCTTAAGGTGCCCATTAGCGTACATTGTTCTGTCAAGCAACTGTCAATATATTTTACGTCAAACTATTTCTGGAAGTTGTCATATGCCCGAGGGTGAAGTTCGTTTGCTTTTCTGACAACAAATTGTACAAGAAATTCTTCAAAATTCTAGGAAGTCCACATCTGTGCAGATTGTCAGAATTTCTATGGCAACCGAATCAAAAGCTCCCTCAATGTCCAGAAACACTGAAGCAAGTTGCTCCTTGTGCGCAAAGGCCAGTTGAATATCTGTGGAAAACAATGAGTGGGTTATATCTATGATACAACCGCGAGGATTCCCTCAGGTATCTTTATTTTGAAACACATTTTGGTGTGTTTCAAAATTTGGATTCCCCCAGGTACATTGATTTTGAAGTCTGTGTTGGGGAAACCGTAAATCGGGCCAATCAAAACGAGACAGTTAAGGCGTTTCATTCATTTTTTCCTGCATGTTCTGAGTTTAGGTTTTCATTTTACCCCCCATAAATTCCGGTTAGACGTAGTCCCACGTCAACAATGCTAGATAATCATTTGTTCTTTTGCTCTTGCGAAATCCAAATTGTGTACTTGATAGTTAATTATTTGTCTCGATCCATTGATCGAGTCTTCGAAGGATCATTTTCTCCTACAATTTTCTAATGCACGAGAGCATAGCAATCGGTATAAGTTATGGTCAGACGCTGGTTTGCCAGGCTTTTGAATTGCTATTACTTTTAACTTGTCCCCATTCGGGTGGAACAATGTTGTTTTCTAGTAGGGAATTCAATAAGTCTAGCAATCTCCTTCAACGATATCGGGAAGATTTTTTAGAAGAACGAATTTAATCATCGGTTCCGATTCATATTAAATTCCCAGCAGTCTGTCCAGAGGTCTGCCGTTCGGAGACGTTTCTCGAAGAATGTTGGACTGGGACTGAATCAGGACAGACCTTTTTAGAGAAATCGAATATCCATCGTTTGGAGTATCCTTCATTCTCATGACCAAATTCCTAACAAATAGAGTATATTAGGCATGAAGAAAAAAAAACCGTTCCATCAATCTAGCTTTGTTTACAAACATGGAATTTCTTTAAATTCTGTTAAACTCCATTGATGATTACATAATCATATCTTTTCAAGCAACTGAACAGCTTTTCATTTTATTCTTGATTGTACTAATAAAATGATGTTCCGCTACTACGCCATTTAGTGAATATCATAAACGGACTTGAGGGCCAATTCGGGCTGATCATATCCCAGTTCCTCCGGTGTATCAATACCCAGTTCATTAAGGGTTGGACGAATTTCCTGCAGCAAGTATGGATAAATTTCATTGACTTGATTTCCACATTTGTCCTTGCATCCTTCGAGGAATCTAATGGCCAAGGCGTAGTCATTCAACCGACGGCAGGCCTTCAGAGCAGCGATGATAATTTTCGGTTCCGGCACCAAATCCATTCCGAGAAGATCGTTCATTCCTTTACGAGCCTCCCAGTGATCAATGTCCTGCCGGTTAAAGTAGTTCTCATACCGTGTATCGAACTCTTCTGCACTTTCGCTGCTGTGCGAATGTCGGATTGCACCAGCAATTCCTAGACGCGAAGTGGTCATACCAACGGAACCCCGAAGAGCACCGAAAAGTCGACCAGCTGTGATGCGCAGCATTGTCGTTCTAGAAAGGAATACTAAATGATAATCTTAAAATGCAGAAAGAGCTAGAAAACTAATCTGTTAAGTAACAATACCTTTTTTTCTCCTGTTGCAGTCTACAAAAGTTCACGATGGAAAAGTTACGACAGTAGGTAGTGCAATAATTCTAGGGTTTGTGCTATTGACAGTTCGAAGAAATTACCAGATGATAAAAAAATCCCGTCCCAGTGTAAATAAAAGGTTGATCCATTATTGAATTCTAGTGTCATTACTACACTGAGAAAAATAAGTTGTTAAATTCTGGGTCATGCGGATAGAATCAAACTGATTGTCAAAAAGAGTCCAATAGAAATGTCAAAAGAGTATGGGAAGAAAGTGTTACTTTTCTTATAATAATCAACTACACTATAGAGAACTATAGAGAAAGTATTGTTATTAACGGTGAAAATAATCGAATTAATAGAAATGAACGAACTACATTTTTTCATCAATTAATGCTAGCGTTTCGAATCATGTGGGCCCAATTGACATTTTGGCAGATAACACACAAAAAGATTTTGGCAGATTCACAAAAAAAACTTTGGCAGAAGATTTTTTTTTTTCAAGTAAAATGCTCTTGAGAAATAAGTTTTATTGAGTACGCATGACCCAGGATATATTTACTTAGTTATATTTAGTTTTTTTGTGAATGCCATTTTCTACCGTACTAAAAACATATATGTCAAGCAGAACTATGATTCTTAAGCCCAATATCGGCTACATTTTTCCGTCAAAAATGCACGTATTAGAATCATATCAAAACTAGCTGACCCGGCAGACTTCGTCTCGCCCAAAATTGATTTTTTTTTGTTATCAATCCCTTAAAACACTCACGTTTTCTTACTAAGCGAACGCTCACGGTTCCAATTGCAGAGTTGTTCATTGGTTGATCTTCTAATTTACCCTTCACAATTTTGTGATTTCTCAATCACTTGCAAATAACATGTTTCTTCGTTACATTGAATACATGTTTGATGAAGTCAATATATTAAAATTAAGACATCTCAAATCGATGCCTTTCTTGAGTTTTGCACTTACCAACACATTTGGCGATTCTTTTTTGTTTATATAGTTATAAGATATGGGAGTGCGTTTTTTTCATCTGAAAATCCATTCAAAATCAAAAGAACTTACAACTCTTGTTACGATGTAATTGCAGAACTTACAACTCTTGTCACGATGTAAATGTTGTATGGGAATTAAATTTCTGGATTTACCCATTTTCCTTCAGAGTTTTCTGAAAATTTTCAATTGTCATGTTTAGTTGGAATATGATTGTTTGGAATATGTGTATAATTTTATGGGACTCCCTCCCCCTTCCAGAGGAGGGAGAGGCTTACGTGGAAATTAAAACTTCATACAAACATTTCACGTACCAAAGAACCCTCACATGTCAAATTTGACTTCATTTGCTTGATTAGTTCTCGAGTTATGAGTTATGCGTTTCATTTCTATGACAGCTCCCCAATTAGAGAGGGAGAAGGAGTGACGAACCATCTTTTCTTGCCCTCTAAAACATCTACATACCAAATTCGGTTTCATTTGCTTGATTAGTTTTCGAGTTATGCAGACCTGCCAACAGGTAGCTTTAAGTCTGCTGAGTATGACTCAGTGGCAGCATGTTGTCTCAATCACAAATCCATGCGTTCTGATTAACCACTCGTTGCGAATCAGCTGTTTCCAACTCCTCAGGTAGCTTTAAATTCGCTGGGTATGACTCAGTGGTAACATTTTATCTCAATCAAGTCTGCTACTGTCAACACTGCTAATGGTACCCAATCAGCAACCAACAGCAACTCAGGTAGCGCTAAGTCCACCTGACACGACACAATGGTGGATTATCCTCCATCTTTGGCAATAGCGATGGAAATTGAGCCCATAAGGGCAAGGTCACTAGCAAAATCTCAAATTGCCTTAGAGCGACTAGATTGGATAACTGTTGAACCTCAAGCCCAGATCGGACGGCCGAATACACATCTGCGGCCTGGGTGCGGCTAGGTCCAGAAACCCATGGGTAGAGGCCGTCAGGAAGTACCTATTGCCTGTGCTCATGTGGGTACTCGGATACAGTGGCCTCGCGAGGAACGAAGCGGTTGACCGATTTTCCGGAATCACCCCGGACTGTTTTTCACTCGGGAGGTGCCGCCTGACGACATGAAGTTGTGGATCACCTACTGTTTTAGCTTCTTTTGGTCGCAGGCATGGGGCAGTTTCTCAGAATGGTTAAGGGCTCTGTTACAGGGTTCGAGGAGGTTAACATGTTGAAGGGGAATAAGAACGCTTCAGCATCTTCAACGGTACGGCTTACTCTACACTGGCCTAGACCCGTGATCCGAGGATATTCTTACCATCTAGTCTAGCAAGTAAGCAGCAATTGGAGAGAAACCAGTTTTTTTTATTTATTAGTTTAAAAATGTTTTAATTTGTTTTATTTTGTTGTTTTTTCAAGTTCAAATTTATTTGTTTATTTTGTATGTATATTTCATGTAAGTTATTGTTCCTTGTGGCAATGCCTACTTCCGTCGCTACAGAGGCGAACCAACCCAGAAGGCTAAAAGATTCTCCGAAAAAATATCAGAAAAAAATAATAATACCTGCGGCCTAGTTTGATCGCAAATTAATTAGGAATAAAAATTCGATATCACTATATGTTAATATCAAAAAACGCAGGAAGTGGTACATGCCACGGTCCGGCACCCACATGTAGGACGTGAAAAGAAAGAAACATGAAAGGCTCTTTAGTCAAAGAAACGTCTTGATTGGTTTCTCTCACTCTCGGGACTATTGAAACAATCCAACACCGACTTTGGAAAAGTATCCAGGGCAGCTCCCATTGGCATCAGCAGTCAAACACCCAAACTGATATCGAGTCCAGTGAAAGGAAGCAATCACGGAATAAAGACCCAGTACAACGAGAATGTGTAGAGTCATCTCCCTCGATGGGAAGTTGGAAGATGAAAGAGTTCACTTTTTGTTATTCATTCTTGCTCCTGGTACATCTAGGCATGAGAAATGTACCGAGGAGAAAATGTGGCACTGAACGTCAACGCAACGTTGTTTACTCAAAATTTGATATAGATTCTCTGGTTCATTTTTTGGAATTAGTACTGTTACGGACAGATGATCCATCAGATGAATAAAATGATAAGTAGTAAAAAGATCGAAGATTGCAATATATAGATTGCAATAAAGTAGGAAATTCCATAAGGAATAAGAGGAGACCAAATAAGATAAGAAATAAGACCCGGCAGAGCGAGGGCATGAATGAATAGGCAATAAAACAATAAATTTTAGGTATATTACGGATGAATGAAATAAAATAGAAAATGTTGCTCCGCCAATGGCCGAAGCAACAAAAACAGGGAAAAAAACGTATTCCACAAGAGATTGTTTACATCTCCAGATAGGATAGGGAAAGAAAAACAATGAGGTAGATTTTAGGCCTGATGAGCAGACATCAAATAATACTTCTTTTCTCTTCTTTAGTTTTAGTACCTGTAGTTTAGGTAAAGGAGAATTCTTTCTCCTTTTTATGAGTAAGAAAATCATGTATATATATTTGAACAAAATAGAAATAAAAGTAGTAGTCTAAGATCAGAACTCACGAGAAATTTTCAAGTACGACCAAAATGTGCTCCCGTGGCTGAGTGGTTAGCGTCCCACATTATCATGCCGGGGGTTCGGGTTCGATTCCCGTTGTGGCCGGGAGATTTTTCGTCAAAGAAATTTCTTCCGACTAGCACTGTGGTCACGCATATTCTAGAACTTGCCACTCCAGAATACATTCAAGGCGTGTTATTCGGCATAGAAATCTCAACTAAGTAGTACTAATAAAAATGACGCAAGTAATACTTACATTGAGAAGGCAAAAGTTCCACTGGGAACGTTAATGCCATCCAAGAAGAAGAAGAAGAAGAACGACCCAAATTACATACAATCAAAACTGCTGTCAAAATGAACTATCAAAATGGCCGAATTTGTCAGGATAAGGAAAACTATAAATTTACATGAGAGAAAAAATGACAGCAACATCATAGTTATAAGTTCCAACTCATTACAAATTGGTTGCGATTAGCGTTGAGTTTCCCTCCCGTGACAACTTCGATGTGACAATGATACGAACTTTCCGCTTGTGATTTTTCTATGGGTGAAATTTCCCTTTTCAGAAATACGGTCCTTTCTGTTATTGGTTGAGAATACAGGGAAGAATTGTAGTAATTATTAAAGCAGAAAAGAATAGGTCATCGGACGTTTAATACATCTGCTACCGAAAAGATTGAACAATTTGCCGCGTTTTATTTAAGCAATTGTACTATGTCGACGGATGCTGTGTAAGTATAGTTGTGCAAAAATGGTCAAAACGTTTTGAGAGACAGAAAACTCATCGCCGACAAATTCTAGCGTGTTTTCTGGCGTCCATTTTTTATCGATCGCTGTCGGCAAGTGAACTATATAAAAACATGTATTATTTGTTGTGGTATTACCAAAGGATTGATTTTAACAAGAATACTATTACTTGTTTTATAACAATGTGCCACTCCCGACCATTATTGGTGTGAATCAATGCCCTATCGAATGGCTCAAGTTGATATGTCGGTATCCAGGATACATGTTCATAACCTTTACTTAGGATGATCTAGAACTATCTCGAAACTTAATGTTCCTTTCTGAGGAATATTTATGAATGTATTTTACGACAATTTTTGAATGTTCAACACCTTAGTGAAATATTGCTCTATTTTTTATTTCCAGTGTGCCACCGCCTGCTATTTGGGCTCAACGGAATGATGTTATTTACCTAACATTAAATGTGGAGTGCCCTGATCCAACTTTTAAGTAAGAACTATTTTTGTTAGTTAAACTAAGTATTTACTAAGTTTTTACGCAGATTCACACCAGATACCATGTATTTCAAAGGTATTGGGTTACCGGAGAAAAAGAACCACGAGGTTACAATAAACTTCTACAATAAAATAAATCCAGATAAAGTTATCAGTAAAAATACTAGTCGTTGCATCGAGTTTGTTATAGCGAAGGCAGATACGAAAGGACCTTACTGGCCAAAATTAACAGTTGACAAGAACAAACCTCATTGGCTCAAAGTTGACTTCAATCGATGGAAGGATGAGGGTTCCGATGATGAGACAAGTAAGTGTAAACTTGGTATAATAGTATAGTTGCTTTTTCTCAATACTTTTCTTTGATAGGTACTGTAATTAGTGCGTGTTATTTGTACTAATACTGAAGAAATAAAAATCGGGAAATGAAAAACGCTTCGGAATCGTGTCTACATGCTACTCTCGTGTAGTCTCTAACATTCGATAATACGATTCATGATACCTCTTATGTCCTGCACATTTAGATACATGAAATGAATTTTGAGTTATAGCTCAGTTAATGAATTTCCACGATTCTTAAAATCGATAAAACTGTTCCCTCGGAAGAGTCCAGCTTGTTGTTCATGTTATTACCATGTTCGCGGATTCGTGTTTAACATTGCCTAACCGCATTTTCCCTAAATAATCACTGGATTATGATCCATGCTGATCCGCCCACGTATGTATTGCAATATGTATGGATGTCATCGAAGAATGAACGTTTAGGAAAAGCTTTAGCCTCCTTGCAAAATTTGAGGCGCTCCTAATATTTTGTTATTTCTTTTGTTTGTTCGATTTGGATTCATCAGCGTTTTCAGCTAATTTAATTCGCCCGATTGAGTGTACCTGTTATCTTATCGATACATGTGGTAAATTACACATTATCGAATTTTAATGTAAGAATTTTCCGTAACCGTAAAGTGGGACCATTGATTATACGAGGCTTTCATTGTTGTGTTATGAATAGCCCTAAAAGAGGCTGATTGGGTTCACGGATCAGTGATAACTGTTGCGTGGATGCAGTTACTCGATATCCGCGGATTCAAAAGAATTATCCATAACAGAATAAAACTGCAATACTCTTCAATACTAATCAACTGGTCTTATATTTGCAGATGAGGGCGACAACGCAATGTCACTGGAAGACATGTTGCGGCAAGCTAATGATAGTAAACTTTCATTCGATGATCTGGACGACGATCAGGAAGACTCAGACGATGAGGCGATGCCTGGTTTAACTGAGGATAAAGACGAAAATGAGGATAAGAAGTAAACAAGTTAATACGAACAATGCTTCCCTCTCATTTTTGAAAAATGGACCCGGTTATGAATACAAAAGGGAGAGGACACAGTCAAAAGCAACCATTGAAATGTGTAATTTTTATTTAAGACGTAAGAAGGGATACCGTATAAGTAAAAAAAAAACGTTCGAATTGTGCGAGAAGATTTCCAAACCGTTAGATTCAAAAATGGCTTGGTGTAAAGCCTAGGAACAAAGGTTAAAAAGATCTAATAGAATCTTTTTTACACTCATAGGCATTAGTTTATTATCTTTTGATTAGAAAGAACAGATCCAGTGTGTCCAAGCAATCGATAAATATTTTCTTGTTTTGCATTGACATCCATTGGATGTTTTGATTTTGTTCATTATCATATTGATTTGCCATGCAAATTATTGTTACAGCATCTAACACGTGTACTAAATGAGGCCCTCACATTAAATGTGTCTTAAGCAGTTATGGGCAAAATCGCATCAAAATTCGTTCAACAACGCTTATCCACAGATAAAACTCATCCAACAATTAGAGAGTTTATGCCTCACTTTATTTGAGACAGAAAACATTCACCTATCATCGCAAAGTTCATTCTCGAGTTTAACGGAAACATACTGTCTCGATTCCGCTCATCTAATCTCAGAGAATTTCGCATTCCCTCATTTGCCTCTCGGAATGACGTTAGATGGTGATAGAATCAAATTGGAAACTTTTGCTTGGCCCATCAAGTGTCTGTAAAATCATTCGTTTTTCACTCAAACAGCAATTAGTGATCCCCGATATTTTAAATTAATCGTTCATCTTCTTCTTGAATGGCGTTAACGTTCCCTGTGGAACTTTTGCCGTCTCAACGTATTCATTAACTAGCGTCGTTCATTAATACTTGGTTGAGATTTCTATGCCGAATAACACGCCTTGAATGTACTCTGGAGTGGCAAGCTCTAGAATACGCGTGACCACAGTGCAAGCCGGAAGAATTTTCTTTGACGAAAAATCCCCCAACCAGAACGGGAATCGAACCCGAACACCCGGCATGATAGTGTGGGACGCTAACCACTCGGCCACGGGTGCACCTCGGGTAATAGTTCATCAGCTAATCGAATAGTTTTCAGCAGTTATTTATATATATTTTTTTACCCTCCACTCACCCCCATCTCGAAGATACTCTCATTTGAGGATCCTAGAGTTGAGCTTTTCGATACGATTAATCGCCCCAAATAATCGGTTAATCGATTAATCGTCACCCCGAGAGAAATAATTAGTTAGACTAATATTTCTAACATTTCACATTTCACTAATAGCAATCATTGAGCCGCAGTAAAATATAGGTAGATAGTTGAAACCGAGTTGTTCCTATCGCAACCTGTTCCTATCGCAATGACATTTTTTGTTTCTAGTATGAAACGATCTTAGCCAACGCAAAAGACCATATTAACGCAAGTTATTGGTGAGCGGGAAGGTAGATTCATGTGCACTTGAATGCTGACAAGAAAAGAGTACAAGGGAAAATAAAATCATACATACCCTTAGAAAAATCCTCGGTCGAAAACTACTAAATACATTTGGTAATGCAAAATTAGTAGAATGTACAAATTTTTTGTACATATTGTCAACAAACCTGCATCCCTACCAGAGATTAGTATATTTTACTCGATAACATTAGTAAGCTTGGATATTGTCATATCTGAAAATTGGTGAGAAAAGCGCGTATTAACCATTTTCATTGACGGCGCCAGTGGTTGTATGGTTAGCGTAACAGCCTCACAATCCGATCGGCCTGGGTTCAATCCCAGCTGGCGTCGTTGGGATTTTCTGAGGCGAAAAATCTCTGGTTACGTCTTCCTTCGGAGCGGAAGTAAAAGAAGTTGGCCCGGCTCATGAGTTGTTGAGTCTGATAGGTAGGAACAGGTGGAGTCGCCTCCCTGATGTCGGTGATTGGCACTAAAGTGGCGGAAATAGGCCGACGAAAAATAAGCGAAGATAAAAAAAAAAAAAAACCATTTTAATTGTTCCTATAAGGCAATACGGAGGTATAATAAGGATATAATTCTGATACGTGCATTTTCGGCGAGAAAATGTAGCCGATATTGGGCTTCCGAATCATTGTTCTGCTTGACATATGTGTTTATTAGTACGGGCGAAAATGACTATAGATTGGTAGTATTTACCAAAAAATTCGTTATATTTACTAATTATTTCTCTCAGTGTACACGCAGATTGAGTCTACAGTAAAACTTGTTTTTGTGCAAGTATTTCTTTGTGCGATTTTTTTTTGTGCGGTTTTCTGTTCTTGTGCGGTATATGAAAAGCAGCATATTTAACGAAGTTATCGTTCATCTAGTTTTTTTCGATGGTTTATATGCATTCCAGTGCGAGAAAAAGCATATTTGCGTCTCAATTATTCGATTCTACAATCATTCTCCTTCCCCATCAAATGCTCTAAGTTTTTGCCTGACATGATAACTAACAGCATCACGTTTCGACATGCAACTAAAAGCACAAAACAGCCACGCGCAACCGAAAAGGCAAACTATCTCATCGCAAAGCAGGGAAACAAAAGGAAATTGAACGGTGAACGGCGTGGATTTGAGTTATTTTCGGCTTTTACATCCACGATGTTTTACTGGCATTTTTGGCATCAATATCTGCGGTTCAGCTTCAACCAATTCCTTTCCTTTTCTTCTTCGAAAACTATCGATAAATTAGTGCTTGAAAATCATACTATGAAAGCTGAGCACCCTTGGTGCACTCCACACTGCTGAAAAAATAACTATGGATGGGTTATACCTATGATATAACTGATATAACCGCAAGGTCGACGTAGGACTGTCGTTGGCTTAGTAATTATCTGTTTTTTTTTCAAATATCAATAATGGCACTTCGAATGTTCCTCATTGGGTACGATATCGCCGCTGCGCAAAGCTATTGATTAAACTAGTGAATGAATGAAACAATTTACGACTTCAATTGCAAACAAATCCCAATTTAGGTCAATTCATTCAATATGGCAGTGGTTATCGCAGCAAATAGTTATCAACATTTTGCCTAATCATCAAACGGTATGCGTAGAAGTTCAGTGAGCTGGCGACATGAAGGGACATGCAGTCTTGAATAACCAAGCTGAAGCATTGCATTTGTACCCGCTTTTGTAGACCGTGTTAGCAAAACGCATTCCGGAGTGTAAAAATGCATGGGAGTATAAAAAGTACTGCCGAGATCTGGAATGCCGATCTTTCCAACTTATTGGTTTCGGAATCTGTGTTGGGGAAACATTCCGATTTGCAAAAACGCAAACGAGTACAAAAGTACCCGCTGCTTGTATCTATTTTGCAATGCCAATTTCCCTTGGCTCCATGGTTTAGATGTCTGTGTTAGGGGAACATTCCGATTTGCAGAAACGCAAACAAGTACAAAAGTACCCGCTGCTTATATCTATTTTGCAATGCCGATTTCCTATGGCTCCATGGTTTTGAGGTCTGTGTTAGGAAAACATTCCAATTTGCAAAAGCGCAAACGAGTACAAAAGTACCAGCAGCTTGCATCTATTTTGCAATGCCGATTTCCCCTGGCTCCATGGTTTTGAAGTCTGTGTTAGGGAAACATCCATTCATTCCTGCGATGGTACCTCAATCGCTGTTCAATTATAACTGAGTGGATTTCCGAGGGGCGCTCCCTTATATACCGATTGGTGATTTCAATAGCCTGTTTTGAAAATAATTTTAAGGCTACTGAAACAAGTTTTTGTACCAAAAAGTAACAAGTATATAACGCGTAGACATTTTATCTTTCGAATGAAGTGTTTATCATACCATTTCGTTCAGTAGTTTAGGAGTTATTTACGCTCAAAATCTCGGTCTCCAGCGTAACGCTTTCGTTTTCGAAACTTCGATTTTACACCCCGGTATAGAAATGAAAGACGTAGTCCTACGTCAAAAACCATTATTGTATTGAGAAGAATGTTTCATGACAACCAGGAAGCTGAGAAGGTCTAACTAGGGCGTGATACAATATGCTTTATAACGATTTTTGGTTCGATGTAACTATGTAAACTATACATTACCTTTGGTTTCGGCGAGTCTTTGAACAAGACTACAAAGAGGATACAGATGGATCTGAATGTCAGATTTTGGGATGAAAATGAGAAGGATTTGGTAAATCTTTACGTCAATGTTCTTGGGACATTCTCAAGCATCACTGGAAAATCAGGGAATATCAGGGAATTTACTTTCGGATTTTTAGTCGACACCCTGACAAACTTTCTGTCAGTATATCTAAATGCGTAGTAATGACTTTTCATCGAACATGGACTCGACTGATGAAGTTGTACTGGAGAGAGTTGAACAAGTAAGTGACTTGGAGATAACGTTGGACCCAAAGCTTTCGTTTGATTTGCATCGATCAATGGTAGTCACTAAGACGAATCGGCAGCTAGGATTTATATTCAGGATTTTGAGGGATTTTTCCGACCCGTACTGCTTAAAGGCACTATTGCGTTCACTTGTGCGACCAATTGCCGAGACTGTGTCTGTCGTTCAGATTCCATACCAACTGTCCTGTAGCATCAGAATTGAACGTATCCAAAGAACATTCATTTGTCGAGCCCTCAGGCAACTTCCTTGGAGAGATCCTCTAAATTTGCCTCGGTACGCTGAAAGATGTCGTTTGCTGAGTATGGATACATTAGAACGCCGACGGAAAATTCAACAAGCCATTTTTTGTCGCAAAGATTTTGACCAATGAAATCGACTGCTTTTACCTACTCTCTCGCTTGAATCTGCATGCACCAAACAGATCTCTCCGGTCAACGTACCTGTTGCGGCAGTATGATCCACACGTTTTCTTCAGTTGGGGAGCTTTTCGAGTTTGGAGAACCTAGTGCTCGTTTCCAGCGACGTATTACTGGTTCTAGGCTCATATAATGTTAAACCATCTAGTCCTTTAATACATATGTCAGATGAATGTATCTTATAATAAAATAATGAATAATGAAGAGCATCGATTCGTTCAGGATCAATAGTTTACCGTAATGCGGAAATTTTTAAGCTGTTTGATTTAAAGCAAGCCCCAGTTTGGTTTGCAATATGCAATTCGCAACACATGAAGTTCGAGCAAGAACTCGACTCGGTTAGATTACCTCGATTCATAAAACACGAAATTTGTCTCGGTGTGATAGTCATGAGGATCGTGTCGAACGCTCGATTAGATTTACACAGTAAGACTAGAATTGGGCGATCTTTTAAAAAGATCGATGTTGTCGAATCGATTTTCCAAAACTGTGTGAGGATCGATCCACTGATTAAATCGGTATTAAAGAATCGATCTTTGAAAAATTAAAAGCTTTTTTCGATTTATCTGCTTGTTCTATATAAATGTCATTTAGTCGAAGCCGATTCTTGATTTTGGCGCCAGTTCTGAAAAACAACCTTTTGCCGGTAATTGATCAACTGATCAACTGATCAACATCAGGATCAGTAATCTTATGCGCAACTGGTTACAGTACATCCCCCCCGTCGCTGCCGTTGGTCTCTGTCTCTGTCAACATTTGTACGGAAGTAAATCGTAGAAGAAGCGATCCAAATGTTGACATCATGTTTTAAAAAAATCAGTATTACGACGGATTTACAGTGTCGGACAAAACATTAAGATCACTACTCAAGCCAAAAAAGAAAGTGACAAAACTTTGAGGAAAAATAATTCAGTCCAGTGCTTCAATCCACTTATAATAATTTATAACATTTGTAGTTAAAACATAAATCATTCATTAAAAAACTAAATTAAATGACTAAACTTCAAAAAATTCGAGAGGTTGTATCCGAGACAGACCGCTTAAGACGTAGGACTATGCAATATATATTTTTCCAAATTTTTTGGTTTATCATTTCGGATATTATTTTCGAATACGTCGAATTTCTTGAATAACTCTAGCAAAAAGTTCCCGGGACCCTGAAAAGGTTTAATGGCTTGTGTGGTTCTGTAGAATCATTACGATAAGCAACGATTCTTTCTTACCTTTGCTAGAACAATACACTAATTGATCATACACCCGTATACGGCATTTCGTTAAAACGGCCCTCTTCAATTAAGGCACGTTTTCGATTGACGGCCTAAAATGTTTTGCTAAAACGGCAAAAAAAAACTTTTTCGATATATCTAGGTAGGTTTATGGGCCCTATTCCAGAAAACGAGACGAGCAATTCGTCTCGGCTTCAGTCACTGTCGAGACGAGCAAAATATCCTATTCCAGTACACGAGTTTCATTGAAATGTTTTATTAGGTAGACTGGTAGACAGTGTATGCCAAATGATCCACTCATAGAAAAAATCGCTTTCGTTCGTTCAAATATGATCTTTCAGGAAACATTTCCCCCAGCGGTATTCTATTATTGTTATGTGCTGCAAATCACGACACAAAAGAGAACGAGACAACTCTGCATCGGCTCGCACTTCATTGCACACCAGCATGCAAGCAAAGCTATCATATACGCTTTCAGTGCAGAAAGCTTATTTTCTTCTTTGCCTCTAACATATGCATACCGACCTCTCCATGCATCATGAAACAGCAGGATCATACGGACAACGCAAAGCGAAAGATTCATATTCAGCTAATGTAGCAGATCCTGATTTTTAAGTCTCAGAGAGTGCAAACTATATGATTATTTAGCTCGATAGAGGCTAAGGGAAGGGTAGTCAGATTATATTTTCCATTTTTAACGCCGCTATCCCTTGAAATGTGTATATTCATATAGACCGCATAGTTTTACTAGCAAGACCGCTCCAGTTAGAAGCAAAAACTCTCGCGTTTTATCTCTTTTCCCATTCGCTGCTCTCCGCAAATGGTGACGTAATGATGACGTAATTTTTCTTGTATCATTTATTGCTTTACACTTGTCTGTGCAGTGGGTTTCGCTATAGTAAAATGAGACGATATATGCGGTTCAAACTTGTATGCAGGCTTCGAAAATAGTGTGCCATGTTTGATACAACTCGAATATGCAAACAACAGTCTTCGTTCCTCTCTTAGTTTAATCACTAAATGTTACAAAAGTGATTGCTGACATTCATACAAGTATCTGAATGATCCTCTCATATTTGGTTATATGTTCGTGAGAGTTTACTTGCATGACACATTGTGTATCATTTGATTTTGATCGAAATCCAAACACTGCTGGTAGAGCTCTTTCATCCGTGTTGACGGCATTGAGCTTTGTATTACGAAATGGGGGAGTAGGCATGACAATATGGGTTTGCAGAAGAAATGAACACACTTTTAAAAATAAAATTATGAATATTATTTTTTACAAATCAAATTAGTACTCCATGTATTTTTTTTTTATTAATCCGTTTATTTTTACAGGCTCAGTTACATAAGTTTAATGGAGCCAAACTCTTAACTATACTTCAACTAGCATATATCAACATGTTGTTTCCTTAATTCTATGGTTAATGAAATAGGAAACCGATTACTCGCGGTCGACTCGAGTTTAGAAGGGTGACACATTTTCATTAGGAAAAGGATGGGATGTAAGGAGATTTGTGTTTACACTCGCACTCACATTCACATTCACATTCTCATTCACACTGACACTTCACACTCAATTCTTAAAACTATCCTTACATCTAATATGTATTTACAATTTAACTTATTCTAATGTTAGTAGGAAGGGAACCGATAGCTCGCGAAGGACGAAAAGGAGGGGAAAAGGATTTATAAACAATCACACTCGAAGATCGATAGCTTTAAGGAAAACATATATTTGGGACATGTAATCAAGGTCTAACCGAGCCAACACATCTCTCACCGGCACATTGGACTGCTTTCCTCCAGCCCGAAGGGAGTTTTCTAAATTCGATCTGGCGACAAGATACAACTCGCACGACCAAACAACGTGTTCGATATCGTGGTAACCATGGCCACAACCGCAGAGATTGCTGTCGGCAAGATTAAAACGAAAAAGCAGCGCGTCTAACGAACAGTGATTGGACATGAGTCGGGAGAAGGTGCGAATAAAGTCCCGACTCAATTCCAGACTTTTGAACCACGGATTGAGGCTAACCTTAGGGATAATTGAGTGGAGCCACCGGCCCAATTCATCTTCGTTCCATTTGCGTTGCCAGTTAACGATGGTATTTTTACGAACTAAAGAATAAAATTCATTGAAGGCGATTTGACGCTGATAAATTTCGCCTTCAATTGCACCTACCTTTGCTAATGAGTCAGCCCTCTCATTACCCGGAATTGAGCAATGTGAAGGGACCCAGACAAAGGTAATGACATAACAGCGTCTGGATAAAGCACACAAAATTTCTCGTATTCTCTCAAGGAAGTACGGCGAGTGCTTTTCCGGCCTCACTGAACGGATAGCTTCGACAGAGCTAAGACTATCCGTTACAACGAGATAGTGTTCAACAGGTCGTGAAGCGACGCTGTCCAGCGCCCAGTGTATTGCTGCCAATTCAGCAATATACACTGAGCAAGGATACTGAAGACTGTGTGAGGTGCTAAAAAATTTGTTGAACACTCCAAATCCTGTGGACTCATTCATAGAGGACCCATCAGTAAAGTACATATTATCACAATTGACACGCCCATACTTTGCTTCGAAAATCGTAGGAACGATCTTCGATCGATGATAATCTGGAATTCCATGGATATCCTGCTTCATGGACAGATCAAAATGCACAGAGGAATTGATGTAGTCAGGAAAACAAACACGGTTGGGAATATACGAAGAAGGATCAACCTGCATGGAGACGAATTCATGATATGAGCTCATGAATCCAGAATGAAAATTTAGCTCGATCAGCTGCTCAAAATTTCCGATCACCATACTCCATGTAAATTAAAATCACTTTTGCTTGCAAGTAGTGAAAAAATATCATACAAAAATTGTGTCTAAAGATAATTTTATATTGTAATGGTAAGTTTTGGAGAGAATATCTGAAAATTCATAGAAAATAGTTTAAATTAGGGTCAGAACAACGTGATTCTAGAAGGTATATAACGCAAAGAAAAAAAATTCATACAAATTTTAGCAATTTAAAACTGCCTCAGGATCGACTAATCTGATAGAGAATAGTTGGCCTCATACAAACTAATGTCGCATCGAGATGTCGACACCATTCCGCCGTCAACGCGAATTTTTGACGGATATCAATATAAATATTTAGGTTGGGTTGTGATCAAGGTGTGTATATATATGTAAAGGTGTATATATATATATATATATATATATATATATATATATATATATATATATATATATATATATATATATATATATATATATATATATATATATATATATATATATATATATATATATATATGCATACCAGATGAAGCATCATCGTCACTTTTATAAGAAGGGAAATACGGTTTGAAGAGCAGGGGTTGTTTGATTTGTTATTGCTTCGAAACGTCACTTTTGCATTCTCAAATGCAAGAATAGTGTGTGTTAAACAAATGAAATTGAACCAGGATAAAGGACTTGAGAAGCACTTTGTTTTACAAATTTAAGATCAAATATGTTTGTTAAGCATATGAAATCGTGCATTCGGGAGTGGTCCGCCACTGGTAGCAACAATTAGGAAATCGTATGAAATAGCTTGTCGTATGTAAAACATAGAGGTAGATCGCTTACCTGTTTCTGTGTAAAGTAAAAATTCGCCATCAGAGAGTTCTAGCAAATTGTTAATGCTCAAGAAGTGTTGATAACCAACAAATAATGACTACAGAGGGCAACGACGACACCTTGTGTGACCATAAAGGGATATATAGTATGACAAATATTATGGTTTCTTGATACCCAAACTGCTCGATGTTTGTTTCTGAAACTTTTACTTACTGTTTAATATGTACAAGACAGTCTATGTAGGCTTTATGTATATCATAATATATCTACATAAATATAATTTTTTGAACCAAGAGTGGAATTTATGTTTAACCTGTAGATTTTTAGTAGTAGCGGCAACAAACAACGCATACTGTTGCATTTTCATGTAAAAATTTGTTACTCACAAAAATAGTTATATATTTGTTTTGTTTGAGTGTGCGCTCAGAACATATTTTTTTGTAGTTACACCGAAACAGCCACATAAGAATGGTCCTGTACAGTCACACAAATTACCAGTAACGGAGGCATATTAATATTTTAAATATATTTTTAATTTGACTTGTTCTGCATTTCGGCTTAAATTTAGTTCACTTTCTATTAATTGAATAATATGGCAATTCATTTTCGCGATCCAAAGTCTTATTCATACATCGTTGGAAGTGAAGAGTGCGACTTGTTATTTCCATTTTATTCTCAGTAGTTTCTATTTCCAGTATGAGTTTGAATGTGCTTTTAGAGGGCTGAAGCACTTACAAACGCTATTGGACATCGTGAACTAGAATAGGGCCGTTTACCTGCAAATCGATGACTCTGCTGAATGGTTCATTATAGTAACACATATTTTATCAACTAGTATGGGTTCAAATATGCCTTTGGAGCAATGCAGAGCTCACTAACATTTTTGGGCACTGTGAACATGAAATTGACGTTCACCTGCAAAAATGATCCTACTGAATGGTTAATTTTTGTAACATGTTTTACCAACCCTTATGAGTTAATGTGTTCTTCGAGCGTTGTAAGACGATTAAACGCCTTCGGACAATGTGGACAAGGATAGGGATCTGCAATGGGATGATCCTGCTGAATAAATTATTGAATATACCTCATTTTCATTAATTCGTATGAGTTCCAACTTGCAATTAGAGTTCGTATTTCGACCTATTTTTTTACGTTCTTGAAGTTTTAATGGTTTTGTTCCTGAAATAGATTATCTGTCAATGTTTACAAAATAAAAAAAAACATCATATTCTAACCTGTGTGTAACCAAATGGGGTCTTTCATCAAATCTCCGTCCGCGAGACTTTTCTACTTCTATGACGGATTTTTTTTTGCGGAGCATCCAAACTACATTTGGCAGCCGGAATTATTCAAGTGTTGTTTTCTTCTTCGGTGGAGTGACTCACACCAACAGTATGAGTAAATGCTGAGTATGTGGAATAATTCGATGTCGAATTCGGGGAGTTATAATGCTAAGAACCAATATTATTTTTATTTTACTACTGATCTGATCGTTTCATTATCTATTTGAAGATTCAAATGCAGAAATTTAGGTAATTATAACATTTAAAAACACCTATGCTTCTCTTTGTTCATCGTGTACAGAAAATATTAATTATATGATCAGCGGTTCAATGGTTTCTTATATTCATCTATTAGGAAACACTAAGTGATAAGACACTATCGTGACAGACATGTTTGGACTCTACAAATAATGTGATTCAAATGTAGATTTAGCTTATAGCACATCATACTGATAATTGTTAATTTTCGAACGACTTTTGAAAGCTGTATGGAACACGTCTGATATGCGGACAAACAGTGATTTTTCGGAAACGTTTTTTCAAATTTGCTCAAATGTTTTCGAACAAAAAATGTTTGTTTGCATGTTGAGCAAACGTATTACATTGTGTAGAATGCGAAACAGCGAAAAAGTCGATTTTGTTCATTTTGTCGTTTACGTCTCCTATACAAACAAGGGCAGTGCGGCTTCATTCACGTTTCCATTCTACGGTGAAAACGAAATGAAGTGAATCCCCGATGACAACGGTGCGGTGTCGACATCTGGATTCGAAATGAGTTTTCCACTAAAGCTTATCATTATAATATAAAATTATCAGCACATAAAGGGTGTGTCACATCAAATTGCATCACGGAAAAAACGCTGTAGAAATTCGCCCAGAAGACCGATCCTTTTGAAAATTTTAGACAGTAAAATAAAAACTATTAAACAACTTTTGGCAATTTCTTTTTATTCATACTTCGAGCCCAAGCCCGTATGCTCGCACCTTCCTCTTTATCCCGTCCATAAGGTTCTGTACAACGTCAGGTTGTAGTTTTTTTTTGAACAAAAATCCATTTTCTCTTGAAGTCCGCCTCCGATTTGACAACTTTTGGGTTCTTCCGGAGGGCCTGATTCATAATCGCCCAAGATTTCTCTATTGGGCGAAGCTCCGGCGCGTTGGGCGGGTTCATTTCCTTTGGCACGAAGGTGACCCCGTTGGCTTCGTACCACTCCAACACGTCCTTTGAATAGTGGCACGAAGCGAGATCCGGCCAGAAGATGGTCGGGCCCTCGTGCTGCTTCAATAGTGATAGTAAGCGTTTCTGTAGGCACTCCTTAAGGTAAACCTGCCCGTTTACCGTGCCGGTCATCACGAAGGGGGCGCTCCGCTTTCCGCAAGAGCAGATCGCTTGCCACACCATGTAGTTTTTGGCAAACTTGGATAGTTTCTGCTTGCGAATCTCCTCCGGAACGCTGAACTTGTCCTCTGCGGAGAAGAACAACAGGTCCGGCAGCTGACGAAAGTCCGCTTTGACGTAGGTTTCGTCGTCCATTACCAGGCAATGCGGCTTCGTCAGCATTTCGGTGTGCAGCTTCCGGCTCGCGTCTTCCCCACCATGTTTTGCCTTTCGTCGTGGTTAGGAGCCTTCTGAACCTTGTATGTACGCAGGCCCTCCCGCTGCTTGATCCGCTGGACGAATGAACTTGACAAATTCAGCTTATTGGCGACATCCCGGACCGAACTTCTCGGATCACGTCTAAACTGCTTAACTACGCGCTTGTGATCTTTTTCACTGACGGAGCATCCATTTTTGCCATTCTTCACCTTCCGGTCGATGGTTAGGTTCTCGAAGTATCGTTTTAGTACTCTGCTGACCGTGGATTGGACGATTACCAGCATCTTACCGATGTCCCGATGTGACAACTCCGGATTCTTGAAATGAGTGCACAGGATTAATTCACGACGCTCTTTTTCGTTCGACGACATTTTTCCAAATTTAGGAAAAATTGACAGTGAAGCATGGCCAACGTGATCTATACACTCTTATCTGATTATAAGCGAAAGCTGAAGATATAATTCCTAAAAATTAAATTTCTGCAGCATTTTTTCCGTGATGCAATTTGATGTGACACACCCTTTACAATTTTCGTAAGCGATTATTTTACCACATGAAGAAAACAAAGTTCAATTCACATTGAACACTAATTTGATACGAAGAAGTTAATTTTGATTCATAATTTCTATTTGAAAGGTGTTCTGCCTGAAACCCCATTATTATCTTTGACACTTCACTAACTCGTAAAACGTAGTTCAGTGGCGTTCCGTTCATTTCGTTTTCACCGTGAAGTGGAAACGGGAATAAAACCGCTGGTATTTATATATCCACACCTTATTTCTATATATACACCTCGTTCATATATACACACCTTGATCAAAACAAACTCAGCTCGTCGGGCTGACAGTTCAGACACTGGCTTTTAATCCGTCGAGGCAGACGAGTTTCTCGTTTGTTTTTCGTCGAGCCCGACGAGTTACTCGTCTGTTTTTAGTCGAGCTCGGCTTCTGGAATATGAAAACAAACGAGACGAGCACCCGTCTGCTCGTCTCGTTTTCTGGAATAGGGCCCTATATCAGAGTGCCAATGAAAATAATCACCCTGAATTTTCAAACGGAACATTCTTAAAAATGTTGATTCCCTCAAAAAAAAACTAAAACAAAATTATCAGCTTCATTTAAAATACAGTAGAACCTCGATTATCCGCGAAATAGTCTGGCAAGGTCAGCGCGAATAACGAAAATCGCGTATAACGAGTTAATATACCAAAAATGAGGTGCAAACACGAAATAAAAATATTTCACCATGTAAACTTTGTTTTATACATATGCATAAATCACTCGACTATCCATCTGTAAGGTCGTGCACACCAGTGGTCAGATAATCTGAAAGCCACGACCAAAACAAAAGAGCAAGTGATAGAGGTCAAAAGACGGCAGAAAATTGTGAGCACGAGGTTGAAGAAGAAACTACTTTATGAGTAATATTGCACTTTTATTGTATGAATATTGTATGAATATATTAGGTTGTCAAAAAAGTCCTGTGGTATTTCCGCGAGGTGTCGTTGTAAGCGCGTAGTTCTAGTTGTATTCATTGTATCGAGTCATACTATAGCTTGTTGGAAAGGTATTTTTGCGCGCTATAATATAGTCCTTGACAGTGTTTTGTTTGGTTAAGTCGTTCGTGAGTTATAGTGTCGCAAATATGGAGCAAAATAAAGAGAAAATCCGACATATTTTACAGTACTACTATGACAAAGGCAAAAATGCATCTCAAGCTGCCAATAAAATTTATGTAGTTTATGGACCCGATACAGTTTCCATTTCCACCGCACAACGATGGTTTCAACGTTTTCGTTCTGGTGTAGAGGTCTTCGAAGATGCGCCACGCTCCGGAAGGCCTGTCGTCGAAAATTGCGACAAAATCGCTGAATTAGCCGAGAAAGACCGGCATAGTAGCAGCCGTAGCATCGGCCAAGAGCTGAGGATAAATCATCAAACCGTTATTAACCATTTGAAGAAGCTTGGATTCACAAAGAAGCTCGATGTATGGGTGCCACACAAGTTGACGCAAAAAAACATCTTTGACCGTATCGACGCATGTGAATCGCTGCTGAATCGCAACAAAATCGACCCGTTTCTGAAGCGGATGGTGACTGGCGATGAAAAGTGGGTCACTTACGACAACGTGAAGCGCAACCGGTCGTGGTCGAAGCCCGCTGAAGCGGCTCAGACGGTGGCCAAGCCCTCATTAACGGCCAGGAAGGTTCTGCTGTGTGTTTGGTGGGATTGTCAAGGAATAATCTATTATGAGCTGCTTCCCTATGGCCAAACGCTCAATTCGGACCTGTACTGCCAACAACTGGACCGCTTGCAGGTAGCACTCATGAAGAAGAGGCCATCTTTGATAAACAGAGGCCGCATTGTTTTCCATCAGGACAACGCCAGGCCACACACTTCTTTGGTGACGCGCCAGAAGCTCTGAGAGCTCGAATGGGAGGTTCTTTCGCATCCGCCGTATAGTCCGGACCTTGCACCAAGTAACTACCACCTGTTTTTGTCCATGGCGAACGAGCTAGGTAGTCAGAAGTTAGCCACAAAAGAGGCCTGTGAAAATTGGCTATCCGAGTTTTTTGCCAATAAGGAAGGGAGCTTCTATAACAGGGGTATTATGAAGTTGGCATCTCGTTGGGAACAAGTCATCGAACAAAACGGCGCATATTTGACTTAAAACAGATGATTGTAACTAATTTTATGAACAAATGAAAATTCAAAAAAAATACCGCAGGACTTTTTTGACAGCCTAATATTTCAGTTTGAGCTGATATTAAAAAGACTGCTTCACCTACCTCTCACTGACAAATCGAATCATCCGCTGGTGGATAATCGGGGTTCTACAGTATCTATGCTCATGACACCTGGTGAAGTCTGGTTGCGTGAAACGCTACAATGTATGGGCTGTACACCATTTTACTAAAAAAAAACATTAAAAGTTTCGTATTTCGTATTTCCATCAGCTCTTATTTTCAAACGCTCAGTTTTGAAGCAAATCGTGAGTGATGATGCAAAATCTAAGCATACACAACAATGTTGAGTGAAAACAAATGTTTGGGCTAGTCAAATGACCTCCGTTAGTTATCCTCAAAGCCTGTCTCCACCAGGAGAAAGTCATTCGTTGTGTCTGAGTTATTGGAAAGAAATTCTGTATTATAAGTTGCTGCCAAGCATCAAGTCGATAGATTCCAGCACGCACAGTTCGCAACTAAACGAATCAAAACCAGCGATCCAGCGATTAGCTATCATGATAGGCGTCCTATTCCACCAGAATAATGCCAAACATCATGTCTGAGCAATTCAAAAAGCAATCTTGAACAACGTGATGATATTCATATCGTTTTTTATACCACTGAGGTCTTGTTTCGCTTCAGATTTTCTTCGATGATTTGATTTTCTCCAAAACTTAAGCAGCTCAGCCAGTTTACGTCAGTTTATGCTACAAAATTTCGAGAGAACATTCACAAGTGATGCTTTGATATAACGTAATATAACGTGATAACAACGTAAATGGGATTTGGAGGAATCTAAGGAGTTATACATATAACTTCACGGGCAATGTTGGGAAACAAGTTAAAAAAATGAGTACAAACCGCTATTATTAATAAACTTTTTCATCAAAGTAGAAACATAGCATAGAAAATAGAACCAAACTAAATATGGAATTTACGTGCAGTTCAATTCTCGCGTAACTTTTGAAAACGTCCTAAGTAACAAATGTAAACAAATCGAGTTCATGGATTCACACTATTAGTTATCAATCATTTAATGCATTGAGAAAACAATCGTTCAAGTATCTATCCTTTTCACCTTTTTATCGCCGATACAAAAAATGACCAATGTACAGATTCGAATTTTAAGCACTCGACTGTTACTTCGGACACCATTTTCCTCTGACGCTCGATACATCCGAAGTAACAAAGCACAGCACGAAAGCACGAAATCGCACTTCGGTCATTTTGAGTTTTTGTTATTTTCGGGTGTCGATATCGTTTTTAGTTCAATTCAACGAGTTATAACAATAATGATCTGCTTTTAGCACGAAGTGCAAGTATTTGGATCGTTGTAGTTATTTTCAGATTCTCATCGTGCAACGTTATTTGTCCAATGTACAAAGCGGGCAGTCAAAACGTCCAATGTAACATTTTTCGCTCGAAGGCTTGAATTTCTAACTAAAATCACATGACAACAGTTACGATTGGTTTTTCAGAGTTATTATTGACTGCTAGTGGTAAAAGTAGTGATAAAGATCGATTCCTTTTGAAACAATTCGCGGAACAATATTCCGATTTTCAACTCCGTTTTTCTCGAGTTGATGTGAATGTTACATAGGACCTTTTCAAAAGTTACGCGAGAATTATTCATTCGATTTTTATTCAAAAAAATGGAGAAATGTCCACGTTTACAACATGGGGAATGGTAGAAAATGACCAAGCTTGTCCACGGAGGGGAAGGGGGTGTCTCAAATCGTGCTTTTTCTTTTCCCGTGGTATGTGGGCAAGGACAAAAGCATTAAGTACAAAATAGTTAACATTTACTGATTTCTTCTCGGAGTGTAAGCGGTCGAATGTCATTTACTCATGTTCCACCTCTAATTTGTACTTGAGATAAACCTTGTTGTCCAAAAATGATCGAACTGCCGTAGTATGTGTGCAGACATGCGACATACGTTCTATCTCGCACAGATCGAAAAAGCGCTGAGGGAAAGCAACGAAAGAAAATTTGCTATTGTGTTTTTGTTTAACGGACGCGACGAAGTAAAGAAGCTGACGGTATCATTTGCAGTTTGAGTTTAGGTGTTGCATTTTGTGCAATTTATCGTTTTGAATTATCACTTAATGTCGTGCGTTTGCGAGGAAACTGAGAATACCCGTAAGTATGGGACAAACAGCAGTGCAATTTGATTTTTTCCCAACAGTCGGGAGTAAAATAGTGACAAATGGTAAAAAATGTCGGCTGTAATATGATGATGACGATGATGGCTGCTGCTGCTGGTGCGACGGAAAGCGATTTTGCTTTTTCGTTGAACATGGGGAAATCCGATGGAAGTAATTTAAACATGATAAAGCTGGATAGTTACATTCGGTAAACCAGCGTAATGAATGGTGTTGAATTTGGCAATTTAGTTTATTTTTAGCGAAACACTCCATTTCCCCAATGCGACGATTTTAGTGTGCTGTCACAGGAAAATTGGATTTTGATTTTGATTGTGACTGTTCCTTTAAACATAAATTTCGATATTGTTGATTTTATCAATATACCAAAGTATATTGAACAGAATTCCAAGCAAACATATTACAAGAACGACAGATTACATTGTTTTTGCAAGCATGTGAATAATACATATCCATTACCAATGTTTGATAGATATTTGCTCGAAGTATTGATTTTCTTGCATTATTTTTGTTTGCTTTTAAAGCTATGGGCCCAATATATTTTCAATTGGTTATTGCGTAAACGTAATTATGCTTTTATCGTTGAATAACTCTGGAAACAGCTACTTAACGGGTTACCTTCTTGTATTCAGTACTGTTTACAGATCATTGAACAAATATTGGATGAATATTCTTTGCATGAAAATCCGTAAAAACAAAGTATTTTTGATGCTTTGTCAATTTTCAAATCTCGACACGCTTCGAACCAGTCGAAATTCCGAGTAGGTTTACCGGTGATCTAAAGTACAGTTTGTAATGCGGCCTATATTTTGTTAATGACATTTATTGAAAATCTATTCTAAAAATAAATCATTTAGTGATGAATTTAAGCAATGCGTTTTCACTTTGCTTCCTCACGAATGAACGAGGAGTTATGTTTGATAAACCTGGCAGGTCTAGCAAAATTGTGAAAATTGCAATTTATTACCTTTTTTCCTATGCGTAGCTATTGTTTCAGCTGGTTCGGGACACTGCTGCATATTTCCATTCGCGTGAATTATGCCTGTGGTCCAGCTTAATGTTCTGCGTGCTCTCAGATTGATCCAAAAGTTTTTCAATGCTACGAGCAATAATTCATGTAACTTATTCGTATATTAGCAGAATCATAAAGTGAATAAAACCATGTTGAATGAATATTATCAGTAGAAATTAGCAAACATTCATTCTCAACCATTTGTAGAACAAAATTGCAGATTAGTGTTGTGCAAAAAAAAAAAAAAAGAATAGGTATTGGATTAACTTAAGCGAATGGATGTACCTGAAGCAACATTTATTACGCTTTGTTTCAAATATGAGGTGTTCGCTAACACAAATTTCGATTAAATATATTAGGTGTACCGGTGAGTTTTTTCGGTTTTACAACAGATGGCGTAACTTGATTATTATTCCAGTGATAACATTTCCAGACATTTTTTGGAAAGCTACTGTCATTGCGCGTCTTTTTCAGTATATGTCAAAAAGTTGAAGCGTAAACAACATAGTTTTTTTCCACTTCGAATATGTCGAAGAGTGTTTTTGCGGGGAGTGTTACTTCATTACTTCAATATGAAGAAAAAAGTTGCGGAAAGTCATCGCATTTTGGTGGAAGTTTATGATGACCATGCTCCAACTCAGCGAACGTGTCAGACGTGGTTTGCACGGTTTAAAGTGGTAATTTCGACTTGGAAAACGAAGAACGTTCCGGACCGCCAAAAAAAATTTGAAGATGAATAATTGGAGGCTTTACTCGATCAAGATCCGTCACAAACGCAGTAAGAACTTACAGAAACTTGGAGTAGCTCAGCAAACCATATCCGATCGTTCAAAAGCAATGGGAACGATACGAAAGATAGAACATTGAATGCCGTATGAATTGAAACCACGACACGTCGTTTTTTCACGTGCGAACAACTGCTCCAACTGCATAAAAGAAAAAGTTTTTTTTTTTTGCATCGAATCGTTACTGGCGATGATAGTGGGTCCATTACGACAATCTTAAACGTCGGGAAAAGTATGGATACCCCGGCCATGCACCAATATCGACGGCCGCGCGGAATATTCACGGCCCGAAGGTTATGCTGTATATTTGGTGGGACCAGCTGGATGTGGTGTACTATGAGCTGCTAAAATCGAATGAAACCATTACGGGGGACCTCTACCGACGACAATTGATGCGTTTGAGCCGTGCACTGAAGGTAAAACGGCCACGATAGCAGAAAGATGAAAAAAGATTTTTGAAAAAAAAACGAAGAAACTTATCGGTACTCCTATTATATTTTATATACACTTTAATACCATGAGATAGATATTTGTACACATATATTTATTTGTATTTGCTTAACATTCAAGTTGTTTAATCGTTTGAGTGCGGACCAAATTTTATTAGCACATGTCAATAATGCGGATTATTTAATATAATTTAAATATATCAATAAAAAAATCTCAGATCCATCGAAAATGGGTGAACAATAAGCTATAGAATCTAGATTTTTCCAATTTGTATCCCCAAAATGTTCTCAAAAACCAAATTCTACGGCAGCAAGTGCGCCTTTGGGTTCAAACTGTTAAGCTTGCTCAGCATATATTTGTTTTATACGAAACGAAACAAAACAAGTATTCTATAAATATTCTATCGACAAAATCGAAAAAAAATAATTTAAAAAATAATGGTCACAGTAACAAACGTGGCGTCCTCGTTAAATTTGAAGTTGATAAAACACAATTAGCAAGTTGATGTTACTTCGCAAAAATAAGGGTCGTTAATTGGAAGTTGAATTAAGTTCACTTTCCATCTCCTCGCGTCGATCATATGAAAGTTCAATGAATAATGAAAGTACAATGAATATTGAATGAGTGTCAAACATTAATCAACATTTATTTTCTAATTGCAGTGTAACTTATTTTATATTTGTACTTTTTGGTTGAGTGTTATTTTGCGTCGACACAATGGAAGAGGATACTGAATATAAGAAGCTACCAATTGATGAGCGCTGTGTGCATAAACTATGGAAAGCTCGCGTCGATGGGTATGAGGAGGCTGTTAAGCTATTTCGAACAATCGATGACGAAAAGTCGCCAGAATGGAACAAATATTTAGGACTATTGAAGAAGTTTGTCGTCGACAGTAATGCTGTGGCACAGGAGAAAGGTTTGGAGGCGACACTGGTGTTTGTCGAAAACAGCGGCAATGCAGGAAAAACAGTTGGAGAAGTTATGGGTGGTATCATCACTAAATGCGTCGGTGCGCCGAAAGCTAAAACTAAGGATTTAGCACTGCAAATCACACTGATGTATGTCGAAATCGAGAAGCATGATATGGTATTGGAGGAACTGTTGAAAGGGACAGAGCAAAAGAATCCGAAAATTGTAGCAGCATGCGTTGTGGCGATTACGCAGGCTTTGAGGGAATTTGGCAACAAGGTGATAAGCATAAAACCTATCGTAAAAAAGCTACCTGCGCTGTTGAGTGATCGCGACAAATCTGTACGGGATGAGTCTAAATCGTTGACGATCGAAATCTATCGATGGATAGGAGCTGCCTTCAAATCACAAATCGCTTCTTTACCGGCCGTTCTTCTCACTGAGTTGGAAGCGGAGTTTGAGAAAGTTAGTAGCGAGAAAGCTGTTCCAACGCGTTACTTACGGTCGCAACAGGAAAAACAAATGTTGGCAGCGGTGGCGGCCAGTAGTAGTGGTGACGTGGAAGATGGTGGTGAGGACGAGGAACCTGATGAAGCCGAGGAAGTCGATCCAATGGATCTTATCGACCCAGTCGATATACTATCCAAACTACCAAAAGACTTTTATGAGAAGTTGGAAGCCAAAAAGTGGCAAGAAAGAAAAGAATCACTTGAGGCTCTCGAGACTTTGTTGCAAAATCCTAAATTAACTCCTGGAGATTACGGCGATATAGTGCGGGCGCTTAAGAAAGTCATTTCCAAGGATACTAATGTAGTTCTCGTTGCACTGGGTGGTAAATGTCTCGCAATGCTCGCAAAAGGAATCGCAAAGAAATTCAACCCGTATGCAGGGGTAAACATGATGTTTCGGTTCACAAGGATAACTAATCAGGATGTTTTTTTTTGCTTTCAGGCATGCGTTCCAGCCATTTTGGAAAAATTCAAGGAAAAGAAAGTGAACGTGGTTACTGCACTTAGAGATGCTATCGACGCTATTTATCCTTCTACTTCATTGGAAGCCATACAAGAGGATATTCTCGAAGCTCTGGGAAACAAAAATCCTAATGTTAAAATGGAAACCGCTTCATTCCTCGGTAGTACTTGTTACCCACATTCCTAAATCACATAAATATTTTATCTTTTCCAGCACGAGCATTCACAAAGACATTGCCGACAATTCTCAACAAAAAGTTACTTAAAGCGATCGTGACAGCATTGCTCAAGACACTGAATGAGCCTGATCCAGCTGTTCGGGATGCTGCAGCCGAAGCCATTGGCACTGCAATGAAGCTTGTTGGCGAGAAAGCCACTGCGCCATACTTAACGGAAGTTGATGCCCTAAAGCAAGCCAAGATCAAGGAATGTTGTGAGAAAGCAGTGATCGCGATAAAAATACCTGGGCCGAAAAAAGAACGTCCCGCAACGGCACCTCCTAAAACGGGTGCGCTAACAACGTCTACGGGTGCCGTTAAAAAAGGAGGATCTACAGAACCGAAACCGGTGGCACGGCCCGCCACGGCCGGGGTAAAGAAATCGACGACTCAAAAGAAAGTGGCGGGCGGAGGAGGTGCCAATACTGGGATGGGTATCACGAAATCAGCAAGTGCTACGAAAGTTCTTCCCACAGAACGAGATATGTCACAGGAAGAGATAGACGAGAAAGCAGCAGAAATTCTGGCAGCGGACATTGTCCAAGGTTTGGTAGACTCAAATTGGAAAACTCGATTGGCTGCAATGGAATCACTTTCGGGTGAAATTGCAAATTTAGACCCTAAATGTGGACATTCACAAGTGATCTTGAGGTTCATCGCAAAAAAGCCGGGTTTGAAAGATACTAATTTCCAAGTGATGAAGCTTAAGTTGGAGAATGTTAGAGCGACAATTGAGAAGCTCGGTATCACAATAACTACGGCCGATTATATTATCAATGATATTACTGAAAAACTTGGTGATGCAAAAAATAGTGGACCGGCAGGACAGGCTTTGACGGCCATGGCCGAAGGAATTAAGCTGGAATATGTGGTATCCAAGGTTATGGAGTTTGCTTTTGAACAGAAATCACCCAAAGTGCAGCAAGAAGCTCTCACCTGGGTTAATAATGCGATAAAAGAGTTTGGGTTCCAGGTAAATCCGAAACTTTTACTTGAAGATTCTAGAAAAGCCGTACAAAGTATAAATCCGGCAGTGAGAGCCGCAGGTATTGCGCTACTGGGAACGATGTATTTGTTCATGGGCAATTCATTAGCAATGTTTTTTGAGAATGAAAAACCAGCTTTGAAGCAACAGATTCAGTCGGAATTTGATAAATGTGCTGGTCAGAAGCCACCTGTTTCAATTAGAGGTTTATCTAAGTGTCCCAGCAAGGCTTCGGTCGATGATAATCTTGAAGAGTAAGTTTCTTTTACTGAAAATTATGCAGTGGTAATAAACAAGTTTTATATTTTTATACAATAGTGATGGCGAAGTTAATGATCAGCCGGCTGTTAATTTAGCTGATCTTCTTCCACGGGTGGATATTTCACCTCAGATAACTGAATCGCTCCTGTCCGAGTTGTCTGATAAGAATTGGAAGACGAGAAATGAAGGCCTAGAGAAATTGAGGACTATTCTCAGTGAAGCAAAGTTGATTAAATCAAATCTTGGTGATCTACCACAAATTTTAGCACAGAGACTAGTGGACAGTAATGCGAAAATAGCACAGACAACTGTGGAAATCTGTCAGCAGATTGCAACAGCAATGGGACCTCCCTGCAAGCAATATGTTCGCACCTTTTTCCCTGGATTCTTGAAAGGTCTTGGTGACAGTAAAGCATTTATCAGGAATGCTTGTATTTCATGTATCAACATATGGGGTGATCAAGCAGGATACAAGGAGTTCTTCGAGAGCGAAATGATTGCTGATGCGCTTAAAACCGGAAGTCCAGCATTGAAAACTGAGTTGTGGGGATGGTTAGCGGAAAAATTACCGTCTGTTCCGGTATAGTGAATCTTTTTATATACATTGGCAAATCATGAACATCATTTTTCTCGTTTTAGGCCAAAAGTATTCAAAAAGATGAACTAGCAGCAATGCTCCCCCATCTGTATGCTAATATCTGTGATAGGAATGCGGATGTGCGCAAGAATGCTAATGATGCTGTTCTTGGTATAATGATTCATCTTGGTTACGATGCGATGATGAAGGCCCTTGACAAACAGAAACCTACGTCCAAGAAGGATATTCAGGCAGCTTTGGATAAGGCTCGACCGAATTTACCCGTGAAACCCCTACCAAAAAATAAACAACAAGCTCCAATTATCGAAGAACCGAAAGTGGTTCGCTCGGGATCGGCTAAAACCCAAAAAACTACTCTTGGCGCTGCCGCCAAGACAAATGCTCCAGCCACTTCCAGGAAAAAAGAAGAGGAAGTAGATACTTCTCCTCTGCTAGCAATCAACAACATGAAAAGCCAGCGACTGCTGGATGAACAGAAACTCAAAGTTCTGAAGTGGACTTTTACCACCCCGAGAGAAGAATTCACCGATCTACTCAAGGAACAAATGTCGTCGGCTAATGTTAACAAAGGGCTAATAGCTAATATGTTCCACGACGATTTCCGGTATCATCTGAAGGTGATCGAGGCATTGGTAGAGGATTTACCCAAAAACGACAAAGGACTGATTTGCAATTTAGACTTGATCATGAAGTGGCTTTCCCTAAGATTTTACGATACCAACCCTTCTGTACTGCTAAAAGGTTTGGATTACTTGAATCTGGTATTCCAGATGCTAATTGAGAAGCTGTATGTGTTGGCCGAAAATGAAGGCAGCTCATTCATTCCTCATTTGTTGACTAAGATAGGAGATCCCAAGGATGTTGTTCGCAATGGGGTTCGTACACTGTTGAGACAGATTTGTTTGATTTATCCCTTTGCTAAGGTGTTCGTATTTGTGATGGATGCTTTGAAATCGAAGAATGCACGACAACGTGCGGAATGTTTGGATGAGTTAGGATTTTTAATTGAAACATACGGTTTAACCGTTTGTCAACCAACGCAGCAGGTATGCAGGCTATGTTCAATTTGTGATCTGAGCCCAATAAATGGTTTGTCCTATTCCAGGCTGCACTCAAAGAGATTGCAAAGCACATTTCAGACAGAGATAATTCTGTTCGTAATGCTGCGCTGAATGCTGTCGTTCAAGCTTACTTCCTTGCCGGAGAAAAGGTATACAAATTGATTGGCCAATTATCGGAGAAGGACCTCTCGATGTTGGATGAGCGAATAAAACGGTCTAAAAAAACTACAGTAAAGAAGCCCACGAATACCATCGACATTGTAAAGGTACCGTCAACGGCAGAAGTTACTCCCGAAATTGAGCCCACAGAAGAGGAAGAGGAATCAGTACCCATGGAGCCTCAACCCGAACCGATCGCCGCGCGGTAAGTTACTTTTGCTCATACGCTTGAAATTCATCATCACGCGCAATGTTTTGTTGTCACGCTTCAAGGTATTTTTTTTTCTTTTAAAGTAAACGTAGATCTGTTGTGTTTAACAATACCATCAAAATCAATAACGTATCTGAAAGGGTGAATGAAGAAATAGCAGATGAGAATGGCGATTGTGGAAACACACAAAAAACAGAAGATCAAATAGCTCCTGCTGTGCTGAAGTTAGTATCATACTTATGGGTTGTTTCTGTACAATTGAAGGAAGGATTTTCTCTAATACTTTTATGTGTGTGTAGTTGATATAATTGTTTGCCAATTTCTGGAGTATCGTCTACCATAACGTGATGGGTTGTTTGCCGGATTTTAAAATCTACGTGTAATTTCTTTCAAATAATATATACTACGGCAGTACATTCACTAGGGTTGTGGAGGGTACAATGGTCAGTGGCTTGTTTTATAGTAAACTAATTGACTATTGATGCTGTATTGATAGTCACCTTATGTTTGAGGAGCATCATGTCTTTTGAATCACCCTGTACTTAAGTAGAACTGTCGCATGCAAAGACAGAAATCGCTCTCTCGGTAGTCTTTCGGATGTAGTTTGTGCGCATCGTATTTACGGAATTTTCCGTGAAATCTAATTTATTCGACCTGATATCTTCGACAAATCTTCAGTATTTACGACTGTTCACATACTAGATAGGAGGGATATATTCGATAGGGAAAATGCAGTTAGAATGAACAGGGTTGGTAAAATTAACCAGTGCTCAAATTCCGATAATTCTACTAAAAACCAATCGATATTTCTTGATTATCCTATTCTTAGAACATATGAAACTATTTAAGACACCCTGTTGTGCATGAATCTTTCAAATGTAATAAACAGAAACAGAAATTGCTCTGTCGGTATCCATTCGGATGTAATTTTGCGCGCATCGTATCTAAGGAATTTTCTGTGAAATTTAAGTTATTCGACTTGATATCTTCGACAAATTATTAGTTTGTACGACTGTTCACATATTCGATTAGAGGTAAACAGATATTTGGTTCGATTTCAGCGATTGATTCGCATTCGAATTTACTTTGTTGTTTGGGGCAAAACGAGTCACCATCGGATAACGACTTACAATGTTATGTTTTCTGGAGCTGATATACCTTATCACATGTTGCCCTTCAAGGTGTTCCATTTGTGGCTTTGACCCTGGGAAAATATTAGGCTGTCAAAAAAGTCCTGCGGTATTTCCGCGAGGTGTCGTTGTAAGCGCGTAGTTCTAGTTGTATTCATTGTATCGAGTCATACTATAGCTTGTTGGAAAGGTATTTTTGCGCGCTATAATATAGTCCTTGACAGTGTTTTGTTTGGTTAAGTCGGCGATGAAAAGTGGGTCACTTACGACAACGTGAAGCGCAAACGGTCGTGGTCGAAGCCCGCTGAAGCGGCTCAGACGGTGGCCTAGCCCTCATTAACGGCCAGGAAGGTTCTGCTGTGTGTTTGGTGGGATTGTGGCGTCCAAAAATCGAGGGGCGAAGGGGGGTTGAAACGAGAGAGCTTGCTAAGACCAAAGAGGAAGAACCCTAGACTAAACACGTCAATCAGTAGACTTGAGGACTACCCGGATTGTACGTATCCTGCTAGAATTCTTGTTTGCAAGCTCCCTGAGGGGTTTCGGATGAGTAACTACTCGTTTACTCTCGAAAATGCAAGTGATTTATTCGGTAAAGAGTTGGCTTATATATAGGGTCTAAATCTAAGAACTAACCAATATCGCGTTGGTTATTGCCTACCCGGCTGGCGGTTTTCCCTCCCGGCTGGAGGTATACTTTGTTTCACACACAAACATTTATTGCCAGCAGGGTGTTTACACATGCGCCGGTCGATAAGCGACCGGCTCCGCCTATACAAAAAATATGTTTATTCCTAGTCGTAAATTATCCTATCTTCTACTGGAGGCATAAACATACGTAAACAATTGATTATTTATTACCAGACCTCCGACTGTGGTCGATTAACGACCGGCTCCTATTTCTACGAATTTATGGTCACCATAAATTCTTCCAGTGCAGGCAGACCCATAAAGATCCGCTGCAACATATTTATTTTTGTATTTCGTTTCCTACGAGGATAAACAATTACTTCTACGCTGCGCGGCAGTGATTGCTAGTTTTCCTTCGGGTCATAAAACTTGCCTATTTTCCCTTTCTATGTTCCTTCGCTTAGAAACCCTATCTGCTATTTGAAGGCAAGCGTATCGCGCTTACAGATAAGCACGCGCAATATTGACACTGCTTATTTGAGCAGTGACAGGGATTGTCAAGGAATAATCTATTATGAGCTGCTTCCCTATGGCCAAACGCTCAATTCGGACCTGTACTGCCAACAACTGGACCGCTTGAAGGTAGCACTCATGAATAAGAGGCCATCTTTGATAAACAGAGGCCGCATTGTCTTCCATCAGGACAACGCCAGGCCACACACTTCTTTGGTGCTCATCGCAAGCGAGCAGATATTGTATTTCTCCCGCTGCGAATAATCGTTGATTACGTCTCACTTTGTGTATAATTGTGCGTGTGAGTTTCACGGGGCGCCGCGCAGGTCGTGGAAGTGAACTTTACCGCTTTTATTTCGTGTCCGTACGGTCCGTACTGTCCGTTTGTTCGTCGTGAAAATTGTGTGTAGTGATCCCCGATAATCGTTCGATTAATCGATTAATCGAATACTTCATACAGAAATCGATTATTAATCGAACGAATACTGCGCCACCAATAATCGAAGCGAACGAATAATTTACGTCGATTAATCGATCCAAACCCAGAGAAAAAAAAACGTAAAAAAACTGAAAATCAATCATTATCTTTGACGCTCCCCTAAACTCGTAAACGAAGCTCAATGCCGTCAACGCGAACCCAGCTTCGTTTACGAATTTAGGACAGTGTAAAATATAATAATTGATTTTCAGGCGAAATGAACACTTTTTTGATTCCAAATGGCTTTCTAGCAAATGAGAAATATTAGTCTAACTAATTATTTCTCTCAGTGTGACGATTAATCGATTAATCGATTATTTAAGGCGATTAATCGAATCGAATAATAAACTGCAGAAAAGTATTCGATTAGCTGATGAACGATTAATTTAAAAAATCGGGAATCACTAATTGTGTGTACCGATAGCATTGTATACTTTTGTTGACGTTTGTTGAGCCACTAGCGCTGGTGCGGCTACATCGCCGTACACAAGTGTTCGAACGTTTTGTTCGCGTTAATTTTGTTTTGTGGACAATTTATCAATTGTTTTTTTTAATTGTTCAACCGCCGGGAAATAAAACGCGAGTGAGGTGAGAAGCCGCGTCGGTGACGTCATTGGGGTAGGAATTCCTCCGTAGCGTGTTTTTTGTGCGTCGTAAAAATTCACTGTTATTGGATAAGCGGCTGCTGAACCGCCGTAATGGCGGGTGTCCCCGGCCCCGCACCTAGTGTGTGGGGCCTCAATGGCGGGATAAATCACCGCACAATCGACGGTAGCTTTTCGGGTGCGACTTTACCAACATACATGGACCCCGGCGGTAATCACGGAGAACTGATGGTGCTACGAATCACTGGCGTGGACAACGACGGCAAAGATAAGGCGCTCCCTACCGCACCATTCATGATTCGCAAGTCAATAGAGGACTGGGCTGGAAAAATTGAAGGTGCATTCCCCGAAGGTGGCAGTGCGGCATATGCACTAAAGGTACGTGACAAGAAACAGGCAGAGAGACTTCTGGATTTGACCAATCTAGCGGACGGAACAAAAGTGAGGGTTACGTACCACCAGTACCTCAATTTTTCTAAGTGCGTCGTAAGTTGCGGGCAGACAGTCAACATGTCCGAGGAGCAAATTGTGAGCTACCTCCAGGATCAAAAGGTTACAGCGGCGAGGAGAATAAAGCGACGAACTGGCCCGACCACTTTCGAGAATACTCCGACGATAATACTGACTGTAAGCGGTACCCAAACTCCCGAATTCATTGATTTTGGATATCTGCGTGTCAGAACGAGACCCTACTATCCGTCGCCCATGCAATGCTTCAAATGCTGGGCGTTCGGTCATACTAAACTCAAATGCAGGCAAGACACACCAACATGTGGGAATTGTTCAGAAAAACACGTGATTCCGGCGGAGGGTCCCAAATGCGAACGGTCATTGTTCTGTATAAAGTGTGGATCGAATGAACACAGTCTTGCATCCCGTTCCTGTCCTGAATATCTGAAAGAAAACAGCATTCAGAGATTAAAAGTAGACCGCGACATCGATTACAGGGCCGCACGAATAATTTTCGAGGCAGAAAATGGTCGATCAAAAAGCTACGCCGGTGTCACTAGAGAGGTAAGTGATCAAGGCCAATCATCGACTACGGGGATTGCCCCGGACAAAAAATACAATGATCTAGTAAAAATAATAGCGGAGAAGGACCTCATCATCGCGAACATGGCCGCTTCAATTGAATCGCAGCGCACCGAGGCTGCCCAAAATGCAGCGACCATTAAGTCGTTGGTTGAAAGAGTAGATCAGATGGCCAACATTTTAGCGGCCATGGAACAGCGATCGATTCTGAGAGAGGGAGCAAATGCATCTCAACAAGAAGAGATTATCGTAGCTAGATCATTGTTGACCCGCACCAGTACCACTAATGCATCCGGAGCAACACGGCCCGTCCAAACAACTCCTCCGTCTTCGATGAACACACCGATCCCCTCTCCACCGACCAAAACACATTCAACAAATGAAACGGTCTCAAAAGAAGCAGAAAATGCAGCTGCCCACAACGATTTCATCTATTATCGATTCGATTCAGACACCGATTCCGACGATCAAACGGCAACATTTAAGGACATCACCTCGCCGCCCACGCCAGTATACCGTTCTTCTCAACCAAAAAATAACGTAGTCGCACCCGCCACGCCTTCGAAAAAACGAAAACCGGACTCCCAGCTCACTCAACCGCCAAAGGACATCCGCAAAAGACAGTTGGCCACAGACCAGCAGCCCACGTCGCCGCCAGACACCAGTCGGTCGAACCAGCGACCAGCTACCCCCTGGCATCCGACAGAAGCGAATAATTAAAAATGTATCCCACAATGCCTCACCTGAACCAACACACATCCACACATGTCGCTCCACACCATACTACTAGTCAGCTCTCCGGAAGGGATAGTCGGGGCCCCGCCGATGCGGCCGCTACAGCCCAACCGGAATCGTCGGACAACCTCCGGCATCCCATGCCGCGACCTGAGGATGATACGAGTAGCAGCGCCTTGGGTATACAGGGCCCCAGTAGTGCGGACGTTACACCCCCACCGGAACTACTGGACCACCTCTGCAGCTCAAGGACGAAGAACCAGATAAACGATGCAGAAAATCGGAACTCCGCGACAGCCCTCTGCAGCCGGGGCACCGTTAGTGCGGACGTTACAACCCCACCGGTACTGACGGATAACCCCCGGCGCCGGGGAAAAGTGGCTTCCGTTGTACGAGAAATCGGCACAAGGGCAGAAATGCTCGTTCCCCGATGGACCACGCAGGAGTAGAAAGATATCTCGGGACGCACAAAGGCGGAAACGCTCGTTCCCCGATGGACCACGCGGGAACACAAAATCTCAGGACGCACAAGGGCGACAACGCCCGTTTCCTGAAGGACCACGTGGGAGTCGTATATGATCTCGGGACGCAATAGGGCGGAAACGCTTGTTCCCCGACGGACGGGATTTCTACGTCGTGCAACTGCATCGTTGAGACAGGGCCTGCTGTCATTGCTGTCGCCGAAGAACCAACCACCATAGTCGATTGCCCTAAAAAAGCCGAACTATTTTTTCCTTCCGTCGGGTCATGCGGGCGGCTTTCGGTCGGAACCATTCCACCCGGACGCTGCCTCCCTCTGTCTCGTTCGGCATTACCATCCACAACATCCTCCGCCAAGGGCCAAGCTGCTGATTTTTTTTCCACCGTCGGGTCGGGGGGTCGGTCACTGGGAGATATCCGTCCTTACCCCTCTCGTTTGGCAACTCAGAGCGCGGGTGTTCCGTCCATGCCCGTCGAAGCCCAATCCAATGCTGCTATCTACGACACATGGAGACATAGACTTGGAGACTTTCTACCAGCTATAGCCGGGTCCTCCGGTCCCCTGTCAACAACGTCATATTCACCTCCGTTGAGTTCCAGGGTATTTCCGAACACCCAGGGTGCTCCATCGAGTCTGGTATCTGACAACAGTTTGATTTCACCGAGTAACCACCACGTCATCAACCGCCAGCGAGGTCCAACAGTCACCAGATCAACAAACCTGGCCCTGCAGTGGAATGTCAATGGTCTGTATAACAACCTTGGAGAGCTGGAGATCCTAGACCGGGAACTGTGTCCTTTAGTCATCGCTCTTCAAGAAATAAACAGAGTGTCTCCAACGAACGTCCAGAAGATCCTCGGCGGTAAATACCAATGGTACACAAAGCTGGGCTCCGTATTACAACATTCCGTGGCTTTGGGCGTCAAGAAGAGCATCCCCCATAAGCGCAAGCAGATCAACACCGACCTACCGATAATTGCGGTCAGAATAGAATCTCCAATCCGGTAGTTATTGTCTCCGTTTACCTACCATGTGGCAAGATCCCGGATTTGAGACGCAAACTGCTAGAGGTGCTTGAGAGCTTGGAGGATCCTAAAATCGTTCTGGGGGACTTCAACGCTCACCACCACAACTGGGGGATGCAAGCAACGGACGTAAGGGGGAACATCATCGCTGATTTTTTCGAATCGTTGGATCTCTCGGTCCTGAATGACGGTACCGACACCTTCTGTCGAAGTCGTAGCAGTTCAGCCATCGACATTTCCGCAGCCAGTATTGATTTGGTAGGTAAACTGGGGTGGAATAAAGCAGACGACCTACACGGAAGTGACCATTATCCGATTTCAATTATCCTCAACGCACCGTCGCCTCAATCCACCCGAAGATCAAAGTGGATTTTCGACAAAGCTGACTGGGATTTCTACAGGACTTCCTCCAGCCACCTGATCGCCCGAGACAACCCGACCTCCATGCAGAAGCTCAACGAAATCATCATCGAGGTAGCAGAATCCGCCATCCCTAAAACAAAGCCCAACCCTGGAAAGAGAGCGCTGCACTGGTGGTCTGAGGACATCAAAAAAGAAATCAAGAAACGGAGGAAGTTCCTGCGTGCGACAAAACGAATCCGGCACGATGGTCCGGAGAAAGAAACGGCAATGAACAGATACCGAGCGCAGCACATAAGGGTGAGGCGAATAGTGAGACGGGCCAAACTAGACAGCTGGACCGGCTTCCTGGAATCCATCAACGAAAGTCAGTCCTCTGCGGACCTATGGAGACGTGTTAACGCGCTGAATGGGAAAAGAAGATTCCAAACCCCTATCCTGCAAGCGAATAGCACGACCTACAGCGATCCAGTCGACACCGCGAACATGCTAGGGGAATATTTTGCTGAACTGTCCTCGATTTCGGGATACGATTCCGAGTTCATCCGACAACAAAAAGCGGACACGAACTCAGACGATCGATTCGTGGTTCCGAATGATCGGGTTGGAAAACCGTTCAACAAACCCTTCTCCGTCGAAGAACTCATCGTCGCTCTGCGCTCCACCAAAGGGGAGTCCACTGGTCCCGATCACATCGGTTATAAGATGATCAAGCAGCTGTCCCCGTTAGGTCAAACCACTCTCCTCGACATTTTTAATGATCTCTGGTTGAAGCACGACTTCCCAGCGGAATGGAGACATAGTATTGTGATCCCCATCCCCAAAGTCGGCCAGAACAGCTGCTCCGTGAAAGGATACCGACCAATATCCTTGACCTCCTGTACGTCCAAGACCCTAGAGAGGATGGCGAACCGACGGCTCGTCACCTACCTGACCGAAAACAAGAAGTTGGACTGCCGACAGTTTGCCTTTCGACCGGGGATGGGCACAAACACGTATTTCGCATCCCTTGGAGAGGTGGTAGCTGAGGCCAGAAAAAATCGACAGCATCTGGAGATGGTAGCCCTGGATCTAGAGAAGGCGTACAACCGAACCTGGATTCCATTAGTTCTTAAAACACTGGCTGACTGGGGGGTAGACGGCAACCTGCTGCACTTTGTTCAAAACTTCGCGACATACCGGACCTTTGAGGTAAAAGTCGGGAACACCAGCTCCAGGCGCTTTCATGAAGAAACTGGTGTACCTCAAGGTTCCGTCTTAGCCGTCACCCTCTTCCTGATAGCGATGAACAGCCTGTTCCGGGTTATACCGAAGGGAGTATGCGTATTCACGTATGCGGACGACATCCTTTTGGTAGTGGTGGGGAACACGCACAGGGCACCACGCATCAAGATCCAGGCAGCTACCAATGCTATCGGTAAATGGGCTGTCGAACGAGGTTTTCGACTTTCGGCGCAAAAGAGTGGTCACATGGTGGTATGCAGTCACAAACACCAAGGTTGCAATTCGGGAGTCAAAATCTACAACGACCGCATTCCCCGCCGTAGAACGTTGAGAATCCTGGGAGTGGTGGTCGATTGCAACCTGAACTTCCAGCACCATTTCGACGAGGTGAAGAAAAGCTGTGCCACCCGGTTAAACCTCTTAAAAACCATCTCCAAACCTCACCGGAGTAACAACCGAACGATCCGTTTACGGGTGGCCAAAGCCATCATCAATAGCCGCCTCACCTACGGTCTCGAAGTGACATGCCTGGCCAGAGATAAACTCCTAAAAACTATCACCGATTTACAACAATGCACTACGGATTATCTCTGGTCTGCTACCATCAACACCAGCAGCCTCGGTATGCGCCGAAATAGGAGAACCTCCGTTTGACATTTTTGTGGACGCGGCGATAGTTTCCAGAACTGCGAGCTTTCTCGCTAGAACCAGCGGAGGTAAGGAGACACACCTGACTGTTTTAACGAACGAAATCTTGCAGCAGGTGACACACTCAAACCTCCCATCGATAGCTAAACAGCTTTGGTTTGGGACTAACGACTGGAGGTTGCCGGTGGTCCAAGTGGATAATACAATCAGGAACAACTTTCGAGCTGGGGCAAGCTCTGTGGGTCTGGAGCAAACCTTTGTCGAACTTGTCTCAAGAAAATATCACAATTATGAAATTCGCTACACGGACGGTTCCAAAGGGATGCAAGGAGTTGGTTTCGGGGTAAGCGGTCATAATAACTCTCTTATTTCCAGCAAGAAGCTCGTCGACATTTGCCAGGTTTTCTCGGCCGAAGCTGCCGGAATATTTGAAGCTGCCACTATACCGTCAAGCAAATCGATTCTGATAGTTACCGACTCGGCTAGCGTCATCGATGCCGTTGGCGCGGCTATAACTAGGCACCCATGGATACAAGCTATCAGGAGGTATCTGCTGCCGGATACAGTCCTCATGTGGGTCCCCGGACATAGTGGCATAACCGGCAATGAAGCGGCCGACCGTTTTGCTGGAATCGGTCACCTTGGACAACTTTTGACGCGCAAAGTACCGCTAGACGACATCAGACTATGGATCGCCAACACATTCAAAACTTTTTGGGCGGAAAAATGGTCCGTTGAAGCGACGTTGTTCCTCCGGAGAATCAAAGGATCCATCACCAGATTCGAAGACGTCAAAACTATGAGAGAGTGACGAATCTTATCCAGGTTAAGAACCGGCCACTGCAACATGTCACACAAATTCAACAGAGGACCCTTTCATCCCCTTTGTGACTTGTGCGAGGTTCGCAATTCAGTCGAACACATCCTCTGTATTTGACCAAAGTATGAGAACCTCCGGAACTCACATGGGATCAGCGGGAGCATTCGAGATGTGCTTGGCGACGACCCTTCACAAACTACTGCACTGCTCTGTTTTTTGAAAGATGCCGATCTGTACTTTAAAATTTGACCAAAAAACTTGTGATTAAATCGAAGATCCTTGTTCCTTCCCCTTCGCGATAAGGGGAACAAGAACAGTCGGCATCTTCGAGTGGCGCGGATTCCCCATCTGTGGCCTGGGGCCATGGCAAGCGGACATCCTCGTCAAACCAGGGGAAAAAAAGCTCAAATGCGTAGAAATTCTTGTGACGAAATCTGTTTTTGTTTTATTGTTTTATTGTTAATTGCTTGTCCGTATGTGCATGTAAAATGGATAGTAAGCGCACTTTGCGGCATGGTTTCGGCCGTTTTTACTGAGACGAACCAGCCCAGGAGGCTGAAAGTCTCAAAAATAAAGAAAAAAAAAACTTCTTTGGTTACGCGCCAGAAGCTCCGGGAGCTCGGATGGGAGGTTCTTTTGCATCCGCCGTATAGTCCGGACCTTGCACCAAGTGACTACCACCTGTTTTTGTCCATGGCGAACGAGCTAGGTAGTCAGAAGTTAGCCACAAAAGAGGCCTGTGAAAATTGGCTATCCGAGTTTTTTTGCCAATAAGGAAGCGAGGTTCTATAACAGGGGTATTATGAAGTTGGCATCTCGTTGGGAACAAGTCATCGAAAAAAACGGCGCATATTTGACTTAAAACAGATGATTGTAACTAATTTTATGAACAAATGAAAATTCAAAAAAAAAAATACCGCAGGACTTTTTTGACAGCCTAATATGTCACCCCAAACAAAACCAAACCTCAATATGTCAAGCGTTATGTGTTTCTTACTACGTTTCCGTACGTATGAGAAAATCCTAATTACTACTCTAGGTGAATAAGCTCAGCTTGATTCATACATGTACTTACTATTTCAAAAATGATTTAAACAAATTTAGATAAGGAACAACGCATAAATCTATCTGATGTATGTAATTGTTCATTTTGTCACCACCATGTAATCATTTAAACCACACGAGAAAAAATGCTCGGCTTTACGCCTTTTTTCTTTTAATGAAAATTGTACTATTTTTATTTTTTATAATAAAAACCGTTTGCTATCTTGAACAACAATTAGTTAAGCTGTAATATTCTTTGATGAACGGAAATTGCAGCGATATGTGGACGCAGTAAATGGGCATATTCCTTAGGGTGTTCATTTTAACCGCTTTCCCCTACTATTTTTAATCGAAGAGCCTCGTCATCGGCGGAGACTTCAACGCCTGGGCAGTAGAATTGGTGAGTAGACTCGCTAATGTGAGAGGGTTCAATCTAATGGATGCTCTTGCAAAACTAGAAGTTAAACTAGCTAATGAAGATGCCACCAGCACATTCCGCAAAAACGGTCGAGAATCTATTATTGACGTCACCTTCTGTAGCCCGTCGCTTACAGTGGCCATGAACTGAAGGTTGTGCGACAACTACACCCACAGAGATCATGAAGCTTTTCGATACTATCTTGGCAATAAAACACCATCATCAAATCGAGGGCCGAGCCCAAATGAACGGAGATGGAAAATTAAGATATTCGACAAGGATCTTTTCATCGAAGCGCTCCGAACACGAACTTCACCGGAAATGAATGCAAGCGAACTGACAGATGTGACATTGCGATGCTACGAAAATTACAGCACAACACGTACGCCGATCAGTTTATTGGTGATGCGAAGAGATAAACTCTCTACGCGCCAGCTGTCTTCGGACTGGGCGGAGTACGTAGAGGATTAGGACTGCCATTGTTAGGGAAGAACGCATGGGCGCTTAGAGTCGCGAAATCCTTACTAAAACGGAAAATCAGGCTCAGCAAAAAGCGAGGCAGACGGCGCCAGTGGTTGTATGGTTAGCGTAACAGCCTCACAATCCGATCGGCCTGGGTTCAATCCCAGCTGGCGTCGTTGGGATTTTCTGAGGCGAAAAATCTCTGGTTACGTCTTCCTTCGGAGCGGAAGTAAAAGAAGTTGGCCCGGCTCATGAGTTGTTGAGTCTGATAGGTAGGAACAGGTGGAGTCGCCTCCCTGATGTCGGTGATTGGCACTAAAGTGGCGGAAATAGGCCGACGAAAAATAAGCGAAGATAAAAAAAAAAAAAAAAGCGAGGTTTGAAAGAGCTCTGTCGCGAACCCGTGGGAAAACGCGTATAAAGTGTTGATGGCAAAAAATTATAGGAAGTTGTGTCCAAGATTCGACCGCATTGTTGACGTAGAACTACGCTGTTATTTTATATAAGTCACTTGTTTATACCTTCGGATATTATTCTATAATGCTTTGGCGCACTTTAACGTCTGCTTCGCCATAACGTCAGTTTAATGCATTGATCCATTCTCAAAGGCACCAACGAAGCCCTTATGATTACGGAAAACAAACAATGTTAGCTGCTTGGAAAAAGACTGAATTGTGCCACACAGCTTGTACTTTGCTGAAACACCCATCGATGCGAATTCGCTGATGAGTTTGTCAAGAACGACCGCCTTCACCACCAGCGGGGGGAGCTTGATTTTGGTTGATGCCTGAGTAACGGCGTTTACATTTTCGACCGACGCGCCGAAATCGCCTACTGTTGGTCACACTCGCGAAGGTTCGGTTCAGTGCGAGCGCTTTTCACTGCACCAACATCACGTGCATCATTAGATGACGCTTGCCTTGAAATTTTATTTGTTCGTTTGTTGCAGGGCTCGAACCTGCCTTCCTCTTCTTCTTGCTCATCACATACTACGCGAAGCGTCCAATTTATGACGCGGAAAGAAAAACACGATACGAATAACGCGAAAACCGAACAGAAAAACTAAACGACGATATCCAAGTTGGATTCCGATGCCGAATGAAAGTTTGCCTCAGCGAAATCCACTGTTTATACTCTAGGCAAGTATTTCCCTTCATTCTTCTACTTTTCTTTTGTTCACGGAGACTTTAAATCCTACGATTTCCCCTCCGTTGGTTGTCGATAAGTTGCTCGTTATTGACAGCTCTGTTCGGGAAAGCACACAAATGGACAGAACAAATGTATGGGAAAATGAGAACGCTTAAAGTTTTCATGAATTTTAACAAACCAGGGGATTCTAATATATAGCATATTAAACAAATCTTACGGAATTTCCGATTCGTTTAGTATGTAAATCGCCAAAATCCGTTCGCGGCAAAAATAGTTATTAACGTCAACTTTATTTCATAAAAACGTGATCTGTTTTCTGATTTGGCACCCTTAATGAAAGACGTAGTTCTACGTCAAAACAGAGGCCCCTGGACTCCCCACGAATAGTGCCCGGAAATGCCGAAAAACATTCTAGAGAGGCTTCCCGCGTCACGAACCGACGATCTGGTCGAGTGCACTATACGGTCAAGAGAGTGACCACTACAGCAAGGAGACTGAAGGGAAATAAAATACCAGATCATGACTGTATCCCCAACGTGGCCTTAAAAGTCGCTATACAAGAGAACTCGAATATTTTCAGAGAAATTCTACAAAAGTATCTGGATGAAGGACATTTCCCTGATATATGGTAGAGACAGAAACTCATTCTGCTGTTAAAGCCAGGGAACACAACAGCCGTCATCATACAGGTCAATTTGTCTCCCGGACACACTTGGCAAACTTCTAGAGAGAATACAGTGGGTATCCCATTAGGCTTCATCCTTGGCCCAACGGTTTGGAACGGAATGTACAATGGAGTACTAACATTGAAGTTACCGAAGCAAGTCAACATCATTGGTATTGTAGACGATATATCCCTAATAGTGACGGGTGAGACACGAGGAGAAGTTGAAATGCTGACCACTGAGACGATAAGAACTATAGAAAGCTGGATGCATGAAGCAAAACTGCAGATAGCGCATCACAAGACTGAAATCAAGCCGCAACTGCAGAAGTGTTCAACGAGCGTAGATCACCATTGGAGAGCACACCGTTGTTTCCAAACGTGAGCTCAAGTACTCGGGTGTGATAATCGATAATCGACCTAATTCCAGGAGCCATATCAACTACGCCTGTGAGGAAACTGCAAAGGCCGTAGCGGCAATCGTCAAAATAATGCCGAATAATGCAGCCAGTAGTAGTAGCAAGAGGTTTCTCTTAGTTAGCGTAGCCATCGACTCTAAGGGTGGGTTTAGACTAGTGATATATTCATGTGAAGAAATATGATGAGATTTATAGAAATCGCATAAACCGTTTACACTAGCGTGAACTTCTATAATGAATATATTCATATTTTCGGTGAATTTATTCACCTAAAGTAGAACTGCATCCAGCTTTAGTGATTTCTCACCAGTGAGAAATTCACAAGCGTTTACATATGCTGAATTTATTCAAGTTATATATACCTCGAATAAGTGTATCATATTTATTCTCACCCGTTTACACCTATTTTCACGTGAATAAATCCATCTATAGCTATAGATCTCCCTAATGTAAACCCGCCATAAGATACACTTGTCCAGTGTGGGCGACAGTGATCAACAACAAACAAAACCGAACGCTGTTGAGTTGAACCTACAGAACCATGGCCATGAGAGTAGCGAGCGCATACAGAACCATATCTATGGAAGCCGCATGTGTCATATCCGGAATGATTCGTATCCACATTGTTTTAGTTGAAAACAACGTGCTGTAAAGAGAGCAAAATATCAGCCCCCTGAAGTAATACCGAACCCGAGTGAAACACGAAGCAGGGCTGATTGGGCTTGGGAAAAATATATAAAAATATATTTTTGTATATATAAAAAAAAATAAAAATATATAGAACAAGTCCATGCGTAAAAAATATCGAAGCGGATCTATTAGATTGATGCTCGCAACGTTTTGTACTGGTTGAACTTCGATTATCGCAGGTACTGCCAATTTTTTGCTTTTCGTGTGAGGGAACTGCTGGAGACAACGGATGTTGCTGAATGGCGATGGGTACCACTCAATTTGAACGACGCCGACGAAGCCAGAAAATGGAAATGCACAGCGAGTTTTAGGTACGGTAGGTTGTTTCAGTGGCCCTGAATCTCAGTTCAGAACTCAGAACTCAGTTCAAATTATTTACATCACCATGACGTTGATAATTGACTAGTTGCTCTAGAAAACTTTTCAAGTTGGAAGTGTTTGCTTCACCCCGTGGAATTTGTAATGTGGTATTCAAGGAATCCGAGAAGGAGAAATCGACAGAAACCCTGTTGCTGGTTTCTTGTGTGCGGAGGAACTAACTGAAAATTACATCTTTCGTCGAGCTCAAGAGAACACCTACAATGAGGAAGGAATGTTGCTTGCTAAACCCGACTGGTTTAGGGTACTCCGATTCTTTCATTCTTCCATAGCAACATTTTGTACAAAGTAGAACCTTATCTTGACAATGCTGGGGTAATGCGCACTCGTGGCCGCATCAGCGCGTGCTATTTAACTGATGAATCTACCAAACGTCTTGTTGTTCTCCCTCTTAAACATGATATTCTCAAACAAAACTCAAGAGGAATTTAATCATCAATGTATGATCATGACAGCTAAGCCTCCTCTCATGGCCAACCTGTTGAAAAAAAGCATACTGAAAAGCGCTGGGGCGTAATAGTCAGTTGTTTGACTACTCTAGCAGTGCATATCGAGCTAGCTCATTCAGCACCAAATAGTTCAGGAATAAAAACGGGACACGTTAACCCAAAAAACGTTTTATATTTTTTATTTAATACTAGCTAACCCGGCAAACTTCGTCCCGCCCATTTACTTGATTAATTCTCGAGTAATGCAGAAATTTGTGTTTTATTTGTATGGCAGCCACCCCTAAGAGAGGGGGGAGGGGTATCTAACCACCATAGAAACATTCATTGCACCTTAAAGTTTCCATATGCCTAATTTGGTTTAATTTGCTTGATTAATTCTCGGGTAATGCAAAAATTTGTGTTTCATTTGTACGGCAGCCCCCTCTAAGAGAGGGGGAAGGAGTATCTTAACACCATAGAAACATTTATTGCATCCTAAAACCTCCACATGCCAAATTTGGTTTCATTTGCTTGATCAATTCTCGAGTAATGCAGAAATTTGTGTTTCATTTGTATGGCAGCCCCCCCCCTTTGAGTGGGGGATGGACTGTCTAACCATCATAGAAACATTTATTGCACCCTAAAACTTTCACATGCCAACTTTGGTTTCGTTTGCTTGGTTAATTTCCGAGTAATGCAGAAATTTGTGTTTCATTTGTATGGCAGCCCCCCTTAGAGAGGGGGGAGGGGTCTCAAAATATCACGAAAACCTTCCCCGGCCCCAAAAACCCCTACATACCAATTTTCATGTCGATCGGTTCAGTAGTTTCCGAGTCTATAAGAATCAGACAGACAGACAGACATCACTCCATTTTTATATATATAGATTTTTTGAAGAATTTTATTTTGTGAATAAAACCAATCAATCAAATATTCCTAGATGTGTTCGCTTAGCTCCCCTTAACGAAGTAATATTTATATGCTGAAGAGACTTTGCGAGAAAGGTATGATTATTGTAAGTTTTATCATGAAGTTTGACAAAATTTTTGTTAAATTAACAAAAATTGTAAGCATGCCAATTTTCTCACACATTTGTTCTGTGAAGTGCTAATCTGACTGTACTTTGTAAACCGAGGAACGAGGGGAATCGTGAGGTATAATTTTTATATACCACTGGGTGCGTGCGTAAAGCGCTCGCTCGAGCTGCAAATGCAACGTTCGTTCATACGGACACTATGATCCGGCCCGTTTATTACTTATTGGTTATAAATAAGCCATTCGCGATTTCTAATATTCATTCTCGCTCTAATCAGCAACCAGTCGGCAGTTTCTCTTTTGTCGACAATTCAACATTCAACGCGCTGAATCGTACTCAGATGCTGAAAAGTGGAAACGATTCTCATAATTACTCATGGAAAACGCGTGAAGAGGAATTGTCTGAAGATTTTTTTCCGCAAAGCCTTTTGGTACTGCAATGATTGAGTTCATTTGATTCAGTCAAACGCAGCGACATAGCACCGGTCCTTCAGTAGAAGTGGTAAACAAGGGAATTGAAAAAAATCATTTCGTTGTACTGCGTCAACAATGCGGTCTTGGACACAAGTCTCTATATTTTTTCGAGAACACTTTACACATCACAATTTTTTTCTTTAAACAAGGACAATAAATGTCTGAAAGATCACTAATCGATATAAACCAGAACAGCAATACTTTTTTTATACTCAAAATACGGTACAAATTGATAAAAAGACGGGACAACCAAAATGGTCGAAAAAAGGGTACTGTCCCGTTGAAAACGGTACGTTTGGTGAGCCTAATTATAGCGCGATGTAGAACTCCTATTGAGATCATACGGGATTACGATTTTTTTTGTCGAAGTGCGGATAATTTCATTTGAGAACCGTTCCGGAGATATTTTTTTACGGAAAATTTCAAATTAACACTTCGATTTGACTATTCTCGTAATATTCAATATATTAATTTATTATTTAGAGTTCATTTCAGAAACAAGTATTTATGTATTAAAATCTTGGTTTTGATGCAGTTATCATCGCGCATAATACCTTCGATCTGTGCATATGAATAAGATTTTTGCGTTTACTTAATTCCAATTTATTTTCATTATTTTATTGGGAGTACAAAATAGTTCGTTCCGTTTTCGGAAAATAGTTCCGGCATTGTTATTGTTTAATAGTTGCAGCCAACTCCGGCAGTTTCAGTTCATCGCTTTGAGTATCATACATAAACTATGATTCTAGTCTTTTTGTGTCGAATGCTGTGTCGAATTGGTTCTGATCTGAATGATAAATCATGTAAGGAACGGTTTCAATGTTCGAAAGATCGATATTTCCATTTTCCATATTTTTTCCTGAAATAGAATCCGAGGAATTTAGAATACAACGATGCATCATGCCCGCGGTTTATTTATTCATTTATTTTGTTTTGACTAAACCGAACCAATTTGTACTCCCAATATTCATTATAAACATATAAGTGTAAGCATTGCTATTTGCAGTTGGTTGAGGCTTTTTGTTTGATTTTTTTTTGCTAGATGTTATCGGCCGGGCTATTCTTTTAATCGTTTTGGTTTCATATGTTAAGTAATAGTTATTTCTAATCCCCCATTTTAATGCGCATTACATTGACAGCATTTTTTTTTCCTTCAATGCTAACCCACTACCATAGTAAATTTAAAAATAATACTTCAATAATGTTGAATGTAATGTGATTCCATTTCTCTTCCTCAATGCTTGCGCTGGACATTCTCGATTGTCACACTTTTGGACGTCTCTTCAGACCGCCGGAAGAAAGTCATCCTAAAGTCAGTGGCCCATTCAAGTTGGACGAAAATGTGATTGCCGATATTGAGTGTAATTGGGTCAAGGCTGATCAGCACCGCAAACTGGACTTGCCAAATATTGATGTTGCATTCATCTATGAATCAATCAAGGTGATTCCAGTGCATGGTGTAGCATACCCGGATGATAAGTTTCAGCAATTGCTAGCACGTACGTTACATCGGCCAATGAGTAGTACACACACGCGAGACTATGCGATGAGTCCACCGTCGCATCTGCGTTCTCCGGCATATGGTGGAGTGAATAAGCCAAAACCAACTGCAAAGTATGTTATTGATTCTAAACTTAGCTTGTTTTGAGAATTTCGTTTGCTAAAACGTGGGATCTATGTGTTTACGTTTACTTTACAGTTTAGCCGATGCGTTACCTCCTAAATTGGATCCGAATCTTTTGCGTATTATCCGAGGTATAGGAAGCGCTGATGTTTACACTGCTCATGCAGCTATCAATGAATTGTCGGATATTCTCGAGTCCCAGGAAAAGCAAGCAGTTTTACGGGAATATGAGGAAATTTATATCCAAAGTATTCTACAACAGTTCAAGGTAGTATAACTTCAACATCAGATCAATACATGTCTCACCAAGGCCTTTTATTCGGTAGTATCTACAACAAAAACCGTTATCAGAATCGCTTGCTATGTATCAACCGCTGTTGCATAGTATATATTCCTTTTTTGCGTCTAAGACACTAGGTAAAAATCTTTCGGTGAACACAATTAAGAGCATCATAGCCGTACTGCTGGGTCTAATGGCGGACAATAAACTCGGGGGAAACACTGATGACGCACAGTTCACCAAAGTCGTTAATGGAATTTGTCTTAAGATACTTGATCGAACTAACTTTACGAATCTTAACTGGTTGGTGTTGATAATAATATTCAGTTTTCACTTCAACTGAAATACCAAATTTTTATTCTGAACAGTGCATTAATCCGATTGCTGAAGGAGTCTTGCCAGACAAGTTGCTTGCCGAAATTCACTGATTTATTGATGAAATGCATTTGGAGAAATGTCAAGGTTACTATTTCTTGCTATGTTACTTATTAAATTAGATTTAAACTTTGACTAATATACCGTCCATTCTAGGTTATTCCCGAGCGTCTTCCTGAATTGGACTATGACGCTGTTTTACTGGAAGTGCACCAATTCATGCTGGCTTTACCGAGTGTATGGTGGCAGCAGCGACCGTCGGATACCCCTCTTCGAACGGTTAAAACAATCATCCACAATATGACCAAAATAAAGGGCAAAGCAATTATGAACCATGTGAATAAAATTCCAAATCATTCTGAGCTAAACTCATACATCTTGCGAATATTGAAAAACCTTAATAAGGAATCCTCGGCGTGTGCGGCCAATCAGCATGCATCCGCAGTTATGAACTCAAACAGTGAAAACAATAATACTCAACATCGAACGGGTAGCCGGCCTGCACACGAAACACACGAAGAAGTGTCCAACATTTTTAAGCTTATTTCAAATACGGAATCAAGCCAGGAGGGACTGGCGAAACTGCATGAGTTCAAGGTAGTGAATGTTTGTTTTCCCGTAGTCTGATAACCTAGTAAACGAGAACCCTTTTTAACAGTCTAAAAATCCCGAAGTTGACATCCTTCCATTCCTGAAAGGTGCTAGCGTCAGTTTTCAGAAATACATATTAGACGGATTAGCGGAGCTAGATGCTTCCAAACCGACAGCAGGCGAAAGTGATAAAAAGGGTAAATTAGACAATTCCTTTTGCTTCATGAATATTCATTCTATTGACACTTATTGTATTGACAGCATTGGGTGGTAATCGTGTAACACATTCAACCACAAATCCTGAATATTGGATGGAACGTTTGAACTCTATGATGGTAAGTCCTATTGTAACTTTTCATTCTGATTTTAAACAATTCAACATATTGTCACCTTGATTTATACGCCTTTTTTTCTGTTAACCTTTTTACCTACAACATCGAGTCTCTCAGATGTGAAATGGCTGGCTGTAAAACCTAGAACATCGAGTCTCACTCGGTATGCACTTGCATATCATAGGGCGCTAGCACCCAGCAAGGTAGTGAAATTTTTCGATGTGTGACCCATCGAAGCGTTTGCATTTGGATTGCCCTTTTGAAAATTAAATTAAATTATATTTATTTATTTATCACCGTCTTCGTCCTTGACGTACATACTGAATAATGGTTAACAAAACCATACAATATTCTTAATCTCAATTTCAAATTTGCTTCTGGACATATTCAGATCACGGATTGTTGTAGCCATAGTTGGTCCTGTGAAGGGGCAAATGCCAACAGAGACGAACTCTAGAGACGTCGGGTGGAACATAAATCGAGATTTGTTCCAGAAGTTCATAGCAGTCAATTTTGCCTCGTAGCGAGTCGATCAATTGGCAACGGTCGGAGTATGGAGGAAGATCGGTAGGATCGTTCTATGGATGTTGACGTAGTGCAAACCGTATGAATTTCCTCTATATGTGTTCAATACTAATTATGTGCGTTGTTTAGTATGAGCACTAGACAGTAGCAGCATACTCCAGTATACTGCGTACCAAAGAACAGTAGATCGTCTTCAATGCGTGTATATCGATGAAATCGGAGGCATGCCGACGGATAAATCCAAGCGTGAAGAAAATTTTGGCGGTCGTGATTCCTACGTGTTCGTTGAACTTGAGTTTGGCGTCAATGGTCACTCCCAGATCGCAGATGGATTTGACCCGGTCAAGCAAGTCCGCTTCCATGAAATATTCGTGATAAGCAAGGTTGTAACAGCGACTGAAGGATATGATCTTGCACTTCTTATTATTGACCTGTATGCCGTTATCGCCACACTATGTCAGCACTGCGTTTATATCTTCTTGCAAGGCGACATGCTCCGATAAAATTTCAGATCGTCGGCAAAAGAAAGCTTAGATGAAGAGATCAGTGAAAACAGGTAATTTTGAGATTGAAGATCAGAGGGCCAAGGACGCTACCCTGAGGTACACCAGACGTGATACTGAATGGTCTAGATTTTGTAGAATTAAGCACTACGTACGCGGAACGATCCGTCAAGTACGACCATAGCCACTCCATAAACCAATCGGGAAAGCCCATGTGCTTCATTTTATTAATGACAAAAATATGCGGAACAGTGCCGAATGCCTTCGAAAAATCAATGTACACCGAATCTACTTGACGCCTGAGCTCTATTTCACGAGATAGAGCGGTGACGTAACACATGAGGTTAGTCGTGGTACTCCGATGCTTTATGAATCCATGAAGCCATCGGAGATGATCGAAGATGACACGTTGTACAATACCTTGTGTACTAACTTTTTGAAGACCTTGCTCAAACAACTCAGTATTGATATTCTACGATAATTGCTGAAATAAACGCAGTTTCCGGATTTATTGATCGGAACAATACAGGCACGTTTCCATGCAGCCGGGAATGATCGGTCGCGCAGAGAGCTGTTGAATATAAGAGCGATTGGCCCCGCCAAGGTGTGCAAATCACGACACAAAAGAGAACGAGACAACATTGCATCGGTTCGCACTTCATGATACACCGACACGCAAGCAGAACCATCATACACGGTTTCGGTGCAGAAAGTTTATTTTCTTCTTTGCCTCTAAGGGTGAGTTTAGACTAGTGATATATTCATGTGAAGAAATATGATGAGATTTATAGAAATCGTTTACACTAGCGAGAACTTCTATAATGAATATATTCTTATTTTCGATGAATTTATTCACCTGAAGTAGAACTGCATCCAACTTTAGTGATTTCTCACCAGTGAAAAATTCACAAGCGTTTACATATGCTGAATTTATTCAAGTTATATATACCTCGAATAAGTGTATCACATTTATTCTAACCCGTTTACACCTATTTTCACGGGAATAAATTCATCTATAGCTATAGATCTCCCTAATGTAAACCCGCCATAACATATGCATATCGACCTCTCCATGCATCATGAAACAGCAGGATCGTACGGACTACGCAAAGCGAATGATTCATATTCAGCTAATATAGCAGATCCTGATTTTTAAATCTCAGAGAGTGCAAACTAAGGGAAGGGTAGACAGGTCATATTTGCCATTTTTAACGCCGCTATCTCTTGAATTATGTATATTCATATAGACCGCATAGTTTTACTGGCAACACCGCTCTCTTTTCCTATTCGTTGCTCTCCGCAAATGGTGACCGAATGATGACGTAATTTTTCTTGTATCATTTATTGCACTGCCATCTGCATTCGATGCTTTCTTATAGCGAATTCGTTTTTGTTCAGTTTCAACCCCAGTGCCGCACTAACTGCTGTCAAAACGTTTTTTTATTCACTCAGTTTCGCACTCAGTGTCGCACTAGTTCGCCCCGAAAGCTGTTAGTTTCGCACTGAGATGTTTCACGGGTTGGCACTCGGGTTCACCAATACAACTATACTGAACTGTCAAGTTCCGAATATTGTTTTGGAAAATCTAAAAATAAAGACTATGAAAATGGAAAACCTGCTGCTTTTGCTTTTGTATTATTGGAATCGTAATCCAATTCGGATTCTGATTTTGAAGAGTAGAGTAGACGGCATTAAGCTACGTGTGCTTTCATTGGGAGGTGAAAATAATGATGGATATTCGGATGGAATAAATTTCAAAATCAAAATTATGAATGAAAATTTACTTTAACGTATCGAATATTTATTTTATGTGATTAAATAAAAGTTTTTTTCCGATATCGCAGAATATTGAACGAAAACTGTGTCTAATGATGGTTTTATATTATAATAGTAATTATTTGTGGAACAAACAGGAAATGAATCGACAAATGGTTAAGTGAGTGTCAGAACTACATGTGTTAGGTAATCAAACAATATTAAGTAAAAATTTTCATTCAAACTTTTATATGTTTGCACTGCACTTGGCCCTTCTGATCTGATGGAGAACAATTTACCTCCCAAGCAATAATATCACCACCAGACGTCGACACTGTACATTTGCCGTCGTAAATATAAACAAATCAGACTATATAACGCACACCAACAAACCACCGCATTCGTGAAACTGAAAACGTTTTTTTATTACAGAGTCAGTTTGGCACTGGCTCAGTTTTAAAAACGAATTCGCTATTAGTGTCAAGTTCCTCAAATTCTTTTTTCACATCTTCAGAGGAGAACTGAAGAACTGGAAATGTGATATGATGGTATGTGAGCGAAGCAATTGCGACGACAAACGGGCGACATTTTGCTGAACACACTCACGAAAAATGTAGCGAAAAGTTCGGCTGCTTCTGCATTCGAACTTGCATTAGATTCCCCGTATTTCACATTGAATGGAATGCGGGTAGATGATCTCCGTGTTCTCACAAAGTCCCAGAAGAGTTGAAGATTTAGTTTCATAATCGACTGTACCATAGAAATATAGTTTTCTTATGATAACAGAAGAAGTTCTCTTTCTGTTGCTAGCCTGATCGTATACTAAGGGATTAATTTTATCTTTCCGACGGACTCAAGTGGCATTCGTTTTAATGCAGATCATGCAGATTTGGATGAGGTATAGAACAGTGAGATGCCAAACATTGATAACATTTTTTTAGACTCGCGGTAAACAAGAGCCATTATTTGAATTAAACTTGTTCATTCATATAAACAAAAATTCTTGCTCAAAGATCTAACTGATGAAATCAGTATGCTGGCATCGTGGCATGCAAATTCATCGGACCCCTCGTTTACGAGTGGTCTACTATTCGCTCAATGCCTGATAGCGTAACATCGTGACATCACCGAACAATTCTACAGCCGTTTCCGGCCTTATGAAGGGAGAAGGAAGGCAAGTTCCGAGGAATGCATAACATATGGATTCGAAGGAACGCTGGAAGCGCACTCCATCAAAACCATGATCACCGCAATGCTTACAATAATAAAGACACTTTTGCAACAATTGATGCAAACAAGGCCCCTTCTTGCAATGATTGCAACTCCTTACACGGGAACTCCTTAAAACCAGCAATTAGCAGCACAGCAGAGACCATCATCGGGTATGAACAACGAGGACAACGGAACGAATGGTTTGACGACGAGTGCCGAGCGCTCCTGAACGAGAAGGATGCAGCACGCGCAGCCATGCTGCAACGAGCGACTCGACAAAACGTGGAACGATACAGACTGAAACGAAGGCAGCAAACACATCTCTTTCGGGAAAAAAAGCGCCGCATGGAAGAGAAAGAGTGTGAGGAGATGGAGCTGCTTTATCGTTCTCGAGAATCGCGGAAGTTCTTCAAGAAACTAAACGCCTCGCACAAAGGCTTTGTGCCGCGGGCCGAAATGTGCAGAAACAAGGAAGGAGGCATCTTGACGAACGAACGCGAGGTGATCGAAAGGTGGAGGCAGCACTACGATGAACACCTGAACAGCGCGCAGACAGGAGACCTAGACGGCGTTGAGGAGGACTACACCGGTGCAATGAACAACGACGACGTACCACCCGGACGATGGGTGAAGTTAAGGAGGCCATTAATCAGCTCAAGAACCACAAAGCAGCTGGTAAGGATGGCCTCGTAGCGGAGCTCTTCAAGGGAGGTCCGAGAAAACTTGTAGAGTGTATGCACCGGTTGATAGTCAAGATCTGGGACACAGAACAGCTACCGGAGGAGTGGAAGGACGGGGTAATCTGCCCCATCTATAAAAAAGGCGACAAGTTGGATTGTGGGAACTATCGTGCCATCACAATCCTGAATGGTGCCTACAAAATTTTGTCTCAGATCCTCTTCCGCCGCCTATCGCCAATAGTAAGTAGATTTGTGGGAAGTTATCAGGCCGGATTCATGCCCGGTTGCTCGACGACGGACCAGATTTTTACACTGCGGCAGATCCTCCAAAAGTGCCGCGAGTATCAGGTCCCTACACACCACATCTTCGTCGACTTCAAGGCCGCATATGATACAATCGACCGACGGCAGCTATGGAGGATCATGGACGAACACGGCTTTCCCCGAAAGCTGACAAGACTGATTCAGGCAACGATGAACGGTGTGCGGTGCAGTGTGCGGATCTCAGGTGAGCTGTCGGAATCATTTGAGACTCACAGGGGACTTCGACAAGGCGATGGAATCTCCTGTCTGCTCTTCAACGTGGCGCTGGAAGGTGTTATGCGGAGAGCGGGCTTCAACATGCGGGGCACGATTTTCAACAAGTCTAGTCAGTTTATCTGCTTTGCCGACGACGTGGACATCATCGGAAGAACACATGCGACGGTAGCCGCCTTGTATACCCGACTGAAACACGAAGCAGGGCTGATTGGGCTTGGGATCAATGCGTCTAAGTCTAAATACATGCTAGCTGGAGGGACTGATCGCAACAGAGTTCTTCTTGGTAGTAGTGTTGTGATCGACGGCGACGAGCTCGAGGTGGTAGAGGAATTTGTCTACCTTGGCTCGTTGATAACAACTGACAACAACAACAGCCGTGAAATTCGAAGACGCATTGTCAATGGAAGTCGTGCCTACTATGGGCTCCGCAAATCCTTGAGGTCCAACAAACTCCGACCCCGTACGAAGTGTACCATGTACAAATCCCTAATTCGACCGGTTGTTCTCTATGGGCACGAAGCATGGACGATGCTTGAAGAGGACTCACAAGCGCTTGGAGTTTTCGAACGCCGAGTGCTCAGAATAATATACGGTGGTGTACAGGAAAGCGGAGTATGGAGAAGGAGAATGAACCACGAACTGGCGCAACTCTACGGCGAACCCAGCATTCAGAAAGTCGCCAAGGCTGGACTAGTGCGATGGGCAGGGCATGTTGCAAGATTGCCGGACAGCAGCCCTGCAAAGATGGTGTTCGCATCGAATTCGGTAGGAACAAGAAGGAGAGGAGCCCAGCGAGCGAGGTGGTTGGACCAGGTGGAGCAGGACTTGGCAAGAATCGGTGCAGCCGGGAGTTGGAGAACTGCAGCCATGGATCGGGACTATTGGCGAAAAATTGTGAAGAAGATCTAATCTCTCAATGGGATGTAGTATCATTATAAATAAATAAAAAATTCTTGTTATGATTGTCTCTCTCGATGGCTGTTCACTGTTTTACGGTGGAATCTTATCCCTAAAAAGGATACATTCAAATTTTTGATTCATAACATTAATTGTGATGTTTTTGCTCTGTCCGAAACTTAGCTTTCTTCGCGAGATGATCTCTCTTTCCACGATTTTAATGTTATACGCTTGGATCGTGATGACAGATACGAAGGGGTGCTATTGGGGATCAATAAGTGCCACTCATTTTTTTCGAACTAACCTTTCACCTATTGGAGGGATCGAAGCTGTTGTTTGTCATGCAAACATCAGAGGCAAAAACCTCTGTGTTGTCAGCTTGTATTGGCCTCCGAGAGCTGTGGTTATCCGTAAGTAATTTGCTGACATGTGCTCACTCCTTCCTGAGCCATGATTGATCTTGGGAGACTTAAATTCTCACGGAACCGCCTGGGCGGAACAGTACGACGACAACCGTTCATTGTTCATATGACCTTTGTAACAGCTTCAATGTGCTCTCGTGGCCGAGTGGTTAGCGTCACACCTAACATAGTTCGGATCGATTCCCGTTCTGGTCGGGGGAATTTTTCGTCAAAGAACCGACTTGCACTGTGATCACGCGAATTTTAGACTCAATTATCCGGAGTATTTAGGTTTTAACTTTTTTTATAAATATGATTATTTGAATAAAATTGAACGTAGCTAGAGGAGAGGGCTGGAATAAGGGATGTTCCATACAACTAGTTTCGATTATCCGCAGTAGATTTATATACGCCGAAAATTCCAAATTTAAATGAATACAATTTAATGAAACAAGGATGTAGCAAGGATGAGCAGGGTCCGTTTAGTATGCTTAAACTCGGTTGTCCACAGTGTATCATATATAATATGACCATTCGAATAATCATGGATGTAGTCAGAACAAGGTAAAGTTGGGGTAAGGGTGTTGAGATTGTTGCAAAGAATACAAAATAAGGGATAAACTTTTGTATACGCTTTGATAATCATTTGATTTTTTGGATTCTCAAAAAAATCTAATTAGCATCTTCATATGTTACGATATTATCGCAGAACAAATTCAATGAAACTTGTTTGGCAAATTATTATTTAGTTCAGTTTGAAAACAAATTCATGAGTAACGATGTGCATTAGAGTGCCAATGAAAAAGGTTAGCTCAACTTCACGAATGGGACTTCCTGAAACATGTTGATTCCCTCGGAAAAATACACTATACAACATTTCAGCTCAATCGGACTTTATTTACTACTAGCTGACCCGGCAAACTTTGTCCCGCCCAAAATTTATTTATCGTTATCACATCCACGTTTTCTTACTAAGCGTAGGTTCATGGGTCCAATCGCAGAACTGTTCATTGATTGATTTTCTAATCTCTTTAAAATTACCGTTACTATGAAATTCCTAGTACTTCTACCAAAACTGGTCATTATAATATCAGATTATTTTCAGACACAACTTTCGTTCAAGATTTTTCAACCACTTTCAAATAACATGTTTCTCCGTTACATGGAATAAATGTTTGATACAGAAAATATGATAGAATAAAGACAGCCCTCAATCGCACAATTCTTTTTCGAGTTTTGCTCTTATCAACACATTCGGCGATCCATTTTTATTTATATAGATAGAAGACGATATAGGAGTGCGTTTTATCACATTAAAATCCATTTCCACTTTCGAAGGAAGACCAATGTCGTTAGCGCAAACATCAAATGGACTAACAACGTCATACCATGATAGAAACATTTCTCGTACCCAAAAACCCTCACCTGCTAAATTTGGTTCCATTGCTTGATTAGTTCTCGAGTTATGCAGAAGTTTGTGTTTCTTTTGTATGGTAGCCCCCTTGCTTTTAAAGAGGGGGTGGGTGAATCGAATTAGTATTGCTCCCCGAAACCTCCATATACAAATTTTGGTTCAATTCGCTTGATTAGTTCTCGAGTTATTCTAACCACCATAGAAACATTTATTGCACCCTAAAACCTCCACATGCCAAATTTGGTTTCGTTTGCTTGATTAATTCTCGAGTAATGCAGATATTTCTGTTTCATTTGTATGGCAGCCCCCTTTAGAGAGGGGGGAGGTGTCTCGAACTATCATAAGAACTTTCCCCGACCCCAAAAACCCCTACATACCAATTTTCATGTCGATCGGTTCAGTAGTTTCCGAGTCCATAAGAATCAGACAGTCAGACAGACAGAGAGAAATCCATTTTTATAGATATAGAAGATTGTCGCATAGACGCCAAAATTTGAGTCCGAAAACCGTAAAATCACCCAAAAGGAGAGTGCATGAAATCGGACTTTTGAAAAAATGTCTTCAAATCGCATGAAACGTCGAGATCTACTTTTTTGGCTTTAAAAGGGTTTAAACCTTTCAGTTCATTCGCCTCTAATCGAGATCTACTGTCACCACGATTGTTTTGTCATCTAATTCCCGAAATTCGATTTTGATAATATCCCTTGGGTGATTTAAAGCGGACCTTACACGGTCAAATTTATTGACAATATGATGACATTTGAGAGCATAATGACAGCTGAACATGGCCGACAACGCAGAAATCCGGATTTTCTGTTTTTCGGGAATCAATATCGTGACATTTCATATGGATGCATGATGTTGACGTTTTACCTCACGGACTTCCAGACTGAGTTGCCAGATATGCAAGCGCACGTTTAATTTTTGTTAGTCTTTTTTGCGATTGCAATTAAAATTTATAAACCACTGAAATTGTAGGAATCGTAAATGGAAGCTTTTGGTTTGGAAAACCGATACTTTGAATAGCAAAATACGGTACTTTTCACGATACAAATCAAAACTTCAAAGTAAACTGACAATGTGATGGTGAGCGAGTGGATGAAACTTAACAACGTTTTAGGATTTTTTAAACGTTGAACTCGGTCATTCTTTGCGCTGGTGAGCGGATTGTGTGTTTCTTCACACTCCGCTATAAAATTTGGATAATGAGAAGATCTTGGAAAAGCACAGATGAAAAAACATAATGTGTTAATTCAAGCTACAGTAGAATCCCGATTATCCGCGGAATAGTCGGGCAAACTCACCGCGATTAACGAAAATCGCGGATGACCCATTAAAGGATAAAAAAATGCAAACACGAAAAGAGATGTTTCAACATAAAAACTATGTTCTATCAATACAGAAATCAATCAACTATCCATCTATAAGGTCGTGTACACCAGTGGCTAAATAATGAAAAAGCCATGACCACAACAAAAGAGCATGGGCCTACCACTCACTAACAAATTCCGGAAAGGCCTATTGATTTACTATGGAACTCGCAGTCACGAATAATCCGCAGGTTCCGGGGTTCTACTGTCATAGTCTCATTTATGGAATAAAAACATTTGCTTGCAGATAAAATAACCTGCATATATTTTCGCAAACTAAAATAATCTGGCATCTCTGAAACTGAAAGGAACAGTCTGTATTTGTGAAACGAGTATTATGATGTATTTTTGAGAAGAAAAACCGAATTCTAAAGTGTAAATTATGAATGAAAATTAACTTTTACGAATCAAATTAGTATTCTATGTGAATGCAAATCACTTTTTTCCTGCAAGTGGTGAGAAAATCTCATACAAAAATTATGTCTGAAATTGACGTTATATTATAATAATACATTTTAGTAGGAATATCTGAAAATTCAGGGGAAATAGGTTAAGTTAAGGTTAGGACTACGCGCTTCAACTAATTGAATAATACCAAGTAGATATTTTCATTCAAATTTTACCAATTGAAAATTGCCTTTTAGCCTTCTAATCTGATAGAGAATAGTTTGGATCCCAAACTCAAATGTCGCCACTAGCCATCACGGATATTTTCGTTGTCTCGGGTTGAGGGCGATATTGACCGTGTAAGGTGGAAAAATATTGATTGAGGTTAGATCAGATGTTGAAAGCCTAGCTGTCACGATATTGAAGACACTTATTGTCAATCCGGTTGATCGTGTAAGATGCCCATAACGGTTTTCAAAAACTGAAACTTTGATGGCTGTGCGACACTAGTAAATTAGGTTCGATTGAACTGAAATTTTGCATAGGGTATCTTTTTACAGGGATCGACATTTTGCAGGAAATCCTTTTCGAAAATACGTCACTTCTTTTCCATACATTCATTGACACTCTAATGTGCATAACATGCAACAAAGCAAAAATTAAAAATTAACATTTGTCTCTAGAATACTCTCTGATAAAACTGTGATGTATGATAGCTGTAAAAACATTAAGTTTCATGCCCAAAACAGAGAGCTGTTTGGCTTTCTATATGTACATGGTCCACTCTGACTGAACCAATGAAACATTCTTTAAGACGTGGTTCACTATGACTGAATAATCTAAAAAGATTTTTCAATCAATTAACAGTTGTGTGTCAAAGTATGCCATTCTGTTATGAAAGTTAGGGCGAGGAGGGGCTGGAACTGCATAAAGATTTCGTTGCGTTCAGCATAATAGTCTCTACCATCTACTACAAGCATGACATTACACGGCTTACATGTTCAAGCATTGTGCTCCCGTGGCCGAGTGGTTAGCGTCATAACTAACATGCCAGGTGTTCGGGTTCGATTCCCGTTCTGGTCGGGGGAATTTTTCGTCAAAGAAATTTCCTTCTACTTGCACTGTGATCACGCGTATTCTAGAGCTTGCCACTCAGAATGTATTCAAGGCGTGTTATTTGGCATAGAAATCTCAACTAAGTACTAATAAAAATGACGCAAGTAATACTACGTTGAGACGGCGAAGTTCCTCTAGGAACGTTAGTGCCATTGAAGAAGAAGAAGAAGAAGATGTTCAAGCATTTATTAGAGGCGAATGAACTGAAAAGTTTAAAGCCTCTTTAAAACAAAGAATGGAATGGAAAGCATATATTTCCCGTTTTCAATCATTTTAGGGCAGTATTCCTCAATAGAATCGTCAAGTTTGATTTCATTGTCATCGCTACAGTCTGAACCGCACTCTGAAATAAAGGGTGTGTCACATCAAATTGCATCACGGAAAAAACGCTGTAGAAATTCGCCCAGTAGACCGATCCTTTTGAAAATTTTAGACAGTAAAATAAAAACTATTAAACTACTTTTGGCATTTTCTTTTTATTCATACTTCGAGCCCAAGCCTGTATGCTCGCACCTTCCTCTTTACCCCGTCCATAAGGTTCTGTACAACGTCAGGTTGTAGTTTTTTTTGAACAGAAATCCATTTTCTCTTGAAGTCCGCCTCCGATTTGAAAACTTTTGGGTTCTTCCGGAGGGCCTGCTTCATAATCGCCCAATATTTCTCTATTGGGCGAAGCTCCGGCGCGTTGGGCGGGTTCATTTCCTTTGACACGAAGGTGACCCCGTTGGCTTCGTACCACTCCAACACGTCCTTTGAATAGTGACACGAAAGTCCGCTTTGACGTAGGTTTCGTCGTCCATTACCAGGCAATGCGGCTTCGTCAGCATTTCGGTGTACAGCTTCCGGGCTCGCGTCTTCCCCACCATGTTTTGCCTATCGTCGCGGTTAGGAGCCTTCTGAACCTTGTATGTACGCAGGCCCTCCCGCTGCTTGGTCCGCTGAACGAATGATCTTGACAAATTCAGCTTATTGGCGACATCCCGGACCGAACTTCTCGGATCACGTCTAAACTGCTTAACTACGCGCTTGTGATCTTTTTCACTGACGGAGCATCTATTTTTGCCGTTCTTCACCTTCCGGTCGATGGTTAGGTTCTCGAAGTATCGTTTTAGTACTCTGCTGACCGTGGATTGGACGATTCCCAGCATCTTACCGATGTCCCGATGTGACAACTCCGGATTCTCGAAATGAGTGCACAGGACTAATTCACGACGCTCTTTTTCGTTCGACGACATTTTTCCAAATTTACGAAAAATTGACAGTGAAGCATGGCCAACGTGATCTATACACTCTTATCTGATTATAAGCGAGAGCTGAAGATATAATTCCTAAAAAATAAATTTCTACAGCGTTTTTTCCGTGATGCAATTTGATGTGACACACCCTTTAGTACATTTAGCTATCACTCACACTGAAGACCAGCATTTTACTGATCCGTTCAGTCAGAGTGAACCAAGTTAATTTTTCAATACAGTGCAATCCTCGATTATCCGCGAGTGGATGAATCGCGGTGCGGCTTATCCGCGAAAGCGAGTTTCATAGTAATTCTCGTGGCATTCTCGAAATTCGTCAGTGAGTGATAGGTTCTTGCTTTTTTCTGTTGGCTTTCACATTTTATGTACACTGGTGTACACGAGCTTATAGGTGGATACTTATGATTTCTGTATTGATAAAACATAGTTTTCATAATTTTTTTTTTTTTTTTTTATTATTCTTTATTTGAGAGGTTTTCAGCCTCCTGGGCTGGTTCGCCTCTTTATCGACGGCATTGCCGCAAGGTTTCGTTGGGAACAGATTGCACATAAAATTATCACATAAAAATTGGACGTAAAAATTTAACACATATAAATCCTTTTGCGAGACATGACTTAACAAAGAACTTGCTGTTTGCTTGTTGGACCAGATGGCATGGATGTCCTCGGACCATGGCTCCAGGCCAGTGGAGAGGAAGCCGTGCCGTTGAAGATGCCGGCGCGTTCTTATTCCCCTTCATCGTGGAGGGGAAGGAACAAGGATCTTCTTGACTGATCCATTGTTCAGACGCTAGATCTTAAAAAATAGTTCGGCATCTTTTAGGTAGCAGACAAGCGCTGCTACTCTTGCTGGATCGTCCTTCAAGATGTCCCTTACACTCCCGCTGATTCCATGCAGGTTTCGTAGATCATCGAATTTCGGGCAACCACACAAGAAGTGCTCGACGGAGTTGTGGATTTGGCAGAGGTCGCAGAGTAGATGGAAGGGTCCTCTATTGAATCCGTGTGAGACCGAGCAGTGACCGGTTCCTTTAACATCGTCAAACCTGACAATCGTGCCCTTGACTTTTCTGAGGAACTGCCCCCTCTCTGCAAACCACCTTTCGGTCCAAAAGGTGCGGAAAGAGTTGGTGATCTACAACTTCACATCGTCAAGCGGCACATCCCGAGTGAAGAACGGTCTGGTGTGACCGATTCCGGCAAACTGGTCGGCCGCTTCATTCCCTGCGATGCCGTTGTTTTCATCATGAAATATCTTCTTTCGTGTTTGCATCTCATTTTTAGTCCTTTATTGCGTTATACGCGATTTTTGTTGTCCACGCTGATTTTGTTATCCGCGCTGATTTTGCCAGACTATTCTGCGGATAATCGGGGTTCTACTGTATAATCAAAACGTGTACCTTCTACGCTAACGGGTTCCAGCACATTTCAACAAAGATACCTATTACCTTCAAGAAAAAGTTTCGTTGGTTTGAATTTAGTACTTAGAATTTTTTTAAATTCAATATACATCTTATTGAAATATGGTTCTGTCTGTCTGCACATTATATAGAGTAATATCTGGTCAGCTTACTGACAGCAATGAATAATCGTAAATACACTCAAAATACACTGCAGTGCATAAAACATACTGAAATCCAATGATGGGTAGAACAAAGATTCCCCTGATACAGAAAAGTCGTGAAAATCGCTGAGAAATCCTTCCATTTCCTCGTTTTCAACAGTGCGTGATTTTTTTTACATTCATCATGGTTAATAGCACATGGTCCGCTCTGGCTGCATACTATGAGGGGTTTTCTTTGATACTTCATAACAATTTCGATCCCTTATTACTGCTGTATGCATGATTTTTGAAATCTGACGAATTACGTAGCTTACGATATTCTGATGCAATCGATAACTCGATTTTTTTAAAAATTTGCTACTTGTTCCCCTCTAACTTAACACCGACCGAATTGAAGCGAAGAAACTTGTGGCTAAAAAAATGAAGATGCTGGCTAACGTCCAGAGAGGTGCAGTTTTGATGGACGAGAAAATTAAAATGCTCATAAAGTGTTGAAAGTTGAACTGGATTTGTAATAACGCCTCATAAACATAATACGATTAATTCACATTCTCATCTTTTATGGGTTTTTAATGGTTTCCAATCGAAACATTCGTATCTTTAAAAAAACAGTAATTGATAGTTGAATTGTGGATCTAGCATATGGTTCGAAACAAGTCCTTGAAATAAATCAAGGCTCTGAGAAAAAAATGGAAAAAGAAGTCAGATTCAGAGTCATTAAAGAAGAGATACAGTGTTATTGCAACCAGACAGGTTTTCTGTGTAATTTTATTTGCGATAGTTAATGAAATAATTAAGCACGGGTTATCACTTCATATAAAAACCTGAAAAAAAACACATATCTTACTTAATTTGTTTATTCTGATTGCTTAGGCATGCGGATGAAATTTGATTCAACTTAATTACTTATTTTCACCTACCTCGGATTAATTGTAGAATTTCGATTATATAGACTCTTCTATTATGTATTTTTGGTTCAACTCAGGAACTTCGGGACATGCACGAAATATTTTTGGATGTGATCAACGAGGGTTTGGTCAGTTATTCTGATAAATGAAACTTTTTAAATTCTGAGTAACTAGAGGCGGGATCCGTATCTCCTGAAACCTACATCCAACCCAAAATTTGTTGCTGAGAAACACATCGTCCATTTTTTACGGAACTTGGAAACAATAAAGTAAAAATATTCGCCACTCGGGTTTCAAAAATCAATTTACACAATATTATAAAATTTTCATTTTTGAGAATCGGGAATTTCGTGTTTTGTCATGAGGGAAAAAAATCGGAAAAAATGCGGGAATTCTAAAACTGAAATTGAGTGCCCCCCTGCTTTTCCGACTCCACAGAAGCCTATTTCATTTGAAATTCAATTTTCGGGCTCTTCATCTTCATCAACCTGATGTAGATTCAAAACTGATTAAGCATTCGCACCCCCAGCAGTCGAAAACGAATTTTCATCATCGTAGAAATATGTGTTTGAACACAAAACAATGTTGACTATGCCATCGTCGATCAGGATCTCAAACTCCACATCCTCGTCGTGTACGGAATTGTCCTGGTCAATCAATTTCTGCAGTATCGGAAGTATGCGTTCTTTTACAACCGACAACGGGATATCAGCATTTTCCATGACTTTAGAATGGAATCAGTTGGTACCTCGTTCCAAGCCTCGGTTACCCATAACATATGTAGCATCTCTAATGTTGATTCGCTTAACAATGTCATCGAACTCTCCTTGGCTCTTGGATGTCAAGCTTTTGCTAATGCATAAGCTTTTGCTTGTAGTTGGTCTCGATCATTTGAAAAATATTTTGGTCCATGAGCTGTAACAAGACGATGCATTTTTTTTTTGTTCGGTTTTCAAAACATTGCCCCTCCCCCAGGGGGCGCTAGTCAATTTCTGGCTACGACACTGCAATATATAAATTGGTGCAAATCATAGTTATTTTATTTTTACCGAGAGATTTAAATTTTTGTATGATTCGATTATCCGTAGTAAAATAAACAACATTCCGGATAATCGAGTCCGACCTGTAACATGTTTTTCCGTTACATGGAATACATGTTTGATATAAAAATATAATGAAAAAAAAACAGCTCAATTTGGACGATTCCTTTTTCGAGTTTTGCGTTTACCAACACATTTGGCGATCCATTTTTATTTATATAGACATCAAGCTAACAACGCTTATCACGATGTAATTGTAGAAAATATAGGAGTTTAATTTTCGAATTTTTCCATTTTCCTTCAGTGTTTTGTTGAGTGAAACGAATCAGAAGGCATCTTGCAACGAATAAATATTTGAATTTTCAAAAATGTAATTTTCCCGCGAGTGCCTTATTGTGGACTGATTCCAATCTTGAAAGACATCAAGCTCAAAGTGCAGATGCTATTCACAGATGCTAATTCGATAGCACTGTGCACGAGCTGTCATTGTGCCATGTAGTTTTTGATTTGATTAATGTACAATGGATTCAACCCTGAATGTAAATTGTTTCTGCTAACAGATGGCACTGACACAATTATCACAAATATTCAACCAATATAATGTTCCTCGGAGCAATAACTTTCAGTTTGTACATCATACGTCAATACAACGAATGGCCTCACGTAAAACGATTGATTAGAGATGGATCTGAGATGAATAACTTTACATTCCTTGTCGCAGTTGGCATACACTCTGTCACAGGCGGTTATATATTTGTTCCCCAGCATCATTATTCCGCATGTCATAACCAATTCAATCTTGTTTTTTTCAATTGTATTATCTGTGATATAGGTGCGTAGAAATATTTTTATTTTTCTTCACTAATAATACATCTATTTTTCTTTTCTTTCAGACAAAAACAAACAATCCATTGACACATCAAAATAACGCAAACAACAGTCAGTATTCGGACAACAAGATTACAGACGAGAACCTCAATCTCAACCAGTTGCAACCAAAAGTAAATCTACTGCGGAAGGAAACAGGCGGTGTCTTGGGTTCCGGATTAGCTCCAGCGCCTGCCCTGGGCAGTGGCGGAAATACGTATTCCTCTAATATTCCTCTCCATCGGCGAGAGCTGCTGGCACAGAAACTAGAGCAGATCAAACAACAAAAGTAAACTAATTAATAAACCGAATTGATCTCGGGTTTTTGACTCTCAACACAATAACCGAAATTACGTCTGAAAGTAGCAATCGTTAAGGCACTCTCTGAATACAGGTCATAAATGTTTTTATAAGAGTCGGTTTCGAATATAAACTAATAATTTTTTTTAGCCAATTGTTCTAACAGAAACAGGAATAATATTTCGAATCGGTCCATTCTGGCTTTTAATTTCAAGTGGCACACATTGAAAACAAATCTTCGATTTATGTTTTTCACAATATTTTGTATGTTCTACAAGCGTTGTTTTATAAACCGAGACATCTGGAAATGTTTAAAACGATAACATGGGTTGTTATCTCTCAATTTGCCTTTTATTTCTCGTTCTACAATGTGTGTTTAGTGTGAGGCCTATTTTTATTTATATTTTTTTTGTTTAACAACCCTACAAAACATACAAAACAATAGCGTGATAGTAACTATATCCTTACAATTTCAATAATTATAAACAAAGCCAAAATTCCAACCCTGACATATAGTCTCCGCTAAAATCCACTAAAACAGTAATCTATAAATAATAAAACGCAAGGCATGATATCAATACTTCTGGCTGTTTTATGGAAATAAATTATCAATAAGTTGTGATTTTCGCACTAAATGTTATTCATAAGTCGCAGTTATTGTTCAAATTCAACTACGTTTAGACTGACATAAAAACATACCATTTTGAATAGTGTTATTTTTGCGGTTACACATTACAAATTATAACAACAAAAAACCTTTCAGTATAACTCGAATCTCTATTATTTAATTTTGACACTCGAACATGTTACAGTTTTTTTTCAATCGTATACATTTGTTGTTATTCCCGTTGATAATAAATATCACTCATGTATATGCACGGTTATTAATTTTGTTGAAATGATGCGAATGCTCTTAACTCTAGTGCTTCTAGAATCTTTTTTTGATGCTATTACTTATCTAAACAAGTTAATCTTATTACCACACGGCGCTTATCAAAATCATTAAAACCGGAATGGCGTTCGCCATAACTCGAATACCGTCATAGACTGTAGTGTAACCCAGAGTCCTTTGAGCTACTTGTTCAAATTGTATGGCTATTGATGTGGATATCGAGGAGTGCTCATCCTACTGATGTTCTCAATTTTTCGGACATTTTCGATTCCATAAACAGACAAATAGAATGTAAACGTAAACAGATCAAAATATATATATTTATTATTGCAGAACATTCATGTTGAATTGTAAACTAATTTGGTAATGAAATGTAATGAAAGCTGTACTAATATCACGAATGTTGTTCAATTGTTTTCTTTTTACTCTATGCGAAAAACGTATGTTCGTCTGGTAGGTATTGCCATGCAAAGATCGGAGCTCCTACGTCTCCTGAAAAGTTTTCGAGGGAACTAAGACTGGATCTGAAAACTGAAAGGATGAAGTTACTAGATGTGCGAAGCGGCCGATTTTGTATTATGCACGGACCATTCAAGGATAGATCCGAAAAGACGAATACCTATCTCGCCTATCTTCTACATTGTCAAATACAGCTGGGAATGCGTTTGCAGTTATCTTATGACCACAAGAGAGAGCCATACAAATGAAGCACAAATCTCTGCATAACTCAAGAACTAATCAAGAAAATGGAATCAAACTTGGCATATGACGTTTTAGGGATCGATGAATGATTCTATCACAGCAGTGGAACTCCATACAATTCACTGACTAAAAAGTATCCACATTTTCATCGCTTGTTTACGTGAAGAATATATTTTTTTCAGGCACACTTGATTTGAGAGTGTATGGATTTCTAGCTGTCTTGACGCAAGGTCTTTAATGAAGAATGAGAAGATGGGAAGGTTTATATAAACATGTTTATAATTACATAAGTTTATTCAAATATTAATATTGCTCTTATGTAACTATTCAGTGCAATTTTATCAAAATTTGAAAGAGAAATTAAAAAAGGAATGTTTTTTTTTTCAATATTTTTCTGAGATGGTTATTAAAAATCCATGATTAATATTGCTTTATTATTTACCCTCCATTATTTGTTATTCTCTCCTGCTTTTCGTTCTTTGACCTCTCATTTTAACAATTCAATTTGAGAGGTTTAAAATTGCGACAAGAAAAAAAATTGGTGTGAAAAAGCGAATTGTGGAAAATTAAGTCGCAAATTCTCTAAGCGTTATAATTAAAGTTTTTCTGTAGTATTTAATTTTTGAGTTTGTGTGAATGACAGATTAAAATTGATTCATAAAAGAATAAGATTTCATTTGATATGACGATTTTTGAAATCGACTCAATGGTTGTAAAGTTATGACGTTTTGTAAGAAATCTTACTTACTTAATCAGCAAGAGGCAAGAGGAGATATGATATGTTGGTTTGCACATGCCACTAGATGTGCAAACCAACATATCATATCTTTCCGTTATCCGCAAACATGCCAAGCAGTAACTTAAAAAAAACAAACTCAGTAAGTAGTAAATTAGCTAGTCTTTTTGGAAAAATATCAAACTTCCAAGAAATTTGAATTTTGTTTTCGTAATTCTTGATTGTATCCGTTTTTATAGTTTACATGGTTTCGGGACCAACGGCGCTATATTTTTCTATATTTTTTCTTGAAAACTGAGGATTTTTTTATATTTTTATATTTTTTACTCAGAATTAGATATATTCTTTTTCCTTTTTTGAGTTATAATTTTTTAGAGTTAACCGATAGTTCAGAATATTAATTTCTTCCCCTTTTTCCTATTTTCAAAAATTCATTACATTTGAACTGCTAGAGCGATTCAGATGATCGATATATCAAATTAAAGCCAAGAATTCAGAGTTGTTCGAGAAATAATAAAACGAAAAATAAATTTTGGAAAAATATTGCACTTGCGTAAAAATTATTTTTGTTTTCGTGATTAATAATTGTATCTGTTTTTCATAAATCAAAAACAAATGTTTTTTGCACCTTTGAAATTATTGACTTAAATTAACTATGTCGATTATATGAATCGATTCAGTAGATAAAAGTTATGAATTTTTAAAAAACGTCATTTTTGGAAAAAATGAGAAAAATGATTTTTTTCGGTTAATTTTGAAAAATCATAATTTAAAAGCGAAGAACACATTTTTGGATATGTTATCCAAAAAATCCTCAGCTTTCGAGAAAAAATATAAAAAACATAGCGCCCTTGAATGAAAACTATAAAGAACAATTACGATCAATAATCAAGAAAACAATTTTTTTTTTGCAAGTATAGTATTTAAAAAAAAACTGGCTAACTGGCCAATTTGATATGTCGATCATGTGAATCGGTTTAGTAGTTCAAAAGATATGAATCTAAAAAAAAATATTTTTTGGAAAAAAGGAGAAAACTAGATTTTTTGAACCACCCTAAAATGGAATGGGATCTAATATTTAACGAAAAGGAACAAAACGACCTATTTACACGAAAATCTGACAAACCACTATGTCAGTTTGGCATGGAATCTATATATAATACTAAAAAATATAGTTTGGTGTTAATTTTCCCTGCAACTAAAAAACTGATTACTAGAAACTAATTGACGTTAACGTTTTATTACCTTGTAAATTCTAGATACAATACCAACAGAGGGTATTTAAAAAAATAAAAATAGCTTTTTATGGGGTGTGTTCAAAACTGAAAAAAAATATTCAGAAATCATATTTTTATGTTGTTTATTAAGCTACACTATTTAGTCGTATAATTATTGTATCATTCAATTTATTCCGATGAGAATGTCTTAAAATATTTCAACTGATGCTCTTTCCACATTTTAATTTTTTTTATTCAATGTTCAGTTTCTATGGCGAAACTTCATTCGTAAATTACACATTTGTCATCATTGGTGGAATACGATCATAAATGTTGTTATGAATACCACAGCAAGTTATGATTACAATACATATGGATTTATTTTGATAATGCATTGTACATAAACCGATAAAAATGCATTATAATATCTATCCACTGCGTTTTAGCGTCTATATGTATATTTTATTCAATTTCAGTTCGTAATTTCTATCCCATTCGCCGTGTTTATCATGGTGATCCTAACATTAATAACATTATATACGAACCTCCCACTTTATATATGATGTCTCCCACCCTTTTAGAGACATCTTAACATTATGTTCAATTTTTAGAGCGTAAACTATCTGTCAATTTTTTCACTGTTTACATTTTCTTGCCACAAATCGTTGCCACTTTTTTCTCTCAAGTTCCACTTCTCTTCTCTGGATTCTATGGTGGTTCGACACCCGATTAATTCGAGAACTAATCAAGCAATTCGAGCCAAATTTGGCATGTGGAATTTTCTAACGTGAATCAACACTCCTCCCTTCTCTCTAAGGGGGAGGGGGGGGGGTGTGCTACCATACAGATGAAGCATAAGTTTCTGCATAACTCAAGAAATAAACAAGCAAATGGAACCAATTTCGGTATATGTAGGTTGTAGGGGGCAATACACGTTTCTATGGTGGTTTGAAACTCCTCCCTCCTCCCTAAGGGAGGGGGGGCTGCATTACTCGAGAATCAATCACGCAAACGGAACCAAATTTAGGATGTGAGGGTTTTTGGGTACGAGAAATGTTTCTATGATGGGAGTGTTTGGATTTCGATCAAAATCGAATGATACACAATGTGTCACGCAAGTAACCTCTCACGAACATATAACCAAATATGAGAGGATCATTCAGATACTTGTATAAAAGACAGTAATCATTTGTGTTACACTAAATGATTAAACCAAGAGAGGAACGAAGACTGTTGTTTGCATATTCGAGCTGTATCAAACATCGCAAACCATTTTCGAAGCCTGCATACAAGTTTGAACCGCATATAGTGCGATTCACATACAACATCCACGTCACGTTCACGTCCCGTCACGTCACGTTACGTCAGTTATTCTATCATGCAATTATTATTCACGTACACCGGCACCGTAACGACCCGTCAGCATACGTTCAACGAAAACGACCGGCAGGATTTGTAGAAAAGAACAATTGACGGAGAGGGACGGTTCTTTGGGTTTTTGTCTGGGCTTTGTGTCTCGGCTTTTGTTTTGATTTTGGTTGTACAGTAATTTACATCTATTTCGACATTTGGCTAATTGGACTGACCTGTGATGCAACACGTTTAATTGGACATTTTTAACTCTAATTGGACATTTTTGTAAACATTGAGTTCGGGGCCTAAATTATGAACCCACATTCAAAGTCCCCACCAGTCACGAATGTTCAATTACTGGTTAAAATCGCCTCCAATGCGACACTGAGTCGTGCCTCGGCATGTCGCATTATAAGTAACTTACTGTACTTTTTATGCCAACATATCTCTTAAGCCGGGTTCAGACGGTGCGAGTAAGCATACGAGTCGGTCTAGTCAGTTACTGCAGTGCAGCTACTCACACCGTGTGAACACATCATGCCAGTTATTGTCATGTGTGATCCGGCGTGCGAGCTACTTCAAAGTTTTTTGAATTTACTCGCACTTGCATGCTTCACAACGTCAAAAACAGAATTTAGCGTTCGAATCAGTGATGCCAAATGTAATGAAATGTCTCTATTTTTAAGATATTTGAAAATATGTGAAGATATTTATAGACTTCAAAATTATTGGAAAAACAAATAAAACCCTCATAGTTTCTAAACGAAATAATTGTTATTTCGTTTTGCACGCTGGCGGGGCACGCTTTCTTTTTGAGATAGTTTTCTTGAGAATCTCTAATATAGAATCATTATCAGATCACAACTTACAAAAAAAAGTATTGTTCTAAGAAACAGAATACATATTCGATTTAAAAAAGTACATTTTCATTCATTATTAAAATTTTTGAAGCGTATTTATTGCACCTGCAAATCGACTATCATTTTCATTTCACAAAATAAATAAAATTAAAAAAAAATCTTTTAGACTACCATTTATAACATCACATCCTTTCGGAATTATCTGAGCTATGGATGTTTTCGAGATTCTAAAAAATATCGACAACAATCCCAACGATATTCCAAAACAAAGGCACATCAATGTCATTTCTAATTTAACTCTTGCAGGTACAGCATCCCTCATGACTGTATCTTGGCGTTGTATTCGTGGAGCAATTAAATCCAACAGTTTTTTCACTTGTTCAGGTGTTATTATCAACACTGCTCTGTAATCTCGGGGATCCTCATCGTAGAGTTCCTTCAATATTGTATTTGTTGCTCCTTTTCTTTGCATCTAATTCCTGGCCCGAATCCTTTTCTCTTTCTGCTTTTTCGGATAGTACCTTCAGTTCAAAGAAATTCAGCACAAAGTATGTATTTTTAAACACGATCAGCGTTTGTTTTGCTATAAAATTGTGTGATGATACATTCAACTGAAAACCTAAGATGAAAACTGCCAATAAAGAAGTCGATTTTGGACCAATCATTTGACAAATTCGGACCTGATTGCTGTTTCTGACTATTTGATGGACATTTGAAAAGTCGCCTGGCATCCCTGGTAAACCCGTGCCGTAAGGCCCATTTATACGTTGCTAGTAGCTGACTTGACAATGAGCAGCTACTGACCCGGTGGACTCGCTTGACAATTGGTTGACTCGCCTTGTCCGTTCACATAGTGTGAGCTGCTGGCGAGAAACTAGATACTACGGCACGGGTTTACCTGGGATGCCAGGCGATTTTTCAAATGTCCATCAAATAGTCAGAAACAGCAATCAGGTCCGAATTTGTCAAATGATTGGTCCGAAATCGACTTCTTTATTGGTAGTTTTCATCTTAGGTTTTCAGTTGAATGTATCATTACACAATTTTATAGAGATTACAGAGCAGTGTTGAGAATAACACCTGAACAAGTGGAAAAACTGTTGAATTTAATTGCTCCACAAATACAACGCCAAGATACACTCATGAAGGATGCTGTACCTGCAAGAGTGATAATATAAATGACATTGATATGCCTTTCTTCTGGAATATTGTTCAGATTGTTGTCGATATTTTTTAGAATCTCGAAAGCATCCATAGCTAAGATAATTCCGGAAGTATGTGATGCTTTAAATGATAGTCTAGAAGACTTTTTAAAATTTTATTCACACGCGTCAAAAATTAAAATAATGAATGAAAATGTACTTTTTTAAATCGAATATGTATTCTGTTTCTTAGAACCTTACTTTTTTTCGCAAGTTGTGAGTGAATTTTGAATGAAAATTGTGCCTGATAATGATTCTATATTAGACATTCTCCAGAAAACTATCTCAAAAAGAAAGCGTGCCCCGCCAGCGTGCAAAACAGAATAACAATGATTTCGTTAAGAAACTATGAGGGTTTTATTTGTTTTTCCAATAATTTTCAAGTCTATAAATATCTTCGCATATTTTCAAATATCTTAAAAATAGAGACATTTCTTTACATTTGGCATCCCTGATTCGAACGCTAAATTCTGTTTTTGACGTTTTGAAGCATGCGAGTGCGAGTAAATTCAAAAAACTTTGAAGTAGCTCGCACGCCGGATCACACATGACAATAACTGGCATGATGTGTTCACACGGTGTGAGTAGCTGCACTGCAGTAACTGACTAGACCGACTCGTATGCTTGCTCGCACCGTCTGAACCCGGCTGTAGTATCTAGTTTCTCGCCAGCAGCTCACACTGTGTGAACGGACAAGGCGAGTCAACCAATTGTCAAGCGAGTCCACCGGGTCAGTAGCTGCTCATTGTCAAGTCAGCTACTAGCAACGTATAAATGGGCCTTTAGTTCCGAATTTCGGAGTGAAAATCATTCGCGACTAGCTGAGAGAAATAGTCTATATATTATTATTGTTGAATTTTTTTGTCGGACACATGAGACAATTATCACATTTGTTGTCGGCATTTGCCGGGTTAAAGCATTTAAATAATTGAATTCAATGATTCAATGAACTGATTCTAGGCATGCTGATTTGAAAGAGTGCATTGCGATTGGAAATTGTTGTAGGTGGAACCACCATGAATAACATTAAATAAATCATTCGTTTGACATTTGACGTGACGGTGCTGGTGGAAGCAGGGGATAGTAAAGGCTGATTTAGACGATGCCAGTCAGCGCTCTAGTTGAAGTATCCAGTGAATAGAGAACAGACACTCTGTTTAAGTTAGAGGCCAATTACTTGTTCGATACTGGTACAAGTAACTTGAAAAGAGTGTCTGTTCTCTGGAGACTTCAACTAGAGCTCTGACTGGCATCGTCTAAATCAGCCTTAATGGACCATATAAAGGCTGATTTAGACGATGCCAGTCAGCGCTCTAGTTGAGGTATCCAGTGAACAGAGAACAGACACTCTGTCCAAGGTACTTGTACCAGTATCGAACAAGTAATTGGCCTCCAAAGGCTGATTTAGACGATGCCAGTCAGCGCTCTAGTTGAAGTATCCAGTGAATAGAGAACAGACACTCTGTTTAAGTTACAGGCCAATTACTTGTTCGATACTGGTACAAGTAACTTGAACAGAGTGTCTGTTCTCTGTTCACTGGATACTTCAGCTAGAGCGCTGACTGGCATCGTCTAAATCAGCCTTAAGGTGAAGGTGGAAGCTAGCCATTGTAGTAGTATAGGTAAACCCTCGTGTAAAAATGGGGTAATAGTGTTTGTGAGAGAAGAGCAAAGCACACGTAAATAGATCAATTCACTTATCAGACTGTGTGGCGCTTCATTGACACGAGTCTTTGAATACATTTGAAAAAAAAAACAAATAACAATTCAATACTAAAGTAAAATGTATGAACGATATGTTCCGATGAACAATTTCAAATATAAATATATATAGAAGGTGCATTTGCATATGATTCTGATTATACGCGAGCGTAACATGAGCAAATTTATAACACATGCGAATTGGGGCACTTTTGGTATTAACAAGTTCTTCCGCATAGTAACTCGATGTTGATAATTCCTTAATATTTTCCTTCGTTGATCGTATTGTTTTCACATATTCACGTTGGAAAGCCTTAACCCTTCTCTTCGTTGGCCGAGGCATTTAGATTGAATTTAATACTTTTCCGTTTACTGTTTTTGAAAGCATAGGCAGCCGTGGCAGTGTTCCGAGCTCTGCAATACAATTTTCTTACCCAATGTTAAAGTTGCTAAAACTTACATTATAGACCCATTAAACGTAAAAATAATAATTGTATTGATATCAACACAATTTTATTCTATTGATTTTCATGACATGGGACGCTATGACTCCGGAATAACATTTTATTGAGTGGTTTTTATAGCTGTTTCGATGATGTTGTTTGGCATCAGTGTCGAAAAAATAACGATGCTTCCACCAATACAAACAAAACCATTGCAGAAGATTGAAAAACGAAAATTTAACTTTCAGAGCACTTGCTCGAGTTTTCCGACGTTCTTCACTATACGGTGCGAAAGCAGATGAAAATTTAATATCTTGTGAGTGATCGATTAGAGTTTGGTTGATATTACTTGATGGGAAGTGTGCGAAAACGATCATTTTCTTCACACTGTTTCGCAAAATTATTGATTTTCGGGCGTGAGGTGAGGGAGGGAGATGAAAGAAATGAGCGCCATTGTGGCAGCCATTTGTGGCTAGCTTCCACCTTCACCTTAACTTCAAGCAAAAAAGTGGGGCCGACTCGAGATTGCTTTTATGTAAACAGTGAACTTTTTTTACACTCTAAAAATTGCACCGACTTGCACTGACAACTGAATGATATTGTCAATTTGTGCGAGATGCCTCAAAACAGCTGGGAATAAATATTGTTTATATACAGTAAGTTACATTTAATGCGACGTTTAGATTATTGGCCAGATCTGTTATGTGACACGTTTAATTGGACGTTTTTGTAAACATTCGGGGTTCAAATTATGGCGCTACATTAAAGTTGCCACCAGACGTAGACACTGTACCACTCGTATCGCCAATGTTCAATTACAAGCCAAAATCGCCTCCAAAACGACACTGAGTGGTGCCTCGGCATGTCGTATTAAATTTAAATTACTGTATTATATTGTTATTTATGTTCGCATCATAAGCAACGAACACATATTTATTTTCCACTTGCAATAGTATTCACGATGATTGGATGGATGAATATACGACTTATACATGCATCTAGTACGACTATTGTCATGCGTATATACAATTTACTACAGACAACCAAAAAACGAATGGCGGAAAACGTTCTTGATTATTATAATAATTATTATAGATTTTTGTAAATACATGTATGCTTGGAATGTTACGTTAAAAAATATTTTCAAGTCCGAATATTTCCGTTTTCATGAAAAGTGAAAGTTAAAGTTGCTTTTTTTTATTTTTAACTTTTAAGAAAGAAAGATTATCTGTTTGCCGGTCTTTTGCGTTTTGAAAAACATAGTGACAAAAATAAATTAGTTCAACTTCGTCATTCAATTGCACTTAACTCAAAACTGTAAACATGAGATTATGAACTTGACAAACCAAGATGCCAAGTATGCCAACCCAGCAAACATTAAATCGTATAACTATCTTATATAAAACATCGAATATCTGAAATTTGGGGTGTATATGATGCGCCCAAATAGCATATACAGTAAGTTACCTCTAATCCTCGACATACCGAGGCACTACTCAGTGTCGCATTAGAGTTGATTGGCCTGTAATTGAACATTCACGATGATAGTGGTACAACGTCGACATCTGATGGCGACTTTCAATCTGGGGCCATACTTTGGGTACCAAACTCGATGTTTACAAAATATCCATTTAGAGATGAAAATGTCCAATTATTTGTGTCCCATTACAGGTAACTTACTGTACATGCAAGGTTATTAGGCAATACCTAATAATATAATAAGTCTGCTGTCATATGAATATACGATTCATCACAGCCATAAAAAAAAAATGGCGGAAAATATTAAAGTAAAATGTTTGGCCCGGGGAATCACCTTTTTTGTATATATATATAGAACCATTATAAACATTTATGTTTGTACAAATAGGAATTAATCAATTGACTTTTAGGGATATAAATGTTGATATGAGTGGTGGCGACGGTTATAAAATTGCTCCGATGGGATTTGAACTCCGGTTGTTTGGATTATTAAGCCGCAGCTATCTATCGGCTATCTGAAATATGAAATATGAAATATGATACGAAAAAGTTGCAATCGGATACGTCATACTTGATTGTTTATTGTGCTTTAGTGGAAATATCGCAAAATTTATATAGAAATGGTTAAATAAAGTTCAGTACTACATGTTTCAAGTAATCAAATAACATGAAGTAAAAAATTTCATTCATATTTTAACAATTTAAAACTGCCTTCGGGCCTGCCCAGCAAATATTTTTTTTCCCAAAATATATGTTTTATTAAGGCACATGTGGCGTTAGCCTGACGGGGCCGGGAGTCCAATATTTTGACAATTTTTGTCTAACAACTATGTTAGTAATATGTAACCGATTACTCGCGGTAATCGTAAAAAATTCGAGGAATTGTATCCGAGACACGACCGCTTAGAACGTAGGACTATGCAATCTTTTTTTCTTTTGAAATTTGATGGTTTATCATTTCGAATATTATATGCGAATACGTCGAAATTTAATAAATAACTCTTTAGTAAAAAGTTCCGTGGACCCTGAAAAGGTTTAATGGTTTGCCTAGTTTTGTAGAATCATTTCGAGAAGCAACGATCCTTTTTTGCCTTTGCGAGAACACTAATTGGTCATATGTCGCATTTTTTTTCTTTATATCAATGCACGCATTGCACTGAATATTAACGAGAGGCATCTTCCATGCATCGCCATCAAAGACGAATGAACTGTCTTACTTTCAAGTGTGTATAGTTCAAAAGAAAAAGAAGAAGTGCATCGTCATTCAACAAGCATCAAACACGTCTAACACGTCTAACAGATGCACACAGTTGCAGTGCTAAAAGTGAAACATCGCGAGAATGACCGTTTATGAAAAATCGTTTCTCGACTCTCGGTCAAAACCGTCAACAAAGTTACTCTAAGTTTCTATGTTTCGCGCAACGAAACAAGCAACATACAAAAAACCTAACATCGATGTTTAGAAGCGACCTATAATCATTTGCACTCTTCTCTTTTTTCGCCTTCTTTGCCATGACTCGGATGGTTGTGTTAATTGCAATGCCAGATGCATTTCAAGTGAAATATTCGCTAGCGCACAGCTCGAGGGGAGACATAAAACACAAAACGAGCAGAATAAGCGACCTTTGTTGTTTCGGGTACAGAAAGATTCTGAGAATTTTCCTCAAAATAAAATCATTACACTAAACCTTCGTTTCAAAGAACTTATCTTCTTCTTCTTAAATGGCACCAACGTTCCTAGAGGAACTTCGCCGTCTCAACGTAATATTACTTGCGTCATTTTTACTAGTACTTAGTTGAGATTTCTATGCCAAATAACACGCCTTGAATGCATTCTGAGTGGCAAGCTCTAGAATACGCGTGACCACAGTGCAAGTCGAAGGAAAGTTCTTTTACGAAAAATTCCCCCGACCAGAACGGGAATCGAACCCGAACCCCCGGCATGTTAGGTTTTGACGCTAACCACTCGGCCACGGGAGCACAATTCAAAGAACTTATACAGTAACCAAATCACGCAATAAACATCAAGAATTGCTGGGAATCTCTTATCAATATTTGTTCAAATTTAAAAAGGTGCTTAACTCCAGTTTTGTTGACATCTTTTATGCATTCAATTAAATCGTACGATAAATCATATATAAACATAAACATTCCCACCTTTCATCCTTCATTAAACACCTCGTAGTAGAAATCTGTCAGTATGCATACACTCTCCTACGAAACATGGTGGAAAAAAAAAGTTGTAGGAGGTTGTGTTCAAGACACAACCGTATTGTTGACGTAGAACTACGCTGTAGTTTAATTCAAGTCGCTTGTTTATAACTGCGGATATTATTTTATAATGCTACGAAAATTTTGAAATAACCATTCTATCAGTTTGGTCGCCCTGAAATGATTCTTTTAATGCAGAATCATTTGACGATAATTGTTTGATGATTCATTCGTGTGCTGGCAGAACAATACATGCGCGAGATAAGCGCAGTCCTGTCATCCTTAGTGCAGAATGTTTTGCTACTGGCAAGCGAAACCAAATCACATACAAAATTCCAGAACGATATTTACTTTCTTGGTGACTAAATAAACGAAATAAACTCTATATGTTAATCTCAACAACCTCGAAAAGAGCAGCACTGTTTCATTATGATCAAGATTAGCGTAAATGCAATCCTAGTTTAAAGCAGTTCTGCGACTGACACGCGAACCCAAATAAATTAATAATTTATTATAACTTCTTGAATAACTTGGTATTCCCCAAATATTTTTTTTGGTGCACAACCTTGACACCTGCTGCACCATAGCGTCAGTTCAATGCATTGCTGTATTGATGCCATGCAAAACCAAATCACTGACAAAATTCCAGAACATTTATTTTCTTGGTGAGCTGACGTAGGCTATCGTCAGCTATTGATTATTCCTCACACAATTGTGTAGTCCAGAACCTTAATGCAATGGCCTGGATGCAAAAATTGCAATGTCAGAAATATCAGCGAGTGAGTAATTTGGTCGCGTCCACAGCTCAATCCGAAACGAAGACATGTGATGACGCAAAACAAGGAAGAACAAGCGATATCCATTGCTTTGAATACAGAACGAGACTGAAAGTTTACCTTTTTTCCTTGCTTGTTGAATTAGATAGACTTTGAACTTCTTCAGTTCATTCGTCTCTAACCTTCAAAAAGGCTCTTGGAAAACTTTACTATATCCATCATATTACTCCTCCTCCACCATTGCCTTGAGAAAAGTATTCGATCTCTTGCCGTCCAGATCGCCCAGAAACGATGTTATTCAGTCGATTTCCTCCCGAAGAATGAAAGTTTGCCTCAGCGAGATCAACCGTTCATACTCTAGGCAAATATTCCTCTTCCTTCTTCTTTTCCTTTGTTCACGGAGACTTTACACCCTATGGTTTCCCCTTCGTTGCTCGTCAATAAGTTGCTCGTTATTGAGAGCTCTGTTCGGGAAAGCACACAAATGGATAGAACAAATGTATGAGGAAATGGGAATGCTTCCAATTTTCATCAATTTAAACCTAATACAGACTATGGGATTGTAATGTATAGCATATCAAACAAATCTTAGGGAATTCCGATTAGTTTGGTATGTAAATCGCCAAAATCAGTTCGCTGCAAAAATAGTTATTAATGTTAACTTTATTTCATAAAAACGTGACCTGTTTTCCGATTTGGCACCCTTAATGAAAGACCTAGTTCTACGTCAATATATTCGTCGATGTAAACAAGCGGTGAAAAGGGAGACACTTTTCGATGAGTGATTTGTATGGAGTTCCACTGCCGTGGTGGAAGCATTGACTGCATGTGCGAATTGGTGGAGATGTTGACGTTGAACGTAGACGTTCTTCTCCGTAACGTTCTATGTGAATCGCACATATATCGTCCCGCTCTACTATAGCGAAACCTATTGCATAGACAAGTGCAAAGCAATAAATGATACAAGAAAAATTACGTCATCATTCGGTCACCATTTGCGGAGAGCAACGAATGGGAAAAGAGAGCGGTGTTGCCAGTAAAACTATGCGGTCTATATGAATATACATATTTCAAAGGATAGCGGCGTTAAAAATGGAAAATATGATCTGCCCTTCCCTTAGCCTCTATCGAGCTAGATAATCATATAGTTTGCATTCTCTGAGACTTAAAAATCAGGATCTGCTATATTAGCTGAATATGAATCATTCGCTTTGCGTAGTCCGTACGATCCTACTGTTTCATAATGTATGGAGAGGTCGATATGCATATGTTAGAGTCAAAGAAGAAAATAAACTTTCTGCACCGAAAGCGTATATGATGGTTTTGCTTGCGTGCTGGTGTATCATGAAGTGCGAAACGATGCAGAGTTGTCTAGTTCTCTCTTGTGTCGTGATTTGCAGCACGTAACAACAAAAGAATGCCGCTGTGGGAAATGATTTGTGTTTGATCATATTTGAACGAACGAAAGCGGTTTTTTCAGTGAATAGATCATTTGGCAAGCACTGTATGATGGTATGACACCCCTCCCTCCTCTGGAATGGAGGGGGGTTCCAAAAAAATTTAAACACATAATTCAATCAAACATATTCCAACCAAACATGACAAATGGAAATTTTCGGAAAACTCTGAAGAAAATGGGAAAATTTTCGAAAATACAATTTTACAATTTCATAGTGACAAGCATTGTTAGTCCTCTTGATGTTTGAGCTAACGAAATTGATCTTTGTTCGAAAGTGGAAATTGGAATTGTGGAATTGTCTAAAACTCTCTCTCCTATAGCTTCTTCTATCTTATATATAAATCCGATTCAGGGCTGTCTTTATTCTATCATATTTTCTGTCGACACGAATGCCATAGTAATAGTAAAGTGTCTTTAATAAACAAAAAAAAAAAAATTATAAGAGACATGGTTCGTGGCGAATCCTATAAATATCTTGGATTCCGACAGCTCACCGGGATTCGCCACTCCGACATCAAGACGGAGCTGCGAGACAAGTTCTTGAGTCGAGTGAACTGTGTCCTGAGGACTTTCCTCAACGCGGGGAACAAGGTACGCGCGATCAACACATTCGCGGTTCCCCTGCTGACCTTCAGTTTTGGTGTAGTCAAATGGAGCAAAACTGACCTAGAGGACCTTGAGAGGAGGATGAGGAAAGCATTCAAAGAGGCCGGAATGCACCATCCTCAATCGGCACTGGAGAGAGTTTCACTGCCACGCAAAGAAGGGGGACTTGGAATCGTCGACATTTCTGCACTGTGTGTTGCCCAGGTACGACAACTGCGCGAGTACTTCGCAGAACGCGCCAACCAAAATGCGCTATACCGGGCTGTCTGCGCCGCCGACAGAGGATACAGCGCTCTGCACTTGGCGCAAGCGGAGTACCAACTCAACTGCAATCTGCAGACAGTGGAGGAGAAGATTGCAGCTTGGAAGCAGAAGGCAGTGCATGGTGCCCACCCCCATCAACTGGACCGGCCACACGTCGACAAGGCCGCATCTAATCTGTGGCTAACGCGTGGTGAACTCTCTTCAGTAGTAGAAGCCGACATGATAGCCATCCAGGACAGGATAATGCCGACGAGAAACTGCAGGCGGTACGTCTGGCATCAAGACGTTGATGACATTTGCCGGATGTGCCATCAACCAGGTGAAAACATAGAGCACATTATGGGAGGCTGTCCCGTTTTGGCCAACGCAGCCTACACCGAGCGCCACAACAACGTGGCCCGTATTGTTCATCGACAACTGGCGCTCCAATGTGCTCTACTGGAAGATAACGTACCAAACTACCGGTACCTGCCTGCACCTGTCCTGGAAAATGACCGTTTCAAGCTGTACTGGGATCGCACTGTTCTGACCGACCTCTCGATCCACCACAACCGTCCAGATATAATGGTTTACGACAAGAGCGACCGCAAAGTCACCATCATCGATGTCGCTATTCCACTGAACCAGAATCTGGAGGAGACCCACGGTCGCAAAATCTGCAAGTACCGACCATTGTCCGTGGAGCTCAAGGAACTGTGGGGGCTAAGGGAGGTCCCAAGAATTGTTCCAGTCGTTTTCTCTGGAACTGGAATTGTCCCGAAGACACTTCTGGAAGCGCTAAAGGTGTTGAACATGGAGAAGGAATTGGCCGGCATCCAAAAGTCGGTCATCCTTAGCACCTGCGCGATTGTCCGACAATTTCTCGGTCAGGACTGAAACAGCACGAGCATGCAGATACGTGCATTCCGCAGAGCCTAGTCCCCCTTGGGCATTCAGAAGCCCGGGGGCAGGTGAAAATTCTGGCTAGGTTCGCCTAGTTAAGAAGTGAGATAAGTCTGCCAAAAAAAAAAAAAACTCAGTCGTTTGGTTCTCAAATGGGGATCAACATAGGGTTCAGTTTGGTTCTCAAATGGGGATCAACATAGGGTAGGAGCCTGCCTGTTGGTCTCAAATATTCCTATCTCACGCCTCCACGAAGATCATATGACGACATTTTTAGATCGGGCGTGAACTGGAAACACACACCTGGTCTTGGCTCCGAGAACGGGTGTCGAAAGTGGCTAAGTGAGGGGGTGCGAGCGAGTCAGAGCGCTATATCTCTCCCGGGGAAGGCCTCCCGGGTCATGGAGGCCTTGCCAACCCGCTGTCTCCCGGGCAAAGGAGATACACCCAGAAAATGGAGCTACGTTCACGAAGAGTAATTAGAATGCGATCACCCGAGGAGGGTCCCCGAACTGGAGCTGGTCCTGGAACGGGCGTAAGAGCGAGCGGCCAGCGGCTGGAGGGCGATGTGCAAGAGCGGGCCACCAGCCGGGTTCAACCCGAAGAGCTACCGCCACACGGAAACAGCAGCCATCGACATCACCCAAGAAACGCTGCGCCTACGAGACGTGTTGCGACTGCCAGACGACAGTCGTCCACACTTGTGGGTACCACTAGGCGCCGGATCATGTGGACACACGAAATGAATGAATTCGTGATCCGCGCCTATTACATCTGCACTGCTTTGGAGACGGACATGAGCGGTCGCCCTCGAATACTAACAATGTTCGAGGAAGCGTATCCAGAGTTCGTCGGGAGGCTTGATCAGAACGCGATGAACGCGAGGCGTAGAGCGATAGTACGCAACAACATGCTCTCCCAAACGCAAATCGACGAGATCAAGCAGCAGGTGCAGAGAGAAATAAGCTCCAGGAACAACAGAGCAAGCGATGTGTCGAGACGAAGTTCAGTACGGCTGAGCAATTCATTCGCGAGTGGGGCACGCGAATCAGCACCAGTGGAGGCCACAGTACAACAACCCCCTGAGCCGGAAGACCCACAGCCAGATCAACAACTACTACGCGATCTGGTCTTCCACTACGACGAGGCGATCTCACAGTTCCGCGACACAGACCCATTGTCGCGCCCCAGGATCCCGAAGTTGCAGCATTCCCGCAGGCTGACAAGTGCAGTAAAGCTCATGAACGAGCACGTTCTTCCGCTGCACTTGGTTGATGCTGAGTACATGGAGGAGCTGCAACTGAAAGTTTACTGTGCTGCTGTGGCGACCGCCAAAAGTTTAGGATACCGTATTAGGCCAAGAGGCGGACTGCTCCAACATCTCCGTGAAAGGCGTGAGCCTCCATGGCGAAGGAGATTGGAGCAACGGATCCTAAACAAGCGCGCCGCAATTGGAAGACTGATGGCGTACAAAAGAGGCAGCAGATCGGCGAAATTATGTCGCCAAGTTGCTGTGATCGTGCGGCCTACTGAACTTCGCCAGCTGGGAGCTCACCAGCTGACGGAAAAACTCGACACACTGGTACAGCAATTGAGCGTCCTAACTAAACGGCTGAAACGTTACTCTGACTCTGCAAAGCGCCAGGAACAAAATCGGATGTTCAGAGATAACGAAAAAGCGTTCTACGACCACATTAGCGACGAGAAGCCCGACTACCGCGAAGGTTTGCCAGATATTAGCGATGTGACGAACTTCTGGGCTGGTATTTGTGAGACCCCAGTACAACATCGCGACGGGCAAATGTGGTTAAGACGGGAGGAGGAGAGTTGTGGTGAAATTGGAGAGATGCCAGCTATCATCGTCGAAGAGAACGATGTCCGCGAAGCCTCGCGGTACCTGAGGAACTGGGCAGCACCGGGCCCCGATGGTGTTCAGAACTTCTGGCACAAGAAGCTGACCGTCGCACATCAAAAGATAGCTGAGTGCTTCAACAAGGTGCTACGTGACCCAATCAACCTCCCTGAATTCGCCACCCGTGGCGTCACATTCCTCCTCCCGAAAGACAGCAACACATTGAACCCATCAAAGTACAGGCCGATAACGTGCCTATCGAGTCTGTACAAGATATTAAGCAGCATCATAACCGCCAAAGTTTCTGCTCACTGCGAACAACACCATATCATCGCAGAAGAGCAGAAAGGATGCAGAAAAAATACGCATGGCTGCAAAGACCAGGCCATCATCGACGCAACCATAGTCGGCCAGGCGGTTTATAACCAGCGGAACCTAAGCATGGCCTATATCGATTACAGGAAGGCTTATGACTCCATACCTCACTCGTTTCTCGTCCGGGTATTGGAGCACTACAAAATTGATCCCGTCGTCGTTAGGTTCCTGCAGCATGCGATGAGGCAGTGGAGCACGTCTCTGCACCTTAGTGATGGGGAAAATGTGTTGCAGTCTAGAACGCTGCAGATAAAGAGGGGGATATTCCAAGGCGACTCTTTCAGCCCGCTTTGGTTTTGTCTGGCACTGAACCCCTCAGTAGGACGCTCAATAGAAACGGTCATGGCTATAAAATAAGGTATGGCGACGGCGCCCACGAAGAAGTGACCCATACCTTTTACATGGACGATCTCAAGGTCTACGCTGATTCACGTCAGCGTCTAGGTGTAGCTATCCGGGTTGTCGAAGACATAAGCAGGGACATCTGTATGGAGTTCGGCCTCGACAAGTGTCACTGTGTCCACCTGCTGAAAGGACAACTTACCGAATCCGGAGGCTACGAGGTCTATGACGGCGAGTTTATAAGAGACATGGTTCGTGGCGAATCCTATAAATATCTTGGATTCCGACAGCTCACCGGGATTCGCCACTCCGACATCAAGACGGAGCTGCGAGACAAGTTCTTGAGTCGAGTAAACTGTGTCCTGAGGACTTTCCTCAACGCGGGGAACAAGGTACGCGCGATCAACACATTCGCGGTTTCCCTGCTGACCTTCAGTTTTGGTGTAGTCAAATGGAGCAAAACTGACCTAGAGGACCTTGAGAGGAGGATGAGGAAAGCATTCAAAGAGGCCGGAATGCACCATCCTCAATCGGCACTGGAGAGAGTTTCACTACCACGCAAAGAAGGGGGACTTGGAATCGTCGACATTTCTGCACTGTGTGTTGCCCAGGTACGACAACTGCGCGAGTACTTCGCAGAACGCGCCAACCAAAACGCGCTATACCGGGCTGTCTGCGTCGCCGACAGAGGATACAGCGCTCTGCACTTGGCGCAAGCGGAGTACCAACTCAACTGCAATCTGCAGACAGTGGAGGAGAAGATTGCAGCTTGGAAGCAGAAGGCAGTGCATGGTACCCACCCCCATCAACTGGACCGGCCACACGTCGACAAGGCCGCATCTAATCTGTGGCTAACGCGTGGTGAACTCTCTTCAGTAGTAGAAGCCGACATGATAGCCATCCAGGACAGGATAATGCCGACGAGAAACTGCAGGCGGTACGTCTGGCATCAAGACGTTGATGACATTTGCCGGATGTGCCATCAACCAGGTGAAAACATAGAGCACATTATGGGAGGCTGTCCCGTTTTGGCCAACGCAGCCTACACCGAGCGCCACAACAACGTGGCCCGTATTGTTCATCGACAACTGGCGCTCCAATGTGCTCTACTGGAAGACAACGTACCAAACTACCGGTACCTGCCTGCACCTGTCCTGGAAAATGACCGTTTCAAGCTGTACTGGGATCGCACTGTTCTGACCGACCTCTCGATCCACCACAACCGCCCAGATATAATGGTTTACGACAAGAGCGACCGCAAAGTCACCATCATCGATGTCGCTATTCCACTGAACCAGAATCTGGAGGAGACCCACGGTCGCAAAATCTGCAAGTACCGACCATTGGCCGTGGAGCTCAAGGAACTGTGGGGGCTAAGGGAGGTCCCAAGAATTGTTCCAGTCGTTCTCTCTGGAACTGGAATTATCCCGAAGACACTTCTGGAAGCGCTAAAGGTGTTGAACATGGAGAAGGAATTGGCCGGCATCCAAAAGTCGGTCATCCTTAGCACCTGCGCGATTGTCCGACAATTCCTCGGTCAGGACTAAAACAGCACGAGCATGCAGATACGTGCATTCCGCAGAGCCTAGTCCCCCTTTGGCATTCAGAAGCCCGGGGGCAGGTGAAAATTCTGGCTAGGTTCGCATAGTTAAGAAGTGAGATAAGTCTGCCTAAAAAAACTCAAATTGGTTCTCAAATGGGGATCGGCACTAGGGTAGGAGCCTACCTGTTGGTCTCAAATGTTCCTATCTCACGCCTCCACGAAGATCATATGACGACATTTTTAGATCGGGCGTGAACTGGAAACAACCCAGACAATGGTGCTAAGGTCAAGACGAATACTACGAATGCGATCACCCGAGGAGGGTCCCCGAAATGGAGCTGGTCCTGGAACGGGCGTAAGAGCGAGCGGCCAGCGGCTGGAGGGCGATGTGCAAGAGCGGGCCACCAGCCGGGTTCAACCCGAAGAGCTACCGCCACACGGAAACAGCAGCCATCGACATCACCAACGAAACGCTGCGCCTACGAGGCGTGTTGCGACTGCCAGACGACAGTCGTCCACACTTGTGGGTACTACTAGGCGACGGATCATGTGGACACACGAAATGAACGAATTCGTGATCCGCGCCTATTACATCTGCACTGCTTTGGAGACGGACATGAGCGGTCGCCCTCGAATACTCGCAATGTTCGAGGAAGCGTATCCAGAGTTTGTCGGAAGGCTTGACCAAAACGCGATGAACGCGAGGCGTAGAGCGATTGTACGCAACAATATGCTCTCCCAAACGCAAGTCGACGAGATCAAGCAGCAGGTGCAGAGAGAACTAAGCTCCAGAACAAGCAGAGCAAGCGATGTGTCGAGACGAAGTTCAGTACGGCTGAGCAATCCATTCGCGAGTGGGGCACGCGAATCAGCACCAGTGGAGGCCACAGTACAACAACCCCCTGAGCCGGAAGATCCACAGCCAGATCAACAACTACTACGCGATCTGGTCTTCCATTACGACGAGGCGATCTCACAGTTCCGCGACACGGACCCTTTGTCGCGCCCCAGGATCCCGAAGTTGCAGCATTCCCGCAGGCTGACAAGTGCAGTAAAGCTCATGAACAAGCACGTTCTTCCGCTGCACTTGGTTGATGCTGAGAACATGGAGGAGCTGCAACTGAAAGTTTACTGTGCTGCTGTGGCGACCGCCAAAAGTTTAGGATACCGTATTAGGCCAAGAGACGGACTGCTCCAACATCTCCGTGAAAGGCGTGAGCCTCCATGGCGAAGGAGATTGGAGCAACGGATCCTAAACAAGCGCGCCGCAATTGGAAGACTGATGGCGTACAAAAGAGGCAGCAGATCGGTGAAATTATGTCGCCAAGTTGCTGTGATCGTGCAGCCTACTGAACTTCGCCAGCTGGGAGCTCACCAACTGACGGAAAAACTCCTCACACTGGTACAGCAATTGAGCGTCCTTACAAAACGGCTGAAACGTTACTCTGACTCTGCAAAGCGCCAGGAACAAAATCGGATGTTCAGAGATAATGAGAAAGCGTTCTACGACCACATTAGCGACGAGAAGCCCGACTACCGCGAAGGTTTGCCAGATATTAGCGATGTGACGAACTTCTGGGCTGGTATTTGGGAGACCCCAGTACAACATCGCGACGGGCAAATGTGGTTAAGACGGGAGGAGGAGAGTTGTGGTGAAATTGGAGAGATGCCAGCTATCATCGTCGAAGAAAACGATGTCCGCGAAGCCTCGCGGTACCTGAGGAACTGGGCAGCACCGGGCCCCGATGGTGTTCAGAACTTCTGGCACAAGAAGCTAACCGTCGCACATCCAAAGATAGCTGAGTGCTTCAACAAGGTGCTACGTGACCCACACAACCTCCCTGAATTCGCCAACCGTGGCGTCACATTCCTCCTCCCGAAAGACAGCAACACATTGAACCCATCACAGTACAGACCGATAACGTGCCTATCGAGTCTGTACAAGATATTAAGCAGCATCATAACCGCCAATGTTTCTGCTCACTGCGAACAACATCACATCATCGCAGAAGAGCAGAAAGGATGCAGGAAGAATACGCATGGCTGCAAAGACCAGGCCATCATCGACGCAGCCATCGTCGGCCAGGCGGTTTACAACCAGCGGAACCTAAGCATGGCCTACATCGATTACAGGAAGGCTTATGACTCCATTCTTCACTCGTTACTCGTCCGGGTATTGGAGCTCAACAAAATTGATCCCGTCGTCGTTAGGTTCCTGCAGCATGCGATGAGGCAGTGGAGTACGTCTCTGCACCTCAGTGATGGGGAAAATGTGTTGCAGTCTAGAACGCTGCAGATAAAGAGGGGGATATTCCAAGGCGACTCTTTCAGCCCGCTTTGGTTTTGTCTGGCACTCAACCCCCTCAGTAGGACGCTCAATAGGAACGGTCATGGCTATAAGTTAAGGTATGGCGACGGCGCCAACGAAGAAGTGACCCATACCTTTTACATGGACGATCTCAAGGTCTACGCTGATTCACGTCAGCGTCTAGGTGTAGCTATCCGGGTTGTCGAAGATATAAGCAGGGACATCTGCATGGAGTTCGGCCTCGACAAGTGCTGCTGTGTCCATCTGCTGAAAGGGCAGCTTACCGAATCCGGAGGTTACGAGGTCTATGACGGCGAGTTCATAAGAGACATGGTTCGTGGCGAATCCTATAAATATCTTGGATTCCGACAGCTCACCGGGATTCGCCACTCCGACATCAAGACGGAGCTGCGAGACAAGTTCTTGAGTCGAGTGAACTGTGTCCTGAGGACTTTCCTCAACGCGGGGAACAAGGTACGCGCGATCAACACATTCGCGGTTCCCCTGCTGACCTTCAGTCTGCGCCGCCGACAGAGGATACAGAGGATACAGAGGACGCAGACAGTGGAGGAGAAGATTGCAGCTTGGAAGCAGAAGGCAGTGCATGGTGCCCACCCCCATCAACTGGACCGGCCACACGTCGACAAGGCCGCATCTAATCTGTGGCTAACGCGTGGTGAACTCTCTTCAGTAGTAGAAGCCGACATGATAGCCATCCAGGACAGGATAATGCCGACGAGAAACTGCAGGCGGTACGTCTGGCATCAAGACGTTGATGACATTGGCCGGATGTGCCATCAACCAGGTGAAAACATAGAGCACATTATGGGAGGCTGTCCCGTTTTGGCCAACGCAGCCTACACCGAGCGCCACAACAACGTGGCCCGTATTGTTCATCGACAACTGGCGCTCCAATGTGCTCTACTGGAAGACAACGTACCAAACTACCGGTACCTGCCTGCACCTGTCCTGGAAAATGACCGTTTCAAGCTGTACTGGGATCGCACTGTTCTGACCGACCTCTCGATCCACCACAACCGCCCAGATATAATGGTTTACGACAAGAGCGACCGCAAAGTCACCATCATCGATGTCGCTATTCCACTGAACCAGAATCTGGAGGAGACCCACGGTCGCAAAATCTGCAAGTACCGACCATTGGCCGTGGAGCTCAAGGAACTGTGGGGGCTAAGGGAGGTCCCAAGAATTGTTCCAGTCGTTCTCTCTGGAACTGGAATTATCCCGAAGACACTTCTGGAAGCGCTAAAGGTGTTGAATATGGAGAAGGAATTGGCCGGCATCCAAAAGTCGGTCATCCTTAGCACCTGCGCGATTGTCCGATAATTTCTCGGTCAGGACTAAAACAGCACGAGCATGCAGATACGTGCATTCCGCAGAGCCTAGTCCCCCTTTGGCATTCAGAAGCCCGGGGGCAGGTGAAAATTCTGGCTAGGTTCGCCTAGTTAAGAAGTGAGATAAGTCTGCCAAAAAAAAAAAATATATTGGTTCTCAAATGGGGATCAACATAGGGTAGGAGCCTGCCCGTTGGTCTCAAATGTTCCTATCTCACGCCTCCACGAAGATCATATGACGACATTTTTAGATCGGGCGTGAACTGGAAACACACACCTGGTCTAACATTTTACTACTTAAATTGGGACTTTCTCTATTAGGCAGCAGACTACTCAACTCTAGGTTCGAATAACTAATGATTTATTGTTCTGATTTCATATCAGCGAGACCCATAGAGAACGCTCGGGCATCGATGTGGAGGGTCGATGCCATTGCTGACAAAGCGTGTCAATTGCGCGTGGATGTTTAATTTACCAGTCGGCGCAATTTGACACCATGATAAAATAATCAACCGTAGCAACAATGTTGCATCGGTTGGCGACTTACAGTGTCGCTCAAAAGTGTTCACCACACCTTCCCCCTTTCGGAAGAAGAATGTAGCATAGCAAATTATTCGTGATTTGAATTTTAGTTGAGGTTCTCTAGGAATTTCGCTGATGATAATACAAAGGTTTACATTTTTGTTCTTATACACCTAAAATATATTGACCATGATTATTTCGAAAAATTTAAAATTTATTATTTATATTTCGTAGAGAATATTTGTCCCTGAATGGATTTGAATAAATGAATGACCTTTCCTTCCCTCTTTCATAAGTAAATTTTAAATTTTCTCATTTATAGTTTTATAATTCTATTTTTATGTACTTTCATTTGTTTTCCCTGTGCCAAATCTTCCACATCACAGTTGCATCCTTCTACTTTTACTATTTTAAAGGGACCTATATAGAATGGGTCCAATTTTTTGCGATTTTCGTTAGTAATATATATTAAATCTCCTACAGATACATTGATTGGATTCAGATTTACATTCAAATTTTCAGTTCTTAATCTTTTTTGTTCAATTAATTTGTTTCGAGCTTCTGAATGACTTTTTTGTAACTTAAATTTCATTTCATTGTAGTACTGATCAAGGTTATAGATTGGTTCTATTTTTGTATTAAAGAGGTCTTGAGGTAAATTTGGTTTTCGTGCAAAAACTAACTCAAATGGTGCATATTGTGTGTCCGTATGTGGGGTAGTATTATATACAAAAGCGTAAAAGTTAATCCAGTCATCCCAGTCGTTATGATGTTCATTGGAGAACGATCTCAGATACTCATTAAGGCATCTATGATTTCTCTCCAAAGCACCGATAGACTGAGGATGATATGCGGTTGAAAATGTTTGTTTGAAATTTAATATTTTACCGATCTGACAAAGTACTTCATTGCAATATTCAGTACCTCTGTCCGATCTTAGTTCTAAAAAGTTTCCGTATGTCAAAATAAAGTTTTCCACTAATGCACGAGCAATGGTATTAGCTTCCTTATTTTGAATTGGTATTAGAACTATAAATTTTGTGAGATCGCACTGCAATGTAATACAATAACGATTATTTTTTCCTGATTTAGGCAATGGCCCGACAGTATCTATCGAAATAACATCAAATGCTCTTACTGGAGTAGTTGTAACAATTGATGCTTCTTTCGTTTTTTTCGTTATTTTGTTCGTTTTACAAAACTCACAGGCCTTTATGAATTTTGCTATAGAACTCTTCATTCCATGCCAGGCATATAGATCACGTAGTTTTAGGTAAAGTCTATGTTGACCTATGTGACCACCGATAGAACTGTTATGAAAATCATGTAAGATTTTCTCGATTTCCTCTCTATTTTGTATATATCTTGGAGGTCTGTATAGAAAAAATTCAAAATTTTTCGTTTGTTTAGTGGCAATTTCTTTGAATTTTTCCACTGTTATTAATGAAAACATTGTATCATTTAATGGTATAGCTATCCTTTTTTCATTTATATTCATCATAATTCCATTTAGCTCTGAAAGAGCAGACTCTAGCGTCTGACTTCCATTTAGTAAGCATTCTTTATTTATCTCAATTGTAACAAATGTTTTCTTTAAGTTTGCGCTTTTTATTTTTATGTGTATGACGTCGTCTTTTATTTCGGTTAATATCTTTTTCATAACCCTAATTGGTTGTAAATTTTCGATTTCACGCACAAGAAGTTGATCAGGCTTCTCGACTTGTATAATCGGTTTGTTTTGTTTTGCTGTTTCATTTTTCCTACTCATGGACCTTGTGTTTACCACGAGCATTGTTTTGTTTTTCAGGTCGTCAGATGACACGATTCTTGAGAGTGCATCTGCGCCTACATTGTCTTTTCCTTTGATATGTACTATGTCAAAATCGTAATCCTCGAGATCAAGACGCATTTGTGTTAACTTTTTGGTAGGTTCCTTCATTCCAAAAAGAAAGACAAGGGGTCGATGATCCGTTTTGATTGTGAATTTTCTACCATACAAATATGGCTTGAAATGATTGATAGCCCAATGTATGGCAATCATTTCCTGCAATATTGTTGGCTTTTTAGAATCTGCTTTGTTCAATGCTTTACTTGCATAGGCTATTGGCAGATCATGTCCGTCTACTTCTTGAGATAAGACTGCTCCACAAGCTGTGTTGGAAGCGTCTGTGGTCAGAATAAATTTCTTTGAAAAGTCAGGGTAACTTAAAATTGGTGGAGATAATAGGTTTTCTCTGAGTTGTTCAAAAGATGTTTGGCGTTCATCATTCCAAATAAAAGTTGAATTTTTCTTTAACAATTCGTTTAATGGTTTTGCTATCTTCGCGAAGTTTGGAACAAACTTACGATAGTAATTACAAAAAGCAACGAATCTACGAACTTCGTCCGCATTCGTTGGTACTGGATAATTTTGTATAACATTAAATTTTGTGTCATCAGGAAGTATTCCCTGATCAGAAATTTTATGGCCTAAGTACGTTACTTCTGTTTTAAAGAATTGGCATTTTTCCGGATTGAGTTTCAAATTGTATTGTCTCAATCGTTCAAACACTTTAGTCAGATTTTTAATGTGATGATTTGTAGAACATCCAATAACTACAATATCATCGATATAAACAAATGCACATTCTGGCGTCAATCCTGCCATGGCAATAGTCATCATGCGCTGAAAACTGTTTGGGCTTATATTCAAGCCAAACGGTAAGCGCGTGAAGGCGTAGTGCCCGGACGACGTAGAAAACGCAGTGTATTTCTTAGATTCTGGGTCCAACGGGATTTGGTGGAATCCTGCCATCAGGTCCAAGGTGCTAAAATATTTAGCCCTTCCTAACTGATCCAAAATTGTGTCGATTCTTGGAAGTGGAAATCTGTCGGCTAAAATTTTCTTGTTTAGCTGTCTGAAATCCACGACCATCCTCCATTTTTTATCATCAGTGTTCGATTTTTTGGGCACCAATAAAATTGGTGAGTTATAAGCCGATACTGAATGTTCGATTATTTTGTTTTCCAGTAATTTATTCACTTGACCTTCAATTTCGGAATTTTGTGCGTGTATACTCCTATAATTTGGAATATATACGGGCACATTGTCCGACAATTCGATGTTTTGAGTGTAGAAGTTATTTGTGGTCAAATAATCTTCTCCCAACGCAAAAATGTCATTATATTCTTCTATCAATGTCTCAAAATGTTTACTAGCGTATGTTGGTATTTCAGTAAAGTCAATTTTTTGTTTTATTTCATCCGATCTCTGTTTAATTTCGGTATTTTTATTTATATTAGCTATAATGAAATCATTCAATGGTTTAACTATGGGTTTAAAATTAAGAATAAGAACTGGTTTATCCGTAGTATTAATAAATTTAACATATGTCGTTTTCGGAGATACTAAAGTGTTCCCACAAAAAATTCCGTTCTGAATTTCCTGTGCACACACTAAAGCATCGTCTTCAAGTTTTAAATTTGGGATACGGCGAATAACTTCGCATCTTTCCGGAAGCAGTATTCCTTCATTAAGATTATCTTCAATTGGAATATTAACTTCTATATTATTAAACGTAAAATTTAAAATCCAATATTCATAGTTAATGCTACACTTATATTGTGATAAAAAATCTCTTCCCAATATTCCTTCAGTGCATATTGGGAAATCGTTATTGACCAATTGAAATCTATGATTCAATTTTAATACATTCTGAAATTTCAATGTAGTAATCGTTGAAGCTACAGTTTCCAATTTTTCACCGGATATACCAGAAATTATACATTTATTAGTTCTATCTACTATTTGATTATTAACTACCTTACCTATTTTGAAAATTGAAATGTCAGCCCCTGAGTCAATCATGAAAGTACACGTTGAATTGGCCATTTCAACGTATGCCTTCACAAAATTTGATGCAGTTGCATTTATTGTGAAAAGCTTCGGAGTTGACCTAAAAAATTTTGCTGTGGTGGTTGTTGCTGCTGCTGAAATTGGAATGGAGGTTGTTGGCACTGGTTCCAATTTTGCACATTCTGCGCATTTTGTGGTACTGGTGCCATACCATTTCCAGTTTCTGCAGTTTCGTAAAATATGCGTGGTTGCATGAATCCACGTCCATATCCTCTTTGCGATCCCCTACCACGTTGATTTTGAAAATTTCTTTGATTGTCGTATTGCTGGAAATTTCCTCTGCCGCGACGATTGAAAAAACCGCCACGGTTACTGAAATTATTTTGAGCATAAAAATTTCTATTCCCACGGTTTTGATTTCTACCGCGTCCCCGTTGTAAATGGCCACGACGGGTATACATTATTTGCGAGTTTTGATTCGCAGATGATGCTCCCTCGTTTTCAATCACCTTTTCTATCGCATCAGTTAAAGACGAAAATTGTCCCGCTTTTAGCAAGAGCTTGGTTTCACTGGACCTAACTCCGGTGCAAAGTGCTTTTACTCCCTGTTTAACAGCCATTTTGCAGGCCGTTTCAGTGGGAATATTTTCCGATATGTATGCTTTTTCCAACAGGAACACTAAGTTTTCGACTTCGTTGGTAAATTTATTGATATCACCAATCTGCTTCGTTTCTTGTAGTTTTGCTACAAAAACATCAGGAGATTTTTTCATTCCACAACATGTCTTAAGCTTATTTATTATTTCTTCAGTGTTTTGTGGTCTGTCTCCGACAGCTGCTCGAGCTTTCCCGGTTAGTCGAGTTTTAATAAATCTGATTACCGTCTCTTTCGCTGCTGATTTTTGTGCAGCTGTTGCATCAGCGAATTCCGATTCCACGCTGTCTGCAAACAGCGCAACAGAATCAATAAATTGATTCAACCCTTCCGGGTTTCCCTCATAGGTTTGGACGATAGCTGTTCCCAGCTTAATGTCCACCTTCGGGGTAGCCATTTTATTTTTCTTAAACAATTGGTTAAATGCTATTATTATTTTTACTAACGTCGTAAATTTTAATAACTGTTTTGCGGAATCAAGTTTGGAATTAATCAATACTTGAATACCGCCGAATAAATCTCTGGCCTCTAACACAATTTCCCTCTGCTCGTGATGTTCATAATCATCGAGCAGATATAAAATTGTGTTATAGACCTGTCTGGCATATTCTCTTTTGGCGAGTAAAGTATTCCTCAGGTATTTTCTGTTAGGACTCTTTTTTAGATTTATGTATATAGTTTTCAATTCGTTTAACAAACTTCGTTCCTCACTTTTCAATTTCTTCAGCATTGGCGAGGTGGAAAAATTTGGCACTTATTTAAGAAAATGAAACAAATGAAGGTACTTACATTGAATTCTTCATTTAATTTATCTTTTTCACTGATATGTGTTAATTAATCTATAATTCATATATAAGTGTTCATTGCACCACCGTCGCTCCGTTTCGCCGATGTTCATGTAGTAAAATTCTAGCAGCGTATGGAATGCGGCTCTCTGCGATTCATTCAAAAGATTGTTGCGAAGATATTCCAAGCATTTGTCACTCCGTTTCGCCGATGTTCACACGGGGCCGTCCCGCCTGTCGCCTGCTTCGTGGTTCTCGTATCCGTTTCGATTAGTGGCTTCAAGTCGGATTCTTTACAGCCGTTGTGCACTGAGTGGATATTTTCGGAACCCAGTGCTGGTGATGAAGGACAGACATAGTGGTGTAATTTGGTGCACGGGCGCGTTCTCGCGGCTTCGTCGGCAGACTGTATGCTGCTGGAAGACTGCTTCCACTTCCATATACAATTCAGGAGCACTGGCGCCCCACAGTTCATTAGGCAGCTCTTTCCCCTGTTCGCCACTCAGGACATTGTTCACTTAACACTTCAACATTAAAGAGGGATCCAGTAATACCACTTGAAAGTCAAGAAAAGCTAACATGTAGCGCATTGTCGCTACAGTCCACTGTTCAACACTAAATTCACTGAATTTTCATGAGGAAATCACATCCTCCCGCCAGCGACACTTCGAGGCACGGTGCAAAACAGCAGAACCGTCTCGCCCGCAGAACACTCTCACTCTAATAGTGAGGCTGTCACGGTCGCCATCTAACATTTTACTACTTAAATTGGGACTTTCTCTATTAGGCAGCAGACTACTCAACTCTAGGTTCGAATAACTAATGATTTATTGTTCTGATTTCATATCAGCGAGACCCATAGAGAACGCTCGGGCATCGATGTGGAGGGTCGATGCCATTGCTGACAAAGCGTGTCAATTGCGCGTGGATGTTTAATTTACCAGTCGGCGCAATTTGACACCATGATAAAATAATCAACCGTAGCAACAATGTTGCATCGGTTGGCGACTTACAGTGTCGCTCAAAAGTGTTCACCACACTGGTCTTGGCTCCGAGAACGGGTGTCGAAAGTGGCTAAGTGAGGGGGTGCGAGCGAGTCAGAGCGCTATATCTCTCCCGGGGAAGGCCTCCCGGGTCATGGAGGTCTTGCCAACCCGCTGTCTCCCGGGCAAAGGAGATACACCCAGACAATGGAGCTAAGGTCAAGACGAATACTACGAATGTGATCACCCGAGGAGGGTCCCCGAACTGGAGCTGGTCCTGGAACGGGCGTAAGAGCGAGCGGCCAGCGGCTGGAGGGCGATGTGCAAGAGCGGGCCACCAGCCGGGTTCAACCCGAAGAGCTACCGCCACACGGAAACAGCAGCCATCGACATCACCAACGAAACGCTGCGCCTACGAGGCGTGTTGCGACTGTCAGACGACAGTCGTCCACACTTGTGGGTACTTCTAGGCGACGGATCATGTGGACACACGAAATGAACGAATTCGTGATCCGCGCCTATTACATCTGCACTGCTTTGGAGACGGACATGAGCGGTCGCCCTCGAATACTCGCAATGTTCGAGGAAGCGTATCCAGAGTTCGTCGGGAGGCTTGACCAAAACGCGATGAACGCGAGGCGTAGAGCGATTGTACGCAACAATATGCTCTCCCAAACGCAAGTCGACGAGATCAAGCAGCAGGTGCAGAGAGAACTAAGCTCCAGAACAAGCAGAGCAAGCGATGTGTTGAGACGAAGTTCAGTACGGCTGAGCAATTCATTCGCGAGTGGGGCACGCGAATCAGCACCAGTGGAGGCCACAGTACAACAACCCCCTGAGCCGGAAGATCCACAGCCAGATCAACAACTACTACGCGATCTGGTCTTCCATTACGACGAGGCGATCTCACAGTTCCGCAACACGGACCCTTTGTCGCGCCCCAGGATCCCGAAGTTGCAGCATTCCCGCAGGCTGACAAGTGCAGTAAAGCTCATGAACGAGCACGTTCTTCCGCTGCACTTGGTTGATGCTGAGAACATGGAGGAGCTGCAACTGAAAGTTTACTGTGCTGCTGTGGCGACCGCCAAAAGTTTAGGATACCGTATTAGGCCAAGAGGCGGACTGCTCCAACATCTCCGTGAAAGGCGTGAGCCTCCATGGCGAAGGAGATTGGAGCAACGGATCCTAAACAAGCGCGCCGCAATTGGAAGACTGATGGCGTACAAAAGAGGCAGCAGATCGGTGAAATTATGTCGCCAAGTTGCTGTGATCGTGCGGCCTACTGAACTTCGCCAGCTGGGAGCTCACCAGCTGACGGAAAAACTCGACACACTGGTACAGCAATTGAGCGTCCTTACAAAACGGCTGAAACGTTACTCTGACTCTGCAAAGCGCCAGGAACAAAATCGGATGTTCAGAGATAACGAAAAAGCGTTCTACGACCACATTAGCGACGAGAAGCCCGACTACCGCGAAGGTTTGCCAGATATTAGCGATGTGACGAACTTCTGGGCTGGTATTTGGGAGACCCCAGTAGAACATCGCGACGGGCAAATGTGGTTAAGACGGGAGGAGGAGAGTTGTGGTGAAATTGGAGAGATGCTAGCTATCATCGTCGGAGAGAACGATGTCCGCGAAGCCTCGCGGTACCTGAGGAACTGGGCAGCACCGGGCCCCGATGGTGTCCAGAACTTTTGGCACAAGAAGCTGACCGTCGAACATCCAAAGATAGCTGAGTGCTTCAACAAGGTGCTACGTGACCCACACAACCTTCCTGAATTCGCCACCCGTGGCGTCACCTTCCTCCTCCCGAAAGACAGCAACACATTGAACCCATCAAAGTACAGACCGATAACGTGCCTATCGAGTCTGTACAAGATATTAAGCAGCATCATAACCGCCAAAGTTTCTGCTCACTGCGAACAACATCACATCATCGCAGAAGAGCAGAAAGGATGCAGGAAGAATACGCATGGCTGCAAAGACCAGGCCATCATCGACGCAGCCATCGTCGGCCAGGCGGTTTACAACCAGCGGAACCTAAGCATGGCCTACATCGATTACAGGAAGGCTTATGACTCCATTCCTCACTCGTTACTCGTCCGGGTATTGGAGCTCAACAAAATTGATCCCGTCGTCGTTAGGTTCCTGCAGCATGCGATGAGGCAGTGGAGTACGTCTCTGCACCTCAGTGATGGGGAAAATGTGTTGCAGTCTAGAACGCTGCAGATAAAGAGGGGGATATTCCAAGGCGACTCTTTCAGCCCGCTTTGGTTTTGTCTGGCACTCAACCCCCTCAGTAGGACGCTCAATAGGAACGGTCATGGCTATAAGTTAAGGTATGGCGACGGCGCCAACGAAGAAGTGACCCATACCTTTTACATGGACGATCTCAAGGTCTACGCTGATTCACGTCAGCGTCTAGGTGTAGCTATCCGGGTTGTCGAAGATATAAGCAGGGACATCTGCATGGAGTTCGGCCTCGACAAGTGCTGCTGTGTCCACCTGCTGAAAGGGCAGCTTACCGAATCCGGAGACTACGAGGTCTATGACGGCGAGTTTATAAGAGACATGGTTCGTGGCGAATCCTATAAATATCTTGGATTCCGACAGCTCACCGGGATTCGCCACTCCGACATCAAGATGGAGCTGCGAGACAAGTTCTTGAGTCGAGTGAACTGTGTCCTGAGGACTTTCCTCACGCGGGGAACAAGGTACGCGCGATCAACACATTCGCGGTTCCCCTGCTGACCTTCAGTTTTGGTGTAGTCAAATGGAGCAAAACTGACCTAGAGGACCTTGAGAGGAGGATGAGGAAAGCATTTAAAGAGGCCGGAATGCACCATCCTCAATCGGCACTGGAGAGAGTTTCACTGCCACGCAAAGAAGGGGGACTTGGAATAGTCGACATATCTGCACTGTGTGTTGCCCAGGTACGACAACTGCGCGAGTACTTCGCAGAACGCGCCAACCAAAACGCGCTATACCGGGCTGTCTGCGCCGCCGACAGAGGATACAGAGGATACAGAGGATGCAGACAGTGGAGGAGAAGATTGCAGCTTGGAAGCAGAAGGCAGTGCGTGGTGCCCACCCCCATCAACTGGACCGGCCACACGTCGACAAGGCCGCATCTAATCTGTGGCTAACGCGTGGTGAACTCTCTTCAGTAGTAGAAGCCGACATGATAGCCATCCAGGACAGGATAATGCCGACGAGAAACTGCAGGCGGTACGTCTGGCATCAAGACGTTGATGACATTTGCCGGATGTGCCATCAACCAGGTGAAAACATAGAGCACATTATGGGAGGCTGTCCCGTTTTGGCCAACGCAGCCTACACCGAGCGCCACAACAACGTGGCCCGTATTGTTCATCGACAACTGGCGCTCCAATGTGCTCTACTGGAAGACAACGTACCAAACTACCGGTACCTGCCTGCACCTGTCCTGGAAAATGACCGTTTCAAGCTGTACTGGGATCGCACTGTTCTGACCGACCTCTCGATCCACCATAACCGCCCAGATATAATGGTTTACGACAAGAGCGACCGCAAAGTCACCATCATCGATGTCGCTATTCCACTGAACCAGAATCTGGAGGAGACCCACGGTCGCAAAATCTGCAAGTACCGACCATTGGCCGTGGAGCTCAAGGAACTGTGGGGGCTAAGGGAGGTCCCAAGAATTGTTCCAGTCGTTCTCTCTGGAACTGGAATTATCCCGAAGACACTTCTGGAAGCGCTAAAGGTGTTGAATATGGAGAAGGAATTGGCCGGCATCCAAAAGTCGGTCATCCTTAGCACCTGCGCGATTGTCCGACAATTTCTCGGTCAGGACTAAAACAGCACGAGCATGCAGATACGTGCATTCCGCAGAGCCTAGTCCCCCTTTGGCATTCAGAAGCCCGGGGGCAGGTGAAAATTCTGGCTAGGTTCGCCTAGTTAAGAAGTGAGATAAGTCTGCCAAAAAAAAAATATATATTGGTTCTCAAATGGGGATCAACATAGGGTAGGAGCCTGCCCGTTGGTCTCAAATGTTCCTATCTCACGCCTCCACGAAGATCATATGACGACATTTTTAGATCGGGCGTGAACTGGAAACACACACCTGGTCTTGGCTCCGAGAACGGGTGTCGAAAGTGGCTAAGTGAGGGGGTGCGAGCGAGTCAGAGCGCTATATCTCTCCCGGGGAAGGCCTCCCGGGTCATGGAGGCCTTGCCAACCCGCTGTCTCCCGGGCAAAGGAGATACACCCAGACAATGGAGCTAAGGTCAAGACGAATACTACGAATGTGATCACCCGAGGAGGGTCCCCGAACTGGAGCTGGTCCTGGAACGGGCGTAAGAGCGAGCGGCCAGCGGCTGGAGGGCGAGGTGCAAGAGTGGGCCACCAGCCGGGTTCAACCCGAAGAGCTACCGCCACACGGAAACAGCAGCCATCGACATCACCAACGAAACGCTGCGCCTACGAGGCGTGTTGTGACTGCCAGACGGCAGTCGTCCACACTCGTGGGTACCACTAGGCGCCGGATCATGTGGACACACGAAATGAACGAATTCGTGATCCGCGCCTATTACATCTGCACTGCTTTGGAGACGGACATGAGCGGTCGCCCTCGAATACTAACAATGTTCGAGGAAGCGTATCCAGAGTTCGTCGGGAGGCTTGATCAGAACGCGATGAACGCGAGGCGTAGAGCGATAGTACGCAACAACATGCTCTCCCAAACGCAAATCGACGAGATCAAGCAGCAGGTGCAGAGAGAAATAAGCTCCAGGAACAACAGAGCAAGCGATGTGTCGAGACGAAGTTCAGTACGGCTGAGCAATTCATTCGCGAGTGGGGCACGCGAATCAGCACCAGTGGAGGCCACAGTACAACAACCCCCTGAGCCGGAAGACCCACAGCCAGATCAACAACTACTACGCGATCTGGTCTTCCACTACGACGAGGCGAACTCACAGTTCCGCGACACAGACCCATTGTCGCGCCCCAGGATCCCGAAGTTGCAGCATTCCCGCAGGCTGACAAGTGCAGTAAAGCTCATGAACGAGCACGTTCTTCCGCTGCACTTGGTTGATGCTGAGAACATGGAGGAGCTGCAACTGAAAGTTTACTGCGCTGCTGTGGCGACCGCCAAAAGTTTAGGATACCGTATTAGGCCAAGAGACAGACTGCTCCAACATCTCCGTGAAAGGCGTGAGCCTCCATGGCGAAGGAGATTGGAGCAACGGATCCTAAACAAGCGCGCCGCAATTGGAAGACTGATGGCGTACAAAAGAGGCAGCAGATCGGTGAAATTATGTCGCCAAGTTGCTGTGATCGTGCGGCCTACTGAACTTCGCCAGCTGGGAGCTCACCAGCTGACGGAAAAACTCGACACACTGGTACAGCAATTGAGCGTCCTTACAAAACGGCTGAAACGTTACTCTGACTCTGCAAAGCGCCAGGAACAAAATCAGATGTTCAGAGATAACGAGAAAGCGTTCTACGACCACATTAGCGACGAGAAGCCCGACTACCGCGAAGGTTTGCCAGATATTAGCGATGTGATGAACTTCTGGGCTGGTATTTGGGAGACCCCAGTAGAACATCGCGACGGGCAAATGTGGTTAAGACGGGAGGAGGAGAGTTGTGGTGAAATTGGAGAGATGCCAGCTATCATCGTCGGAGAGAACGATGTCCGCGAAGCCTCGCGGTACCTGAGGAACTGGGCAGCACCGGGCCCCGAAGGTGTCCAGAACTTTTGGCACAAGAAGCTGACCGTCGCACATCCAAAGATAGCTGAGTGCTTCAACAAGGTGCTACGTGACCCACACAACCTTCCTGAATTCGCCACCCGTGGCGTCCTCCTCCCGAAAGACAGCAACACATTGAACCCATCAAAGTACAGACCGATAACGTGCCTATCGAGTCTGTACAAAATACTGAGCAGCATAATTACCGCCAAAGTTTCTGCTCACTGCGAACAGCATCACAACATCGCAGAAGAGCAGAAAGGATGCAGGAAAAATATGCATGGCTGCAAAGACCAGGCCATCATCGACGCAGCCATAGTCGGCCAGGCGGTATATAACCAGCGGAACCTAAGTATGGCCTACATCGATTACAGGAAGGCTTATGACTCCATTCCTCACTCGTTTCTCGTCCGGGTATTGGAGCTCTACAAAATTGATCCCGTCGTCGTTAGGTTCCAGCAGCATACGATGAGGCAGTGGAGTACGTCTCTGCACCTCAGTGATGGGGAAAATGTGTTGCAGTCTAGAACGCTGCAGATAAAGAGGGGGATATTCCAAGGCGACTCTTTCAGCCCGCTTTGGTTTTGTCTGGCACTGAACCCCCTCAGTAGGACGCTCAATAGAAACGGTCATGGCTATAAAATAAGGTATGGCGACGGCGCCCACGAAGAAGTGACCCATACCTTCTACATGGATGATCTCAAGGTCTACGCTGATTCACGTCAGCGTCTAGGTGTAGCTATCCGGGTTGTCGAAGACATAAGCAGGGACATCTGCATGGAGTTCGGCCTTGACAAGTGCCGCTGTGTCCATCTGCTGAAAGGGCAGCTTACCGAATCCGGAGGTTACGAGGTCTATGACGGCGAGTTCATAAGAGACATGGTTCGTGGCGAATCCTATAAATATCTTGGATTCCGACAGCTCACCGGGATTCGCCACTCCGACATCAAGACGGAGCTGCGAGACAAGTTCTTGAGTCGAGTGAACTGTGTCCTGAGGACTTTCCTCAACGCGGGGAACAAGGTACGCGCGATCAACACATTCGCGGTTCCCCTGCTGACCTTCAGTTTTGGTGTAGTCAAATGGAGCAAAACTGACCTAGAGGACCTTGAGAGGAGGATGAGGAAAGCATTTAAAGAGGCCGGAATGCACCATCCTCAATCGGCACTGGAGAGAGTTTCACTGCCACGCAAAGAAGGGGGACTTGGAATAGTCGACATATCTGCACTGTGTGTTGCCCAGGTACGACAACTGCGCGAGTACTTCGCAGAACGCGCCAACCAAAACGCGCTATACCGGGCTGTCTGCGCCGCCGACAGAGGATACAGCGCTCTGCACTTGGCGCAAGCGGAGTACCAACTCAACTGCAATCTGCAGACAGTGGAGGAGAAGATTGCAGCTTGGAAGCAGAAGGCAGTGCATGGTGCCCACCTCCATCAACTGGATCGGCCACACGTCGACAAGGCCGCATCTAATCTGTGGCTAACGCGTGGTGAACCCTCTTCAGTAGTAGAAGCCGACATGATAGCCATCCAGGACAAGATAATGCCGACGAGAAACTGCAGGCGGTACGTCTGGCATCAAGACGTTGATGAAATTTGCCGAATGTGCCATCAACCAGGTGAAAACATAGGGCACATTATGGGAGGCTTTCCCGTTTTGGCCAACGCAGCCTACACCGAGCGCCACAACAACGTGGCCCGTATTGTTCATCGACAACTGGCGCTCCAATGTGCTCTACTGGAAGACAACGTACCAAACTACCGGTACCTGCCTGCACCAGTCCTGGAAAATGACCGTTTCAAGCTGTACTGGGATCGCACTGTTCTGACCGACCTCTCGATCCACCACAACCGGCCAGATATAATGGTTTACGACAAGAGCGACCGCAAAGTCACCATCATCGATGTCGCTATTCCACTGAACCAGAATCTGGAGGAGACCCACGGTCGCAAAATCTGCAAGTACCGACCATTGGCCGTGGAGCTCAAGGAACTGTGGGGGCTAAGGGAGGTCCCAAGAATTGTTCCAGTCGTTCTCTCTGGAACTGGAATTGTCCCGAAGACACTTCTGGAAGCGCTAAAGGTGTTGAATATGGAGAAGGAATTGGCCGGCATCCAAAAGTCGGTCATCCTTAGCACCTGCGCGATTGTCCGACAATTTCTCGGTCAGGACTAAAACAGCACGAGCATGCAGATACGTGCATTCCGCAGAGCCTAGTCCCCCTTTGGCATTCAGAAGCCCGGGGGCAGGTAAAAATTCTGGCTAGGTTCGCCTAGTTAAGAAGTGAGATAAGTCTGCAAAAAAACAATTGGGTTCTCAAATGGGGATCAACATAGGGTAGGAGCCTGCCTGTTGGTCTCAAATGTTCCTATCTCACGCCTCCACGAAGATCATATGACGACATTTTTAGATCGGGCGTGAACTGGAAACACACACCTGGTCTTGGCTCCGAGAACGGGTGTCGAAAGTGGCTAAGTGAGGGGGTGCGAGCGAGTCAGAGCGCTATATCTCTCCCGGGGAAGGCCTCCCGGGTCATGGAGGCCTTGCCAACCTGCTGTCTCCCGGGCAAAGGAGATACACCCAATAAAATGGAGCTACGATCACGAAGAATAATTATTATGCGATCACCCGAGGAGGGTCCCCGAACTGGAGCTGGTCCTGGAACGGGCGTAAGAGCGAGCGGCCAGCGGCTGGAGGGCGATGTGCAAGAGCGGGCCACCAGCCGGGTTCAACCCGAAGAGCTACCGCCACACGGAAACAGCAGCCATCGACATCACCCAAGAAACGCTGCGCCTACGAGACGTGTTGCGACTGCCAGACGACAGTCGTCCACACTTGTGGGTACCACTAGGTGCCGGATCATGTGGACACACGAAATGAATGAATTCGTGATCCGCTCCTATTACATCTGCACTGCTTTGGAGACGGACATGAGCGGTCGCCCTCGAATACTAACAATGTTCGAGGAAGCGTATCCAGAGTTCGTCGGGAGGCTTGATCAGAACGCGATGAACGCGAGGCGTAGAGCGATAGTACGCAACAACATGCTCTCCCAAACGCAAATCGACGAGATCAAGCAGCAGGTGCAGAGAGAAATAAGCTCCAGGAACAACAGAGCAAGCGATGTGTCGAGACGAAGTTCAGTACGGCTGAGCAATTCATTAGCGAGTGGGGCACGCGAATCAGCACCAGTGGAGGCCACAGTACTACAACCCCCTGAGCCGGAAGACCCACAGCCAGATCAACAACTACTACGCGATCTGGTCTTCCACTACGACGAGGCGATCTCACAGTTCCGCGACACAGACCCATTGTCGCGCCCCAGGATCCCGAAGTTGCAGCATTCCCGCAGGCTGACAAGTGCAGTAAAGCTCATGAACGAGCACGTTCTTCCGCTGCACTTGGTTGATGCTGAGAACATGGAGGAGCTGCAACTGAAAGTTTACTGTGCTGCTGTGGCGACCGCCAAAAGTTTAGGATACCGTATTAGGCCAAGAGACGGACTGCTCCAACATCTCCGTGAAAGGCGTGAGCCTCCATGGCGAAGGAGATTGGAGCAACGGATCCTAAACAAGCGCGCCGCAATTGGAAGACTGATGGCGTACAAAAGAGGCAGCAGATCGGTGAAATTATGTCGCCAAGTTGCTGTGATCGTGCAGCCTACTGAACTTCGCCAGCTGGGAGCTCACCAGCTGACGGAAAAACTCGACACACTGGTACAGCAATTGAGCGTCCTTACAAAACGGCTGAAACGTTACTCTGACTCTGCAAAGCGCCAGGAACAAAATCGGATGTTCAGAGATAACGAGAAAGCGTTCTACGACCACATTAGCGACGAGAAGCCCGACTACCGCGAAGGTTTGCCAGATATTAGCGATGTGACGAACTTCTGGGCTGGTATTTGGGAGACCCCAGTAGAACATCGCGACGGGCAAATGTGGTTAAGACGGGAGGAGGAGAGTTGTGGTGAAATTGGAGAGATGCCAGCTATCATCGTCGGAGAGAACGATGTCCGCGAAGCCTCGCGGTACCTGAGGAACTGGGCAGCACCGGGCCCCGATGGTGTTCAGAACTTCTGGCACAAGAAGCTAACCGTCTCACATCCAAAGATAGCTGAGTGCTTCAACAAGGTGCTACGTGACCCACACAACCTTCCTGAATTCGCCACCCGTGGCGTCACCTTCCTCCTCCCGAAAGACAGCAACACATTGAACCCATCAATGTACAGACCGATAACGTGCCTATCGAGTCTGTACAAAATACTGAGCAGCATAATTACCGCCAAAGTTTCTGCTCACTGCGAACAGCATCACATCATCGCAGAAGAGCAGAAAGGATGCAGAGAAAATACGCATGGCTGCAAAGACCAGGCCATCATCGACGCAGCCATAGTCGGCCAGGCGGTATATAACCAGCGGAACCTAAGTATGGCCTACATCGATTACAGGAAGGCTTATGACTCCATACCTCACTCGTTTCTCGTCCGGGTATTGGAGCTCTACAAAATTGATCCCGTCGTCGTTAGGTTCCTGCAGCATGCGATGAGGCAGTGGAGTACGTCTCTGCACCTCAGTGATGGGGAAAATGTGTTGCAGTCTAGAACGCTGCAGATAAAGAGGGGGATATTCCAAGGCGACTCTTTCAGCCCGCTTTGGTTTTGTCTGGCACTGAACCCCCTCAGTAGGACGCTCAATAGAAACGGTCATGGCTATAAAATAAGGTATGGCGACGGCGCCCACGAAGAAGTGACCCATACCTTCTACATGGATGATCTCAAGGTCTACGCTGATTCACGTCAGCGTCTAGGTGTAGCTATCCGGGTTGTCGAAGACATAAGCAGGGACATCTGCATGGAGTTCGGCCTCGACAAGTGCCGCTGTGTCCACCTGCTGAAAGGGCAGCTTACCGAATCCGGAGGTTACGAGGTCTATGACGGCGAGTTCATAAGAGACATGGTTCGTGGCGAATCCTATAAATATCTTGGATTCCGACAGCTCACCGGGATTCGCCACTCCGACATCAAGACGGAGCTGCGAGACAAGTTCTTGAGTCGAGTGAACTGTGTCCTGAGGACTTTCCTCAACGCGGGGAACAAGGTACGCGCGATCAACACATTCGCGGTTCCCCTGCTGACCTTCAGTTTTGGTGTAGTCAAATGGAGCAAAACTGACCTAGAGGACCTTGAGAGGAGGATGAGGAAAGCATTTAAAGAGGCCGGAATGCACCATCCTCAATCGGCACTGCCACGCAAAGAAGGGGGACTTGGAATAGTCGACATATCTGCACTGTGTGTTGCCCAGGTACGACAACTGCGCGAGTACTTCGCAGAACGCGCCAACCAAAACGCGCTATACCGGGCTGTCTGCGCCGCCGACAGAGGATACAGCGCTCTGCACTTGGCGCAAGCGGAGTACCAACTCAACTGCAATCTGCAGACAGTAGAGGAGAAGATTGCAGCTTGGAAGCAGAAGGCAGTGCATGGTGCCCACCCCCATCAACTGGACCGGCCACACGTCGACAAGGCCGCATCTAATCTGTGGCTAACGCGTGGTGAACTCTCTTCAGTAGTAGAAGCCGACATGATAGCCATCCAGGACAGGATAATGCCGACGAGAAACTGCAGGCGGTACGTCTGGCATCAAGACGTTGATGACATTTGCCGGATGTGCCATCAACCAGGTGAAAACATAGAGCACATTATGGGAGGCTGTCCCGTTTTGGCCAACGCAGCCTACACCGAGCGCCACAACAACGTGGCCCGTATTGTTCATCGACAACTGGCGCTCCAATGTGCTCTACTGGAAGACAACGTACCAAACTACCGGTACCTGCCTGCACCTGTCCTGGAAAATGACCGTTTCAAGCTGTACTGGGATCGCACTGTTCTGACCGACCTCTCGATCCACCACAACCGCCCAGATATAATGGTTTACGACAAGAGCGACCGCAAAGTCACCATCATCGATGTCGCTATTCCACTGAACCAGAATCTGGAGGAGACCCACGGTCGCAAAATCTGCAAGTACCGACCATTGGCCGTGGAGCTCAAGGAACTGTGGGGGCTAAGGGAGGTCCCAAGAATTGTTCCAGTCGTTCTCTCTGGAACTGGAATTGTCCCGAAGACACTTCTGGAAGCGCTAAAGGTGTTGAACATGGAGAAGGAATTGGCCGGCATCCAAAAGTCGGTCATCCTTAGCACCTGCGCGATTGTCCGACAATTTCTCGGTCAGGACTGAAACAGCACGAGCATGCAGATACGTGCATTCCGCAGAGCCTAGTCCCCCTTTGGCATTCAGAAGCCCGGGGGCAGGTGAAAATTCTGGCTAGGTTCGCCTAGTTAAGAAGTGAGATAAGTCTGTCAAAAAAAAATATTTTCTGTATCAAATATTTATTCTATGTAAGGGAGAAATATGTTATTTGCAAGTGGTTGGAAAATCTTGAACGAGAATTGTATCTGAAAATAATAATATAACGACGAGTTTTGGTAGAAGTACAGGGAATTTTATAGTAAAAGGTAATTTTAACCCTTTCATTACGGCAGTGTGCTCCGACGAAGTGCTACCCCTGTACGGAGCACTGCGCCGTAAAGTATACACATCTCGTTGGTGTGATCGAAGAGCAGTATGAATTTCATGTCGTCTAAAGACGACGCTCGTACACACAGCTCGTCGCGTGGATGTCGTCTATAGACGACGCTCGTAACGAAAGGGTTAAAGGGTAGATTAGAAGATCAATCAATGAACAGTTCTGCGATTGGACCCATGAACGTACGCTTAGTAAGAAAACGTGTATGTGATAACGAAAAATAAATTTTGGGGCGGGACGAAGTTTGCCGGGTCAGCTAGTTTAACATAAAATAGGTTTTCACTATTTTATGTTTCTTGAGATATCTCTGCACTTGCTTAACCAACCATCAATGTCTATACAGTAGGATCCCGATTATCTGCGAGTGGTTGATCCACTCTGCGAGTGGTTGATCCAATCTGCGAAAGCGAGTTTCATAGTGGTTCTGTAGACCATCTCGAAATATGTTAGTGAGCAGTAGGAGCTTGCTTTTTTGTTATGGTCATGGCTTTCTCATTATCTGACCAATAGTGTACACGACCTTATCTTACACCTTACCTTACACATGGATAGTTTTATGATTTAAATATTGATGAAGCATTGTTTCCACGCTAAAATATCTTGTTTTTCGTGTTTGCACCACGTTTTAAGTTCATTATTGCCTTATCTGCGATTTTCGTTATTCGTGGTGACCCTGCCAGACTGTTTCGCGGATAATCGGGGTTCTGCTGGATATAATTGAAAAAACAATCCACAACATTAAGATAGGTTCACAAATAGAGGAGTAACAATTGTCTCAAGAAGTTGTTGTCATGTCACGAAAAATATGATCCATTCCAGTAACAACATTTTGACTCACTACAAACACTTTTTTTACGTTTTCGTATATAAATCACACACAATTCAACAATGTTGTAGGAAAATTGTATGTGGTCCCCATGGCCAAGTGGTAAGCGTTGCGCTTGCCAAGATGGAGGCTTCGAGTTTGATTGTTGTTTGGTCATTGATCGTTTTTTTTTGGCTTGCACTGGTCAGGCGAACTGTCTAGGGTGTGGTGGAATGAACATTGGGCATTGCCTGTCCGTAAGAAAAGCCACAATAACCTGGAAACAGGATAAACGAAATTTGTAAAATTGGAATTTTCGACGCCAAATGACTTCGACGCCAAATGACTTAGGTATTGAACGAGCAACACATTCCCTGCCATTGGACGTTCTGGACATTGACATTTTCAATGTCAATCAAAAGATGGTAGAGAAGGCACTGAAAAAGCTAAAATCATCTGTGACACCTGGTCCGGATGGCATTCCTGCGTGCATATTGAAAAAATGTAGTGCCATGTTGACAACATCATTGCAAGCTATATTCAATCTCTCTCTCCAATGTCAGCAATTTCCGTTGGCATGGAAAATGTCTTATATGCAGCCAATTTTTAAGAAAGGAAGTAAAATTGATGCGTTAAACTATCGTGGAATAACCTCGCTACCTGTTGGATCTAAGTGCTTAGAGATAATAATCAACGACGTTATATTCCAGGCCTGCAAAGCCTACATATCAACACACCAACATGGTTTCTTTCCTCAACGATCAGTGAACACGAATCTTTGTGAATACACGTCTGTGCATCAACGAAATGGATAAAGGAGGTCAAGTTGATAGTGTTTACACTGATATCAAGACTGCATTCGATACAGTAAATCACGATATTTTGATAGCCAAACTTGATCGTTTATGTGCATCTTCGAGAATGTGCGAGTGGTTGAAATCATATTTGACTGGTCGTCAATTGCTCGTGAAAATAGGATCAGCCATATCTGCACCGTTCATTCCCCGATGTGGTGTGCCCCAGGGAAGCAATTTAGGACCGTTGTTGTTCGTGTTGTTCTTTAATGATGTGTCTCATGTTCTCGATAACTGCCATTTGATGTACTATGCGGACGATTTGAAAATCTACTTGACTGTAAAAAACATTGACGACTGTCGCCAACTGCAACAGCAACTAGAAGCGTTTGTTAATTGGTGTGTACTAAACCATCTTGCTGTAAGTGTATCCAAATGTTGCATCATATCCTTTCGAAGAACGAAAAATTATATCGTGTATGACTACACTATCAATGGCACTGAGTTGAATAGAGTTGATAATGTTAAAGACTTAGGTGTGATACTAGATCATCAGCTCACCTTCAAAATGCACTACTCACTAATAGTGGATCGAGCGAATCGGCAGCTAGGATTCATCTTCAAGATAGCAAGCGAATTTGATGACCCACTATGTCTTCGATCTTTGTACTGCTCATTAGTAAGATCCATTCTTGAATTTTCCTCTGCTGTCTGGTCACCATATGATGCGGTGTGGATTTCAAGAATCGAAGCAGTGCAGCGCAAATTCGTGAGGTGTGCCTTGCGAAGCTTACCGTGGTCCGATCCACTGCAGCTCCCACCATATGAACATCGCTGTGCCCTACTCGGTATTGAACCCTTGGTAGATCGACGCAATCGCAATCAAGCTGTTCTTGGTGCCAAGATTCTGCGTTCTGAAGTTGACAGTCATGCACTGCTACATTAACTAAACATCTACGCTCCCGAACGAGTGCTGCGATCCAGACAATTGCTCTATCAACCACCGAGAAGAACACTATATGGATCCAACAATCCCATCGACTCGATAAGTCGCAGATTGCAAGAAAATTACGATTTGTTTGACTTCAGCATATCAACAGAAGCTTTTCGGACTCGTCTACGAAACCGCCAACATCGGCCATAGTTTGTTAGATTTAATCATTAAGACCTTGATGTCAGATGAATTATAAACTCAAATACAAATACAAATACAAATACAAATACAAATATAAATTGCATAAAACGTCGAAATTGTGTCATATCAAAAAAAAATTTGGTTGAACCTTCCGGGACTTAGTGGTAATGAAGGTATGGAAAAAAAATCACTTTCGAATTCAAAGAACCGACCATGTAGGGGAAGTTTGGGTATAGCGGACAGTGGGGATATAATGGACAGGTGGTTGATTTGTATAGTTGCATTATGAATTTCAAATTTCTGTTGATGGGAACCCCTTCTAAATGCTATTCTCTAATATTTAAACTATCATATGACAATGAATACTGATCAAAAGTGGAATAGAGAAACAAAAACCGAAAATCAAATATGATTCCGCGCGTGGATGTAATTTTTAACAGTTTCATTACGGCAGTGTGCTCCACCGAAGTGCTACCCCTGTACGGAGCACTGCGCCGAAAAGTATGCACATCGCGCTGGTTTGATCGAAGAGCAGAATGAATTTCATGTCGTCTAAAGACGACGCTTCTACACATAGCTCGTCGCGAGGATGTCGTCTATAGATGACACTCGTACACACAGGGCGACACGCGGATGTGGTTCATTGCAAAATTGCAAAATAACACCAGATCTCGACGTTTTATGCATTTTTGAGTTATTTGACATCGAAAAAAAAATGAATTTTCCAAATTTCCTTTACTGTGTTATATATAAAAAATATATAAAAATATGTTATATATAAAAAATATTAGGCTGTCAAAAAAGTCCTGCGGTATTTTTTTTTTGAATTTTCATTTGTTCATAAAATTAGTTACAATCATCTGTTTTAAGTCAAATATGCGCCGTTTTGTTCGATGACTTGGTCCCAACGAGATGCCAACTACATAATACCCCTGTTATAGAAGCTCGCTTCCTTATTGGCAAAAAACTCGGATAGCCAATTTTCACAGGCCTCTTTTATGGCTAACTTCTGACTACCTAGCTCGTTCGCCATGGACAAAAACAGGTGGTAGTCACTTGGTGCAAGGTCCGGACTATACGGCGGATGCAAAAGAACCTCCCATCCGAGCTCCCGGAGCTTCTGGCGCGTCACCAAAGAAGTGTGTGGCCTGGCGTTGTCCTGATGGAAGACAATGCGGCCTCTGTTTATCAAAGATGGCCTCTTCTTCATGAGTGCTACCTTCAAGCGGTCCAGTTGTTGGCAGTACAGGTCCGAATTGAGCGTTTGGCCATAGGGAAGCAGCTCATAATAGATTATTCCTTGACAATCCCACCAAACACACAGCAGAACCTTCCTGGCCGTTAATGAGGGCTTGGCCACCGTCTGAGCCGCTTCAGCGGGCTTCGACCACGACCGTTTGCGCTTCACGTTGTCGTAAGTGACCCACTTTTCATCGCCAGTCACCATCCGCTTCAGAAACGGGTCGATTTTGTTGCGATTCAGCAGCGATTCACATGCGTCGATACGGTCAAAGATGTTTTTTTGCGTCAACGTGTGTCGCACCCTACATCGAGCTTCTTTGTGAATTCAACAGGCCTTCCGGAGCGTGGCGCATCTTCGACGACCTCTACACCAGAACGAAAACGTTGAAACCATCGTTGTGCAGTGGAAATGGAAACTGTATCGGGTCCATAAACTGCGCAAATTTTATTGGCAGCTTGAGATGCATTTTTGCCTTTGTCATAGTAGTACTGTAAAATATGTCGGATTTTCTCTTTATTTTGCTCCAAATTTGCGACACTATAACTCACGAACGACTTAACCAAACAAAACACCGTCAAGGACTATATTATAGCGCGCAAAAATACCTTTCCAACAAGCTATAGTATGACTCGATACAATGAATACAACTAGAACTACGCGCTTACAACGACACCTCGCGGAAATACCGCAGGACTTTTTTGACAGCCTAATATATAAAAAATATTTCTTCAGTGTTTTTGAAACAGTGGAAACGAGAATGGCGCTCGAACGCTAAAATGAAGAAAGCAAGTTACCATATTATCAAATTGTCAGCGTGTTCCTTCCATTTGATAGTACTGGAAATTCGGTAGGAAGTGCCGTTCTTGAGATACAAAAAGGGTTCAGGATTACCGATCGGGTCAGTGCCACCTTCCCGTATAGGATGGACCAGAGGTACCAGAGGAAAGTGAGAAGTATTCAGGAAAATTTAAAAAAAAATAAAAAGTAGTACACAGGGTGTTCAACAAGTTCGAATACACTTTAAAAATGAATATGCTGAATATATCAATATATAAAACTGAATATATGCTTTTGAGGCTGGCGTCAAATAAACGAAAAAGTATGCTTTTCACCATAGATCCTATGTTGTACCATATAAGAACTAAAATACATGGTATTACTGTCAAAATTTCATATACAATATATACAATATTTTCCATGCCGCTGACGATTTGGTTTGGGGGCACTTTTTACTCCCTTACCCAGCCAGACTCTTTGGAAATATAAAAACAATTTTTTTTGTACCGCGCAACACTGAAAGAAAAATTGAAAAAAATCACGCATATCTAGAAAAGCCGTAGGAACACATTTAAATATGAATAAGAGTAGTACTGAATCTCTAAATCAAAAAAAAAAAAATTAAAATTTCAATATTTTTTTAGTACTTCAATTTTTGATGATATCTTTTATTGATAATTTTTCTCGATACACCTTAGTGAGATGCACATTCACTATTTTTTTTTTAATTTTTATCTCGAAGCTTTTGAGGATAGCGTGAAATAAACGAAAAAGTACGTTTTTCACTATAGATCCTATGTTAAGGCACATAGGGGTTCAAAAAACCGCCAAAATTTCTTCTTTAATATCCTATACAATACTTGATATAGAAATTAGATAGCTTGTACTCAGATCTAACAGTGCTGGGCACTCTTTTCGCACACTGGCTTGAAACAGTTTTTGACGCGGTCAAAGAGCAGATACAAATTCAGGAAACAGTCACGTGGGGTGATGGTAATGAACTCGACTGCCTCATTGACATCGGGTGCATTGTCTTCTATACATATAAAAATAGATTTCTGTCTGTCTGTCTGATTCTTATGGACTTGGAAACCACTGAACCGATTAAAATTGGTATGTAGGGGTTTTTGGGGCTGGGGAAGGTTCTTATTGTTGTGGACAACTCTATTTTGCCACGCTTCAGATACCGTGTTGATCCGTCGCAGCTCAAACCCGCATACATGTATTTTAATGCCATACAAAAGAAACACAAATTTCTGCATAACTCGAGAACTAATCAAGCAAATAGAGCCAAATTTGGCATGTGGAGATTTTAGGTTGCAATAAATGATTCTATGGTGGTTAGATACCCCTCGCCCTCTCTTAGGGGGAGCTGCTATACAAATGAAACACAAATTTCTGCATTACTCGAGAATTAATCAAGCTAATGAAACTAAATTTGGCAGGGTGCAATAAATGAGTCTATGGTGGTAAGATACTTTACATTATTAAATTTTTACATTACTCGAGAATTAATCAAGCAAATGAAAACAAATTAGGAATATGGAGGTTTGAGGGTGTTATAAATATTTCTTTGGTGGTCAGACACTCCACCCACCTCTCTAAGGGGGGGTTGCCATACAAATGAAACACAAATACTTTTCTATGGTGTTTCGTCGCTTCTCCCCCTCTCCAAGAGGGGGAGGTCAAGTAATCAAGCAAAAAGAGCCAAATTTGGCACACGGAGGTTTTAAGGAGCAAGCAATGTTTTTATTGTGGTGCGATACTCCTTTCCTCTCTTTAAGGGGAGGCTGTCATACAAATGAAACAATTTTTTTTGCATATTCCGAAAACTAATCAAGCAAAGGGGTACTCGAAGAAGCAATCGTCATATCAAGCACAAAACTCGAAGAAGCTATCGTCATATTTAAGATGTCATAATTTTAGTATATTTTCTGTATCAAATATATATTCCATGTAAGGGAGAAACATGTTATTCGCAAGTGATTGAAAAAATATTGAACGAGAATTGTGTCTGAAAATAATGTTACGCAACGCAAACAACGCAAATTTTGGTAGAAGTACTAGGAAATTTATAGTGAAAGGAAATTGTAAAGGGTCAATTAGAAGATCAATCAATCAAAAGTTCTGCGTTTGGACCAATGAACGTTCGCTTAGCAAGAAAACGTGAATGTTTGAAGGTATTGATAACAAAAAAAAATCATTTTGGGCGGAACGAAGTTTGCCGGGTCAGCTAGTGTAAAGGATATAAAGGAGAGAAGAGCTTCATTCGGATGTTCAAAATCGACTCTCGAGAAAAAACAGCGTTTTGTCCTTGGCGCATTTAGCGAAAATGTGCGGGCCAGGTATCGCAATGTTGTGAGGATAGGAGGGTGCAGCGAGTCTATAGCTGGTTCATGTGGTTTAACAAGATTGCACATTTATAGGGTATCTTTATTCACAAGGAGTAGATCAAGCGTACGATTCGGATAGTTCTTCGCTACATTCAGATATTCCATGATCAACACGGATATGTTATCGACGAATGCAATGCTTTTTGATATTGAGAACAAAGTTGAACAGCCCTGAATCAGTATCCTATGTTCAATGAGCATGGACTTCATAAACTGAGCAAACCTGCTGTAACATCAGAGGACTTTGAAATTGATCCTGAGAATAACCGCCTTCAATAGATCTTGTAAACCTGAACCTCCAGCAGTTCTGATGATCAGATAAGGTTTGGTTCATTATTACCTAAATTATTACCTAAATTCAACGAGGAGTCAACGGTCAATGTTGACCTACAAAGGATGGAATTCCAGGCCGACATCAGAAACCCTGGCAAAAATAGCGACTAGAGGTTCGACATTGCAATGTACATACACTAAAAATAACAATATTAGTTTGAATGAAACTCCCGTCCGAGAAAGAAGATCTTTAATTTATTTCCTAATTCTTTTTTAATTAATGTAGCTTTGAGTTGTATTGTTTATCCATCATTGTCTTTTTCATCGTCATCTTCATCTTCGTCCACCAGAGCTCCGAAGCGAGTAGAGATAGATGCCAATCTCATGGCAGCTTTGAATCTTGCAGATGCCTTCTGTTTTGCAAGCTTTTTCTTCCACTGTAATGTAAAGTTAAGTTTTATGTTAAAACAAATATAGAAAGGAATCCACTTACGTTTGCATCGCGTGAAGGTAATTGTTTCAGGAAGATTTGCATCTCGGGTTTCTCAGGATCGGCTATTGCTAGCACCGAAATGCAGCCATCAACGGTGCCTAGTACGAGGCTTTTACCATCCGATGTGCTTTTAATAGCAGTTAATTCGGCCTGCATACGGTAATTTGCAATCATTTCTGTGTCGGCTGTACGAAATACTCTCAGAGTTTTACGTCCGCTGTGATAATACAGAACGTATTCATCGGTATCCGTGAACATGCAAATTACTGTGAAAACTCCTTCAGCCACTTTCGGAATAAATGTTTTAACGGTAGAACCCTTCTTCAATTCCAAAAGTTCCAAACCGCCACGTGATGGAGCATAGAGTCCAAATTTTCCATCTTTGGTGCAAGTACCTCCCCATTTAGGAATTGAACGAACGTGCTTTCTTGTCTTTATATCCATTATACTACCCTTTTCATTAGTTATAACTGCCACCTGTATAGCTTTATGAGGAAGAGGTACTAAGGACACAGCTTCCTTAATATTACAGCCCTTTAATGAAATTTTATGTTCATGAGTCCCGTTTATCGCACTGTAGATCCAAATTGAGTCCTTATTGTTTTTATCAACTGAAGCGCACACAATGTGTTGATCATCAGCCGTGATCACGGCACATCGAAATTGGAGTCCAGGAACCAATCGGACGGGGTAATCGAAATTGAAAACCATTTGGCCATCCGGAATGCTGCGAACAATTGCGTGTGCCATGAGTTTTTGCTCATCTCCACCGGTTGAGATGACCGATACATTCGGACACGAAACAACTAGAAATTTCTCACCATTCCCTAGGAAACTGATTTGCTGAATGCCTGGTTGGGAATCTCGCGAGAGAACTTGTTCGGTCACTCGATTCCAGATGAGTATTTTACCGGTTTCCGAGGAGATTATATATTTTCCATCCGGAGTTATTTCTGAGTGTGTTACTATTGCACCTAGGGGACTATCTGCCAGCTTAGAAAGCAATCTACCAGTTCTTATTTCCCACACTCCGACACAGCCACGTGTAACTGTTACAGCTAGCTCACCATTCTCGGAAAGACTGCAAATTATTACAATATGCGCTTATATATTTTACCTTCAGTCCAAATAAAAATGTAGATACCTGATGCCATCGATTTGCAGCTCATGCCTATCGATTACGTGTACTTGTTCAAAAATATTGTTAATATTCCAGATTTTAACAGAACGATCAATACTGGATGTAATCACGCTGTTCCAGGTTCCGATAGTCAAGGCTTCCAGCTGCATGATACGACCAAAGTGTGCATCTAAAACCTTCATTAGTTGTTTAGTCCCGATGCACCATACGTACAGACTTTTCCTAGAACAATCGTTGTTCAACTGGCATCGACTACAACTATGGGGGTACAATTTAGTCTTACCTGACACCGGCAACGGCATAATCTACCTTAGAACTAATCATGACAGAGTTCGATTGAGTCATCTTCGTTGAAATATTACGCACACCGTGGGGTAATGCAAGATATATTGCTTCTTCAGAGATTGGGTTCTCCGCATCGAAGTCCCATACCACAAAACCGTTGGCCGTGCTGGCCAGTAGGAAACGATCGTTCTGATCCATTTTAAGCTGAAGAATCATTTCTTTGACATCGTTCTCATAGCGCGGTAAATCCCGCACATGTTTCCACTCATCATTTACCGTGTCAGGGTTCTCCTGGTACTGGAACTCGCTAACCTGAAAATGAATTACGTTTAGATTGTTGGTGCTGTTTGTTGAAAAGTTCGAAATACTTGATATGAGTTTTGTTGGTGACAGCAATACATAGTTGTGCGATCTTTCTTCATGGTTATGGCGCTGTGCATATAAACTGGCGGAATTGTACGGTTATCTCTGCTCGTGTGGAACATTAGTTTGGTATCGTTGATAGTTCCAGACCACAGAATGGCGAAGAAATTCGTGAAGGAAGTGAATTCCATGCCTGCAGAAAGTGTCATAATTTGGTGAAAAACGTATGTTTTTTGAGAACATTATTTCATTTATTACTTACATAGTAATTGCCATTCTTCAGTCACATTTTCGAGATTTTGTTTCTCGATCAGCGTACCACGCATGTCGTAATATGCATATCGTAGCTTTGTATGCAGAAATAAATTTTTGTTGAGTAAATAGAGACCAGTTATTGGTTCGGGTTCATCAAAAGGGTTGTCTATAACAGAGAATTCACTCGAGAGCATATTCAACAACACGCTTTGGTTATTGTTTGTGTATGCTGCGGCCCTGTAAATTTGGAAAAATGGATGAATCCACTATGTGAACTTGCAATATTATTATTTTTGTTTATTGAATACTTTGAATCACACCAAAAACATTGGCCAAACTACAATTATTTTGAATCGGGAAAGGAAAATTTTATAAATGTTATATGATAGGGAATTCAAACATAAACCTTGTGGAAAACCCATGAGCTTATTCGAGATACTGTTGAATTTTCACGAGCAAAACTCATGTGTTATAGAGGAAATCATTCAGAGTTGGCAAGAAGATTATCTGATAATATTCCAATAGAATAATAACATCGAGGAAGATTGAAGCGATTTGTTCTTTACGAGCAAATAGTATTTGTATTGCAGATGAAGATTTGTTAGACAGTCATTCGTTCCCTTACCTCTTCTGATCTGAAAGTAAATTAATTGTTTCAATTCACTTGCCTAAACGAGACAGACTAATTTTCTCCAAAAATTAACGAATGCACGATAACATAGCAATTGGCATTGTGGTCGCAGGTTGGTTTGTTAGGTTTTCGAATGGCTATTTGTCTCCAGCCGTGTAACAATGGTTAGCTTCAGAAATTTTTTAATCAAGTTCAGCAATCGACCAGATTATTTAATACATTGAACTTCCAGGAGCCGATTTGTTTCACGAAAGAAGGGTAACTGAGAATTCTTGAGCTCTATCGATTTAGAATTGGTACGCTTTCTCTGTCTAGTACAAGTGCTTCCAGTAATTAGTTCTGGAATCTTTTTGAAGCAGTGTGTTTTGTGACTATCTATTGTTTTTTCTTGGAAAAAGCTCAGTAGCAAGGGACCCCTCGAAATGTGTCTCCGGGTCGACCCTCGTTGACGTAGATCGACAGGCCCAGGACGATATTGCAATGGCACTGCCGAGAGGGATCCTCCTTTGTGCTTATGGTCAACCTGACCAGAGGATACTTGCTGTTCCTTTACGGTTAGGCGCAGTGGTGGTCCACTAGGCCGAAAGGTGTGCCGGTCAACCGGGAGTTCGCCGATCGATCTCTTTCCAGACTTTTCGACAGAACTCTTGGACAAACGTCCGTCACACACCACGCCTGGATCCCAAAAAAACGTTTTTGATGACGGATTCTTCCTCGAGGCTTTTCCTTACATTTTCAGTAACAAACGGTTACAGTTTTCAATGTTTTTCTCTTCAAATTATGTGCAATTTTTTTTAAGTTGGTATGTCCATGAATTGCTCCGCGATGGAAGAAAAAAGAAGAGAATTAGGAGTAAAAACCATTACCTGTGCAATATTAAAACGTTTCAAGGAACGTTTGTCTGTTTTTCGGAAGGTTTAATCAAGGCGTTGATGCGATACAGTGGACCATAAAATGCATCAGAGCGTCATGAAGGCCTTTACTGCCCAAATATGCATGGTTGACGTAACCACCAACACCACTGATGGAAAACGCATTTTTCTTGTTTTTAGCTGAATAATCACGATTGTGAACAATTTATATAGAATCATCTGTCTATTTAGTAAATATTAACGGTCAAAAGTCGTAGGGGTTTTATGGATTTCTTGTTATTTGAAATTTCATTTGAAAAAGTTGGTGATTACGTCAACCATGCATATTTGGGCAGTTTAGAGTGAATCCTGAACTTCCAGACGTGGATGTAGCCAACAAGCTGGGTGTTGTTCGCAGTACATTTCGGAATATACGCATTCGGGAGGGCCGTAAATCAAAACATTGCGGCAAAAAATGCGGACTCAAAATCTGTGTGACCAGGTGCTGATTGCATTATTATGGACGATAAAACATATCTTCAAACAGTTCAAGGACAGAAGTTTTATGTAGCCAGGGATCAAGGAGATGTTCTCAACAAATATAAATTTGTTTTTGCCGACAAGTTTGCCGTTAATCTGATGATTCGTCGAGGAATCTGTAGCTTTGGACTCCGATTCTAATCACAATCAGCAATATGAGCGGACAGCTATACACCAACGAATGTCTGAAAAAAAACGTGTATTGCCGTTCAAAAGGTCTCACTATGGTGTCTTTATGTTTTGAGTGAATTTGGAGAGTTGCCATTATGGTAATAATGTACAACAGTGGAAACACGGAGTCATTGAGGAAGAGACGAACCTTCCAAACTGCCCGAAATTTCGCTCATTCAAAATATATCGTGGTATCATCAAAGCTAAACTGAAGAAGAGTGGAAAATGGCTAAAAATGCTATTTCAATGACCAGTTACGGGATGTACAGGTTGACTAATCGCCAAACCCATATTCTGTGTTAGAACTACTAAACTCAGAATTGTTAGAACAACATTTTCTTCCAATAGCGTTTTATTCTAAACCAGCCGACCCGGTGAACTTCGTCCACAATAGACTGTATGATTTAAGTTATTTCGAGCACTCACATTTCCCCCCGAAATTATTTCTCTGAAAGTATAGTGATCTATATTCAGAATCAAAAATAGAGAACGCCACTTAATACAGGTCGGACTCGATTTTCCGGAGTATTGATTTTTTTTTTCACTCCGGATAACCGAATCCTCCGGATAATCTTTATGATTTTCTCTCGGTAAACGTATTATAATTATGATTTGCACTTATTTATTAAACGGTTTTATCGAGGTTGACCCGTTTGTATGTTTGTGACCTTGTAACTTTGTAACTTTGTAATTTTGTCTGTAGCGCTGTACCACATTGATAGAAATTTAACCCCCTTCCTGTTGATCGATTGATCTGAAATTTGGAATACATCTTTATCGCTGGTGTCATTATAAAACTGTGTATTCCATGGTCTTGGCGGCCGCTACAAATGGCAGATTACATATATTCTCAAAACCCCATCAATATGGGTATCGAATGAAAGGGCTTGACTAGTAGAACACAGTTATTCATGAAAAATGCAAATTCAAGATGGCGGCCGCTACAAAATGGCGGATTAAATATTTTCTCAGAACCGCTTCAATGTGGGTTCAAATGAAAGGGCTTGACTAGTAGGATACAGTAATTTATGAAAAATGCAAATCCAAATTGGCCACCACCACAAAATGGCGCCATATTTTTTTTTCAAAACCTCTTCAATATGGGTATCAAAAGAAAGTTCTCGACTAGTAGAACATAGCAGATCATGAAAAATCCAATTCCAAGATGATCGCAGTCCCCAAACAACTAATTACCTTCTAAATGGTTTCATTCAGCTTGACCTGTTTGAATGTGTGTTTGAATGTTTGTAGGGTTGTCCCACATTAATAGAAAATTTACCCCGTTCCTGTTGACTGATTGATCTGAAATTTGGAAGACACCTTTGATTCTATTGTCATTATAAAACTGCGTATTCCATGATCTTGGAAAATTCCGATCTTGGAAATTGGCCGTCGCTTAAAAATAGCTGAATGACTTGACTTGGAGAACACGAAACATAATAAACAACAAAAATTCAAAAAGGTCGCCGGTGATTTTACTATGAGAATACAGTACATCATGAAAATATTTCGAAGAAAATTAGGTAAGAAATAAACGTTGGATTTCCATTATCCATAGTTAGTTGTTTCATCATATACCCCACGATTTTATTTTAGGCTCATCATTGCCCTAGATTAATGAAGGAATGGATGTAATATCTACTATAACTGTTACTTGCCAAATTATTTTCTAGCTCTTAGTACATTAAACCGCTTAACTTAAAAAGTTTTTTTTACATATTTTATTATTTTCTGATTTTTAGTAAATTATTTGTATCATTAGTATACTTCTCTACAATAAAACCATTCAACTTTTATTCTTTTTTTTTATTATCTAACTTTGTTCGGAATATTTTCATAATGTACTGTATTCTATTAGTCAAATCATTTCATTTGATACCAATATTGAGGTGATTACAAAAAATACGTAGTCGAGCATTTTGTGGCGGCGACCTTTTCGAATTTATGTTTTTCATAGTGTAGTGTATTCCCCAAGTCAAGTCATTCAGCCATTTTTTAGCGGCGGCCAAATTGAATTTTTCAAGGTCATGGAATACGCAGTTTTATAATGACAGTAGAATTAAAGGTATATTCCAAATTTCAGGCCAAATTTCAATTAATGTGGGATAACCCTACAAACACTTCAATACACATACAAACAGGTCAAGCTGAATGAACCATTAAAAAGTAATTGTTTATTTGGGAACTGCAGCCATCTCGGATTTGGATTTTTCATGATCTACTGATTGATGATTGAAATGATTTGAAATTTTCATAAATAACTGCTAGTTAATCCCTTCCATTTGATATCCATATTGATGGTGCTCTGTGAAAATATGTAATCCGCCATTTTGTAGTGGCCGCCATCTTGGATTTGAATTTTTCATAAATAACTGTGTTCTACTAGTCGAGCCCTTTCATTTGATACTCATATTGATGTGGTTGTGAAAAAATATATATGGCGCCATTTTGTGGTAGCGGCCATTTTGGATTTGCATTTTTCATAAACAGTAACTGTGTTCTACTAGTCAAGTTAGTCAAGCTCATATTGATTATCCACAATGAAATTATTTTACAAATTATTCAAAATTTCCGATATAAAAATAAGAAAAATCAAAAATAAAATACTCCGGATAATCGAGTCTAAAATCTCCGGGTGATCGAATCCCGGATAATCGAGTCCGACCTATACATGAATGGAATAATTGTCGAACGAGTAAAGCTTTTACATTTCCCTCCGAACTTACTGCAACAGATCAAAAGTACGTACTTCTCGGAACGCACATTTGCTTGGTTTCGACAAAGTTTCAGGCACTCAGTCTCGATTATGACATTATATCTGCTTTATTTGCAATGTGCATCCGTGGCCGAGTGGTTACCGTCTCACATTATCATGCCGGGTGTTCGGGTTCAATTCCCGTTCTGGCCGAGGGATTTTTCGTAAAATAAATTTCCTTCGACTTGCACTGTGGTCACGCTTATTCTAGAGCTTGCCCCTCAGAATACATTCAAGGCATGTTATTTGGTTCAAGAAATCTCGACTAAGTATTAACAAATGACGCTAGTTAATGCATACGTTGAGACGGCAAAAGTTACACAGGGAACGTTAACGCCATTCAAGAAGAAGTCTGCTTGTTGACTGTATGCTTGTTGTCTGTATGTTGACAATATATCAATTGATAAATTAAGCAGGGAATAGTTTCGACTTACTCATTCATAAAGTTGTTTGATTGTTGATTTTTATCAAATCATGTTTAGATATAGATGATGTATATAACGCATGCAATACACTTAAACGCGAAACATACGAAATATTTAATCATAAACTGTATCCATTTTATCGATTTCCTCGCCTTTGTGAGTTGAACATGTTGGACATACGGCAAATTTTTGTTCAAAAGAGTATGAAAAAATAGAGCGTGTCTACATCAATGTCGTTTCGAAAAGCTTACCATTTATTATCCGGACTGAGCACTAGTTGCTGCATAATGCCTTCTACACCCGGATTCACATCGCGCGTAAGGTCGGAAGTGGACAAATCCCACGTTATAAATCGCGTCGAGATTGACACCATATAACGATAATCACTGGTGAGACAGAATCCAAACACCGCAAATTGATGTCCTTCAAGAGAATACTAAATGGTGAGAAATGAACACAAATTGGAAGCAAAGAAAATGATTGCACACTTTGATAGCAGATAGCAGAAGGATTACCTTCAATGGTCCGCCTGGTGTGTGCAGACAGTGATTCAGTGGGATTAGTGCTGAATCTTTGGGACCCGATTTATCACATGCTTCGAGCAACATCTTAATATTGGGATTTCCTCCAATTTCGGGTAGTAAACGGCCGATCAATTGGGCTGCCAGCATGTTCGGATAAACACCCAATATAGCGCCACCCAATCGGAGCGCATCAGCAACAAGCATCAGTTCGCGTTTGGCATCTTTGTCGTCAATGTTCACAGATGCGTCTTCGAAATCAGCTAACACAGCTTGTAAAGGACAACTGGATAGTTTAGCGTGCAACCAGTCGTAGTTGAATAATACGTTCTCGTACAGATCTGTGAAGCGTCGAGAACGAACCAGATGAAACGGAAGCTCTCCAAACTAAAATATTGATAGATTTTCATTTTAGCAAACATTGAAACCGTATAATTGAAACCTTTCTCAAGTTGTATCGAGTAACTTTTCCTTCCTTATTAGTGAAAACTAATGGTTGAATGGGAACCTTTCTGTCGGCGATACCTTCTTTATCCGTTAAACCAAACCGATGACGCTGAATCTCGGTATACTTGAAGGGCTTTGGTCTTCCACCCCATATTCCTAGATAATAGTCTGCAATCATCGAATGGAAATATATGGCCATGTTCATATTTTTGAAGTATCGTTCTTTAGCCGTATCACGAAACTGTCGATGATACCAATTCATAACATTCACTCCGTCAGCCTCGCGTTCACTGAGATAATTGGGAAGATCATTTCTGATTCGTGTCCATAATAGGGGTGGTATACGTCGGACTGGGGGTAAATGATATTGGTAGACGTCATCCAAGACACGATCATCCAGAGAAATCAAATCTTCAAGCTCGCTCTCGGATAACCCTGATTTGGCGGCGGTAATGTATGCTAATGCATGAAAAACAAGAATTCTGCCGTGTTGTTTCTCGATACGTTCGAACAACATCATTATACTATCCATAACCGTTGAGGCCAGATGTGTATCTTGGGGTCGGGTGTAACTTCTCCAGCGACAAATTTCCGCAAACACCAATTTGACAAAAATCGGAAGCGAACATTTCCCTATCGCATTCGCCACCAGTCGCCACTGATAGTTTGTGAGATCTCGACACGCAGTTGCCATCCACATCTTGATAACATTCGTAGCTAGATCTTCTCCGAGTGCTGTCACTTCAATGAAGTTATCTTCAACGTCTATCATTCGTCGTAATAGGTGATACTCCTGCGATACCACAGGATTAGACTCTTCAGCCGCACATGACACGATAATCTGTGAACATTGGGTTACCGTAAAAATAATTATCGAACTAATGGATTGATTTACCTTGCATAGTGGTGGTAACCTCGTTGGTAGCCAGGATACTTTACTGGCATCTTGAGTGCCGGTCAACTGATCAACGGAATCCAAGAAAAGGAGCAAAGGTTGTTGCTTGCTCGCGTATGTCAAAAGCTGTTTGAAATGCGCTGTCAAAGGAACCAAATCATCTGGTATTTGATCGAATGGTAACATAAAATTATAAGAGATCTGAAACGAAACTAATTTATTAAAATTGACATAGTGTTATAGAAATACTGGCCTGTTGGCAAATTGATATTAATGTGGGGGTTAGAGCACTAGAATCCGGTGTCGTCCCGAGGAATCGAATTATGCTTATCGGACGAACTTTAGCAAACCATTCGGTGGATGTTAGTGCTGCACTTTTTGCCAAGAGTGAAGTTTTTCCACAGCCACCTTCACCATATAATACGAGCGGTTTATCACTTAATCCGAGCATGTAATTTTCAATACGTTTGAGTTGATCTTCCCGTCCATAAAACACCTTAACCGAGTTGTTACATGCGTGCAAATGCTGCAATATCTCCGTCACTATCTGACCTTGAGCACTTGAGTCCTCTTTTCGCATAGCACGATCAACTAGTTTGACAATATTTTTATAGAAATGAGTGATGAAATGATTCAGATATTCCTCGTGAGTTTCCACGTCCAAGCCTTCACGGCCGATCCACTCGATGGTGTACTTTTGAAGGTTTGATGCCTCGATGCGATTTGGTACCCGCACATCTCGCAGATCAGCTAGAAGTTTTGAAGCTTCCGTGTCTAAACTACGATTCAGAATATCCACGTACAACGAAGCTTTTTTTAGATTTTGCAGATTGATGTTGTTGATGTATCGCAAATACGCCAAACAGTGGTTCTTGGTGTTCTTGACATTCAAGACTCCATTGATGACTTCTCTTTCAGTTACTGAAAATCAACACGAGCCGGAATTACAACTTTCAGTGTCAGTGAGCAGAAATGAAGCATACCGGACATGAAATAGTTATGCATTTGATCTTTATCCAACTTCCCTTGAGAATGGAGTGATGCAGCACCTTTGCGGAAAAGTTTTTGCATTTTGGTTAGTGTGTCCCACCAAACAGCTTGATCTTCTGCCTGGAGCTTCGGCACGCGCTGTTTCGTTTTTAAAACGTAAATTTGTTACAAGTACATAGTAGTGTGTGCCAAAAATTACCTTATTGTTGAAGTTAGTTAAAATCGATGATATTGGTTGAAGAATGGAAATAGGAGGTACGGCGTTGCTATCCTTCTTATACCACATATCTAGAAGCGTCACATCGATTCCCATAGCAGCAAGATCATCTCTGTGGGTGTGGTATTTATTATTAATACGTGGCGCTTGAGAATTTGGAAAACACCTCACCTTATGAGTTGCAGCTCCGATGAGAGAATGTAGGTAGGAATCGGACGGTATCCATATTTCTGACCAAGGAAAACGACGAAATTGGGACCCATTGAAAGTCTTTGACAGTTCTTAATTTCGCGCATGCACAGCTCGGTAGTCATGTGATCATCAGTGGCCTCATCTCGAACACCCCATCTCATATCAACTACCTAAGAAAGTGAATAATTGATTTATGTTGTGTTGGAAATTACAAATATACTTGAATGATAGCTTTCTACTGCATAGTTATGTATTTAAGATTGAAAGTAATACACAACAACATCTCATATTCCATTCCGCGTCGAGACCTTCGAGTAATCAGACGTATATTGTGCCACTCCGTTATCGTTATCGTTCTCGGTTACCGTTAGCTGGTGTATTTTCTGCCGTGTTGTATCCATACGCTTTGTTTATACAATTCGTTTGAGCCCAACAAAAAACAAAGTGTTATCAGCAGAAAGACGATTTATTTCGCCGTGTTTTGCCATTATCCCGCATTCGGATACTGTGCGACCGCCGACAGTGCGTGTGTGTGATACACAATTTCAATTGCGGCGAGCGTCGATCACGTGTTCAACCGATCGAGAAGTTTCCAGTTCATCTGCATTGGTGTGTGCGTTTAGTGTGGACCGGAGCGTGATTGTTTGTTTAGCTATCACAGCTGTGCCTGCGACCAATCGATTGAGGAGCAGTCGCTTTCTGATTAGCTGCACTGGTGTGCACTACCAAGTATTTTGTATAAATATTATTATCGTTATTATTATTTAATTAGGTTATAGAAATTATTATAAAATATTATTATAATTATCATCCGTATAAACTATGGAAGAGTGTGAGAGATCTCCAAATATGGAGATCTCTTACGATGAAAATATTGACTCCCCCTCGGTTGCACAAAAAGGGGCCGGGAAGTCGCTCAAGCGCGTTCCCTCACCGGAAGATAATTCTTCCGAAGAAGATTCAAGCCACACTAAAAAGCCCCCCTCTAAGAAATCCGCAAACCTCTCCTCTCAAACCCTTAACCTTCCCGCTTCCACTCAGCTGACGACTTCGCATTCCTCACCTGTTACTTCCGATCCCACTCAACCATCTACCTCGTCCCACCCCTCTGTTTTATCCTCTTCCACTCAATCCTCGTCTTCGTCTGCCCCCTCAGTTGTCTCCGCTCCCCGTGTCAAGATATACCCAGAAGATGCACCTGGAACAGGCCCGTGGGTTGTTTTCTTCCGGCCCAAGCCACAAGGAAAAGCTTTGAATGTCATTCAGATCATGAAAGATCTGACAAAAAATTATTCCTCCATGGTCGAAATTTCCAAGGTTCGACCGAACAAACTGCGTGTTGTCGTGACTGATCGGAAGCAAGCTAACGAGATTGTTGCTGACAATCGGTTCATTTTAGAATATCGCGTGTACGTATCTTCCCATAACGTGGAAATTTCGGGGGTGATAACAGAAACTATAACTATTTTCGATGATGTATTCTAACTATTTTAAATTCCAATCTCTCTCAAGAGATCAAATCTTCAAATCCTTTCAATAAGAAATTCAACCCATTTTTCAACGTCACATATTTCAAAACCCGTTAGCTTACTCATTTGTATACTTCCGCAAATGGCATAATAAAAATAACGAAGCGACAGTAACATACATGTTTACTGTGTCGCCCAAATATTGAAACTTCAACCAGAACACTTGTGTTTACAAGCGTTACTAGGTCAACTCATTTCCGCGTGCGCAGCAAACTTCATAGAACGCTCAGCGCATTTTGCAAGCATGTTTTCATTTATTTATGGTTTCGCAACTGGCGTACCATTCGCGCGTTTGATTGTATAACTATGTTTTGCTTACCATTCATTTCTGATTGGATGGGCAGTAAATAACTAAAGCTTCTAAGACAACTCCCACTTTCTTCTGCCATATATTTTTATTGTAGTACTAGATTTAAGGTATGAAAAATGAGTTAATAAAATGACGAACAGAGTCGGAGAAACGAAGACTCGGAGAACAACTCTTGTTTGAAAACCGATATGTCCGAAAGCCAGGAAGCCCACTAAATGGCGACCGCGATTCAAATCAGTAATCTTCGGATGGTGAAAATGTGTGTTATAAGTGAAGTTTAAAAATGCTCCGATAAAAAGTGCCGAACAATTTGTGTGTTAGCGAAAACCAGGAAAAACTGAACAATAAGTGAATTCTAGAAATGCCCCGATGTAAGGTGCGGAGCAGATAAGTGTTGAAAAATTGTGTGCACACGAACAGCAAGGATAATGTGTTGATCCTATTGACTACTACTGAAGAACGTTATGAAAGCATGTGAAAGTGAACTCGTAAATGGAGATATTTGATCCTATTGGCTACTACTGAAGAACTTTATGAAAGCATGTGAAAGTGAACTCGTAAATGGAGATATTTGATCCTATTGGCTACTACTGAAGAACTTTATGAAAGCATGTGAAAGTGAACTCGTAAATGGAGATATTTGATCATATTGGCTACTACTACTGAAGAACTTTATGAGAGTATGTGAAAGTGAACTCGTAAATGGAGATAATAGATCCTATTGGCTACTACTACTGAAGAACTTTATGAAAGCATGTGAAAGTGAACTCGTAAATGGAGATAATAGATCCGGAGGGGACTAAACGATCCAGGATACAGCAGCCAGCGAACGAACCGGTCCAATGGTCATCAACATGGAACGTGGAAGCAGCGCTATGGAGTAAAAGGGATTAAACTCCGAAGAAAATCAGGTATTGTAAAGGAAAGTAGGGGAAGAATAGTTTTTAAACAAAAAATTTGTAAATTGCAATGGAAGACCCAATTTCACAGGAAATTTGGGATATGATCGACGAGTTCTAGCAACCGTCGAATTGAAAAAAAATAAAGAAGTCCTAGAATAATTTAGAAATTTAAATATACATATTTTTTTTTACATTGCTGATTTTTTTGTACGATGTCCGGAAATAATAGAATGGATGACAATGAACTTAATGAATTTATGGAATTTCTAAATGAAATAGGAAGAGGACATGGATCTGGAGCTTTCGCTCCTCTAGAAGTAGGTTACCCCTTGACGTGGGAAGAACTGTTGAAGAGAATTAGAGAACTTCCGGGGGATGATCCCATTACATGGTTACCCCTAGAAGACAATTCAAAATTGTAAATCACAATTTTTATCACAAGTCAAATAAAATAAATATCATACCTCTATACTAGTTTTCAATATTTTTTTTGTCAAGTAATGACAAAGTATGATGACATAAATGAGGATTTAAAAATTTTATTGCAGCTAGATGGAAATTTAAAAAAGTCTATTTATAAACCTTTTAAGCTAGCTACATTACAAACAAAGTTGGAGTATGCGAAGGAAATATATAAAGATATACAAGCAAAATTAATACTGCACGAAGACGACTTGTCAAGTACAGAGTTGAGTTTCATAGCAAAAGCAGCAAGAAACTCATTTTTTTTCTATTAGAAGCATTTTAGAGAGTAAAATAGAAAATTTTAAAATGACTACCCCTCAACCGGTACCCACGAACACTTCGTTCGACATAAAGCAAGCGACAGCCATCGTACCAATGTACGATGGCTCAGCAGGTAATTTAGAAGCGTTCATTGATGCAATAAACCTTCTTGAGGAGACCACTAAGGCTGAACACATGGGTACAGCCGTAAAATTCATTAAAACCAGACTAACTAATAAGGCGAGATCAGGCTTGCAAGTGACTTGAACAGTCTCCAAGCCATCGCCGCAAATATTAAAGAACGATGCAAAAGCTATGAGAAACCAGAGTCCTTGATTGCTAAACTAAAGCAAATCAAGAAAAAAGCGTCAACTGTTGATTTCTGTGAGGAAGTAGAAAACCTCACACTTAAGTTGAAAAGCCTTTATTTGGAACAAAAGGTTCCAGAAGACGTTGCAAATAATATGGCAACAAGAGTTGGGTTGGAATCCCTTATAAATGGGATTCAATCCAATGAAATTAAATTAATTTTAAAAGCTGGGAATTTTACAGACATCAAGCAAGCTATTATCAAAGTCAACGAAAACCCTGAAAATAACGCCCAGGTCTTAGTTGCCAACATGAGTAGACAAACAAACCGAAACTTTCAATACACCAATCGGTCAAATAACCCAAACAGAGGCAATAATAGGCCTCAATATACTAACAACCTACAAATGGGACGCAATCAATTTCACCGAGTGAACGGAGGTCAACGATCACACAATAAACACAACTCATACAGAAATTATAACAATAATAGCAGTATGAATTTCGTACGGAATGGTTTCAATGGAAATAGACAACAAAGAGGAGACGCTAACGCAAATCGAAACTTTCAACAACAACAAAGAATATACACGGGGGCAGCGACTCAGTTACTCGCTGTCCCACAAGTTAATATACCAAACATCGAAAACGGTGTCAGTTTTACACATGCACCGTTTGGACAAACACAAAACATGCTGAATCAGTTAAACCAAACTGAAGGTCAGCAGGTACTACCTCAATATAATTTTTTAGGACAACGCCCGTAATCAGAACAACGTATGCAATGAATCTGGGTGCAACAAACTTTATTACGATACTCGTACATATGACTGGCGCCAAATGTTCATTCATAATTGATTCTGGTTCGGACATATCTGTTTTCAAACGGGGAAAAATTTCAACGTTGCAGAAAATTGACCCACTGAAGCGATTTCAAATAACAGGTGTTACCGATGGTACAACCGAAACCATCGCGGAAACAGAGACAATATTGCAATTTGATAATGGCCTTACACTTAGGCACAACCTTCAGATTGTAGACAATAATTTCCCAATACCGACGGACGGCATATTAGGCCGTGATTTCTTTTGTAAATATAGATGCATAATAGACTACGATCAATGGCTATTGAAATTTTATTTCGATAACCATCAGATCGAAGTTCCAATAGAGGATAGTATAAATAATGGATTTATTTTACCTAGCCGGAGTGAAGTGATTAGAAACATTTCATCATTAAATATAACGGAAGATAACGGTAGTTTTCTCCAAAGAAATCCAACCTGGAATATTCTGTGGAAACACCATAATTTCTCCCAATAATCCTTGTATAAAATTTGTAAATACTACAGATAAATCTGTATATATAGATAAGTTTAGCCCAATTATGGAACCATTACGAATTTACTATTCATTTAATATGAAAATAAATAATCCTAGCAATAAAGTGCGGATCAATGAAATAATTAATGAGATTGATATGGAAAATATCCCACAATTCGCGAAAAATCAATTTTTTAAACTAATAAAAAACTATGCAGATGTGTTCTGTTTACCAAATGAAACACTATCAAAGAATAATTTTTATAGCCAAAATATTAATTTAAGCGATAATGTCCCTGTATATATACCTAATTATAAAACTATACATTCACAAAGTGAAGAAATTAATAACCAAGTATGTAAGATGCTGAAAGAAAACATAATAGAACCATCAGTATCGCCATACAATAATCCTATTTTGTTAGTTCCTAAAAAGGCAGAAAACAGTACAAAGAAATGGCGTCTAGTTGTTGATTTTCGACAACTAAATAAGAAAATACTAGCAGATAAGTTTCCACTGCCGAGAATTGATACTATTCTTGATCAACTTGGTCGAGCAAAATTTTTTACAACACTTGACTTAATGTCAGGTTTTCATCAAATACATTTAGATGAAGATTCGAGAAAATACACTTCCTTTTCTACACAATCAGGACACTATCAATTTACTAGATTACCGTTTGGATTAAACATTAGTCCAAATAGCTTTCAAAGAATGATGACGATCGCAATGGCAGGTTTAACACCTGAAATGGCTTTCGTCTATATAGATGAAATTATCGTGGTAGGATGTTCGATCCGACACCACTTGACAAATTTAGCAACAGTTTTTGACAGATTAAGAAAGTACAATTTGAAATTAAACGCGAAAAAGTGTAAATTCTTTAGCACCGAAGTAACGTATTTAGGTCACAAAATAACCGACAATGGTATTCTGCCTGACGACTCGAAATACGAATCTGTACTGAATTATCCGGTACCTAAAAATAACGATGATGTAAGACGATTTGTTGCTTTTTGCAACTACTATCGCAAGTTTGTGCCAAATTTTGCAATAATAGCACACCCATTAAACCAATTACTAAAGAAAAACGTTCAATTTATTTGGTCATTGCAGTGCCAACAAGCTTTTGAAACGCTTAAACAGTGTCTGATGTCACCGACAACATTACAATTTCCAGATTTTTCAAAAAATTTTATTCTCACTACTGATGCATCCGATGTTGGATGTGGAGCAGTGTTATCTCAAAATATAAATGGCAATGATCTTCCAATAGCATTTGCTAGTAAAACTTTTACAAAAGGCGAAAAAAATAAAGCCGTTATTTTAAAAGAACTAACTGCCATTCATTGGGCAGTTAATCACTTCAAAGCGTATCTTTATGGTAGAAAATTTTTAGTAAGAACAGACCACAGACCTCTAGTCTTTCTTTTTGGAATGAAAGATCCCACATCAAAATTAACTAGGATGAGGCTTGATCTATCAGATTACGACTTTACAATAGAATATATAAAAGGAAAATCTAATGTTTGTGCTGATGCGTTATCACGGATTGTAACCTCTTCGGATGAGTTAAAACAACTCTCTGTACTCAAGGTTAATACAAGAGCAATGACGAGGAAAAATAAACAAGATATTACTAAGGAAAAAAGTGTTAATACTAGCGAGATTGATCACCTTGCTATGTATGACATCGAAAATCAAACTAAAGTTAAACGTTTACCTAAGCTTATGGTTAAAGCACACAGAAATAATCTCAAATTTACAATATACTATGGAGCGCCGTACACTAAACACCCTACATTCGTGTATGAGTTTGAAACACAAATATACAATGGAAATCAAACATTAGAGTTTGCCTTTTCAAAACTTGATAATAATATGAAGAAAATGAATATTGAAATAATAGCGCTACCATTTGACGATGATATATTCAACATTATTCCGGCCGGAATTTTAAAACAATTGTGTAACCGTGTACTTAAAAATATTAAAATTTTAATTTTTAAACCAGCAAAGTTCATTAGTGATCCTTGCGAAATACAAAGAATTCTGAGGGGAAAACCATGAAACACCACTCGGAGGACATAGTGGACAGCATCGACTGTACAGAAAACTTCGAGAATGGTATACATGGAAAAATATGAAAAAGACAATTGCGCAATTCATAAGGGCCTGTGAATTGTGTAAAATCAATAAAATAACAACACATACTAGAGAAAAATTAGTTATTACAACCTCACCTTCGAAACCTTTTGAAGTTGTCTCTATAGATACTATAGGACCACTTCCAAAAACTATTAAAAACAACAGATATGCTATTACCATACAATGTGAATTAACCAAATAAATTACATTGATACCAATACAAACTAAGGAAGCAAACGTTATAGCAAAAGCCTTAGTAGAAAATTTTATCCTCATATATGGTACATTTTTGGAATTGAAATCAGACCAAGGGACTGAATATAAAAACGAAGTGCTAGAACAAATTTGCAAATTACTCCAAATTAAACAAACTTTTGCAACAGCATATCATCCACAGACTATGGGATCACTAGAGCGAAATCACAGATGTCTAAATGAGTATCTGAGATCCTTTGCCAGTGAACACCATACAGACTGGGATGATTGGCTTCAATTTTATGCTTTTAACTATAACTCAACACCTCATTCAGGACATGGATTTACTCCATATGAATTAGTATTTGGAACAAAACCAATAACACCAAATTTACAATGTTTACAAACAGGAAGAATTGATCCAATATATAATTTTGAACTATACAGCAAAGAATTGAAATACAAACTACAAAAATCACATGAATTAGCGAAACAAGAACTTATGAAACAAAAATTTAAACGAAAAGAAGCAATTGATAAAACAGCAAATCCAATTGATGTAAATCTAGGAGATACAGTTTATTTAGAAATTAACAACAGACGAAAATTAGATTCATTTTACAACGGACCATATGTAGTAAAAGAAATAGAAGAACCAAATTGTGAAATAATACATCAAATATCACAACAAGCATTTAGAGTACATAAAAATAGGCTAATAAAAATTTAAGAAATTGTGTTATAAAAAAATGAAAGATGGCAATAAATAATTAAAAATTATATTGTAAAATATATTAAATAAAAAGAATTTTTTTTTGTAAGAGTGTCTGAAGCAATCTTTGATTTTTTTTTTCCAGAGGCATTGTTAATGCTTTTGAATGTTTCCACTATGTTACATCATTCACCTAAAGGGGGATGATGTACTATAACTATTTTCGATGATGTATTCTAACTATTTTAAATTCCAATCTCTCTCAAGAGATCAAATCTTCAAATCCTTTCAATAAGAAATTCAACCCATTTTTCAACGTCACATATTTCAAAACCCGTTAGCTTACTCATTTGTATACTTCCGCAAATGGCATAATAAAAATAACGAAGCGACAGTAACATACATGTTTACTGTGTCGCCCAAATATTGAAACTTCAACCAGAACACTTGTGTTTACAAGCGTTACTAGGTCAACTCATTTCCGCGTGCGCAGCAAACTTCATAGAACGCTCAGCGCATTTTGCAAGCATGTTTTCATTTATTTATGGTTTCGCAACTGGCGTACCATTCGCGCGTTTGATTGTATAACTATGTTTTGCTTACCATTCATTTCTGATTGGATGGGCAGTAAATAACTAAAGCTTCTAAGACAACTCCCACTTTCTTCTGCCATATATTTTTATTGTAGTACTAGATTTAAGGTATGAAAAATGAGTTAATAAAATGACGAACAGAGTCGGAGAAACGAAGACTCGGAGAACAACTCTTGTTTGAAAACCGATATGTCCGAAAGCCAGGAAGCCCACTAAACGGGTCTGACGAGCGAATTCATAAAACAAGGAGATGGCAGATTCAAAAAACTCCCTTTGACGAAAGTTAAAATTTTGGACTGCAATCAATTAGGAAAAGTGTCCCGGGAAGAGGGAAAAACAAAATTCACGCCGTCCAACTCGTTTCGAGTAACTTTTGCTGGTTCCGCCCTCCCTGACTACGTTATGGTGGACAAATTGAGGCTACCACTGCGACTCTTCGTGCCAATGCCCATGACTTGCAACAAATGCAAGTCAGTTGGTCATACAGCAGATTATTGCGCCAACAAGGAGCGCTGTGCCACTTGCGGAGAGCAACATGTGGGGAAATCCTGCAATGCGACTGAGCAAAAGTGTCCATATTGCGGGGGATCCCCACATGTGCTCTCAGTTTGTGAAACTTATAAGAGTCGCTGGGAGAAACAGAAGCGCTCTTTGAAGGAACGCTCAAAACGCACTTTTGCGGAAATTTTAAAGGGCGCTTCTCCACTAGCTCAACAACAACAACCAATCAACAAACAAAATGTCTTCGCTACGTTGCCAGTTGACGAAATGGACGCGGATACAGGTAACGGGGGCACACCGTTTATTTTCAAAGGGAATCCACGGCGCAAAAATGTGACCACTCCCAAAGTTCAAGAACAAGTCCCGCCGGTGATACCCCCTGTTAGCTTGCCTAAAAAATCGAGTGCAGCGGACAAGCAAAATCAGGTTCCTCCTGGCTTCCGTGGGAATAGTTCACCTTCGAACGACCCAGCACTCGAGGGGACATCAAAAACCCCAACTGTCCCTATTTTTCCGTCCAGCTCAACTTCCCAATCGGGATTTATAAAGTTGTCTGACCTTTTGGATCAAATCTTCAAGTGTTTTAATGTTTCCGACTCCATCAGAACCATTGTCATCTCAATGCTTCCAGTATTAAAGACAATTTTGCAACAATTGATGCAAACATGGCCCCTCCTTGCAATGATTATCTCTCTTGATGTCTAATTCAAATAGAGAGGACGGAGATATCACTGTTTTACAGTGGAATTGTCGTAGTCTTATCCCTAAATTGGATACATTCAAATTTTTAATTCATAACTTCAATTGTGATGTTTTTGCTCTGTCCGAAACTTGGCTTTCTTCGCGAGATGATATCTCTTTCCACGATTTTAATATTATACGCTTGGACTGTGATGATAGATACGGAGGGGTGCTTTTGGGGATCAATAAGTGCCACTCATTTTTTAGAATTGACCTTCCACCTATTGGAGGGATCGAAGCTGTTGCTTGTCATGCAAACATCAGAGGCAAAGACCTCTGTATTGTCAGCTTGTATTGGCCTCCGAGAGCTGCGGTTAGCCGCAAACAACTTGATGACATGTGCTCACTCCTTCCTGAGCCACGATTGATCTTGGGAGACTTCAACTCTCACGGAACTGCCTGGGGGGAACAGTACGACGACAATCGTTCATCGATGATATATGACCTTTGTAACAGCTTCAATATGACCGTTTTGAACACTGGGGAAACAACACGTGTACCTAAACCTCCTGCTAACCCAAGTGCTCTTGACCTCTCGCTTTGCTCGAATTCACTATCGTTAGATTGCAAGTGGAATGTAATCCAGAACCCCAACGGTAGTGATCACTTGCCAATCAAAATTTCCATCACCATTGGGTCGAATTCTTCTGAATCTATAAACATGGCATATGACCTCACAAGACACATTGACTGGAAAAAATATGCGGACGCGATTGCTCTAGCCATCAATTCCAGAGATTGTTTACCTCCATTGGAGGAGTATAACTTCCTTTCTCGTTTGATCTATGACAGCGCGGTTCGCGCTCAAACGAAACCCATCTCAGGTTCCACTATTCGTCGAAGGCCTCCCAATCTATGGTGGGATAGCCAGTGTTCCAAGCTTTATGTAGAAAAATCGAATGCATTTAAAGCTTTTCGGAAACGTGGAACCCCTGAAATTTTTCAAACGTATTTAGCCCTTGAAGATCAATTTAAAAACTTAATCAAAGGGAAAAAACGTGCTTATTGGCGAAATTTCGTGGGAGGTTTGTCACGAGAAACGTCAATGAAAAAATTATGGAAAGTGGCTCGAAACATGAGAAATCGCTCTTCAACGAATGAAAGCGAAGAATATTCACATCGATGGATTTTTAATTTTGCACAGAAGGTTTGTCCTGATTCCGCTCCTATGCAAAAAATTGTTCGAGATATACCACAAGGTAGGTGCGATCTGTTGTTTCAATAGAGGTTTATTGTTTCAATAGAGGTTTTGTCGGACAAATTACACTCTCGGGGTCTGCCGCCTCTATTGAATAATATGTTATATAACTTGCTTTGTGAGAAACATTTGAACTTTTCTCACGGAGATTCGGCAGCCAGTCGGGTCTCTTACATGGGCCTCCCCCAGGGCTCATGTTTAAGCCCCTTTTGTAAAACTTCGATGTAAGCGACATCGACAATTGCCTTACACAAAATTGCAGCCTAAGACAACTTGCAGATGATGGAGTGGTGTCTGTCGTAGGATCAAACGAATCCGACCTGCAAGGACCCTTACAAGATACTTTGAACAAGTTTTCAACCTGGGCCATTGGGCTAGGGATCGAATTCTCCACGGAGAAAACAGAGATGGTGTTTTTTTCTAGGAAGCATAGACCAGCAAAACCAAAGCTTCAACTTTTGGGTAAACTGATCACTCATGCTATGTCATTCAAGTATCTTGGGGTCTGGTTCGACTCCAAATGTACTTGGGGGGCCCATATTAGGTATCTGAGTAAAAAATGTCAACAAAGAATAAACTTTCTCCGTACAATTACCGGCACCTGGTGGGGAGCCCATCCCGAAGATCTTATTATGTTGTATCGAACAACTATTCTTTCAGTGATGGAGTATGGCAGTTTCTGTTTTCAATCAGCTGCCAAAACACACCTCATTAAACTCGAGCGAATTCAGTATCTTTGTCACCGTATTGCGTTGGGATGTATGCCCTCAACGCATACCATGAGTCTCGAGGTTTTGGCAGGCGTACTCCCACTAAAAGATCGCTTCAATTTATTATCTCGGTGTAAGGTTATGAATCCATTGGTGATCGGAAATTTTGAGCAATTGATTGAGCTAAATTTTCATTCTGGATTCATGAGTTCATATCATGAATTCACCTCTATGCAGGTTGTTCCTTCTTCGTATATTCCCAACCGTGTTTGTTTTCCTGACTACATCAATTCCTCTGTACATTTCGATCTGTTCATGAAGGAGAAAATCCATGAAAATCCAGATTATCTTAGATTGGGGTTCGTTCCTACGATCTTCAATGCAAAGTATGGGTGTATCAATTGTGATAATATATACTTTACTGATGGGTCCTCTATGAATGAGTCCATAGGATTTGGAGTGTTCAACGTATTTTTTAGCACCTCACACAGTCTTCAGAATCCTTGCTCGGTATATATTGCTGAATTGGCAGCGATATACTGGGCGCTGGACAGCGTCGCCTCACGACCTGTTGAACACTATTACATTGTAACGGATAGTCTTAGCTCTGTCGAAGCTATCCGTTCAGTGAGGCCGGAAAAGCACTCGCCGTACTTCCTTGAGAGAATACGAGAAATTTTGAGTGCTTTATCCAGACGCTGTTATGTCATTACCTTTGTCTGGGTCCCTTCACATTGCTCAATTCCGGGTAATGAGAGGGCTGATTCATTGGCAAAGGTAGGTGCAATTGAAGGCGAAATTTATCAGCGTCAAATCGCCTTCAATGAATTTTATTCTTTAGTCCGCAAAAATACCATCGCTAACTGGCAACGCAAGTGGAATGAAGATGAATTGGGCCGGTGGTTCCACTCGATTATCCCTAAGGCTAGCCTCAAACCGTGGTTCAAAAGTCTGGACTTGAGTCGGGACTTTATTCGCACCTTCTCCCGACTCATGTCCAATCACTGTTCGTTAGATGCACTACTCTTCCGTTTCAATCTTGCCAGCAGCAATCTCTGCGTTTGTGGCCAAGGTTATCACGACATCGAGCACATTGTTTGGTCGTGCGAGGTGTATCTGTATCGCCAGATCGAATTTAGAAAACTCCCTTCGGGCCCGAGGAAGACAGCCCAATGTGCCGGTGAGAGATGTGTTGGCTCGGTTAGACCTTGATTACATGTCCCATATATATGTCTTCCTTAAAGCTATAGATCTTCGTGTGTGATTGTCCCTACATCCTTATACCCTCCTTTCCTTCCTTGTGTTCATCAACATTGTTACAATTTCCTTATATCCCATCCTTCTCCTAAAAATATGTCACCCTCCTAAACTCGAGTACACCGCGAGTAATCGGTTTTCCACCTTACTAACCATAGATGTAAGAAAAATTGTTTATATATATAGTTTTAAATTATATTTAAGAATTCGGCTCCTTTAAACTTAAGTAACTGAGCCTGTAAAAATAAACAAATTAAAAAAAAAAACATCTCATATTTTAATGATTTTTCTCCCATTTTGTTACTTGAGCTATACTCTTAAATGTTATTTCAATTCTTTTATTCCCGATATCTTCCTGCTCGATTTGGTCCAATTATCCTTATTGCTAGAGCGTGTTGTCTTGTCTTCACCTCATTGTCCGAAAAGATTAAAAAAACTTTGACTAGCACCTTCAAATGCTTCCTTTTCAATGGTAAAGTAACATAAGTGCTTTGTCGGTAACCTCAATTGAAAGAACATTATCGGCATAAACCTCAATGGACATGTAATCAATTGTGCAGTACACGATAGTCTCATGGTCTCATTAACTTCCGTTTTTAAATTCTCTTCTACTGACATCCGTTCGACACAATGACCTATGCCCCAATTCCATTGCTATTCTGCTTTTCATTTCATGAATAATCAACACGTCACATACACGGAAAAACAGAACACAGATTAAGATGAATAATCACGCGAGGATGACAAACGAGACAGTTTCCTGCCAATTTTCAATACAATACCTGGAATAAAACAGTGTTTGAGATTCAAGTTGTACCTCGATTTCACAGCATGTGTTGTCAAGAGTGCTGAAATAAACCAATTTTCCGATTTCCGTTGTGTACTTTGGAAAACCTGTTACTCTGAAATCAGCAAAAACTATAAACGACTGAACAGAGCGCTATTTGGAGCTCATCTCAACCGTATTCAGAGTAATCTGGAAAACAACCCACAATAATTCTGGAGATTTGTCGATGTGCAGAGGAAGCCGTCAGGACTACCTACCGTAATGATCCGCAACAATGTGGACGCATCAAACAAAAAGAGTATTTGTGAGCTTTTTCGAGAACAATTCAGTGGTGTTTTCGTTAATGAAAGACTCCACAATGAACAAATTTTTAAAGCTGCCAGCAGTGTACCTTGCCTACATGCTATCTGTACTGATCCTGTCATAAGTTCCAGCGGAGTATAACTTGCTTGTTGAAATCTCAAGAAATCTTCGAATCCTGGACCAGATGGCATCCCTTCTATCATATTGAAAAAGTGTTCCAGCAGTCTATCTTCACCGCTAAGTTTATTGTTTAGTCGCTCACTACGCTGCGGAGTTTTCCCGAAGGCTTGGAAAAAATCTTTCGTTCATTTCTCAGAAAATATCAACACTACGACTTTGCGATTCTCTCTAACTTCGTTATTCGACGTTCGTCATCGTTTAACGTATCGCATGTGTTGGCACAAAGGGGACGTGTGCCACTTTTTTAACACTTTCGGTCTGTCACACCGACGCGAGTATAGGAGTAACATTTTTGGACAAGTGTCATTTTTCATATTGTAGAATATTGTAGAATGATAATTAATGTTAGTGGCGTGAAATATTTATTGAATATAATGCATAAGAATATTATCGGACTATGCTTATTTGATTTCAGTCCCTTTTGTAACTGGATTGAACGGATCCATATATTAACTATTCGTCGTTAGATCCGTATGTTCAAAAGCAAAATATAAATGTTTGACTTTCGTATAGTTATTCGCTAAATATAATGGTGGTACATATGCACACTTGTGGAAGAATTGCAAACAGTAAACTATAAACTAATCGGTAGCTCATGGTAATTTTTAACAGTTACAGTTTCGGGGATTTTTTTTTATAATGAACAACATCGACAAGAAAACAAGAAAAAGAAAAGGAAGTTCCTAGAAATCCTTTTATATCATCTTTTTATGCCCCATCTAAAAAAGGCATTAATTCTTAGTTTACTAAGAAAACAGAGACAAAGAATATTAGAAATATGCAAACTTTATATTCCAGAACCTTTATCATCTGGTAATTATCTAGAAGGTCGTTATACATTGTTCTCTTCGATAAAAGACCAGATAAACACGCAACAACTGCATGAAATGTACAAAATATGTTTGTTTCGAGCATGCTGTTATGCTATGTTTCGATTCCTACTCCAATGAAACCACAATCGATTAATACGTTTTTATGTTATTTTATAACTCTTTATACTCAATGAATTATATTCAGTTGCTTACTTTTAATTAATAATAGTGCAAAATTCGAATTTCGTTATTTGTGTTGGAGTATCAAAAATTACTCAATTTTGTGGAGGCTGAATTAGATGACTTTAATAGTCATCTAATTCAGCAACATAATAAAGCCGAAGAAAACATATTTTTTGGAGTGTTTTCATTCAATCATACCCTCTTCTTCAAATAAATGCCAATAAAGCCTGAAAAATACACAATGGCAACATTACAGAGAAGTTCAATTTTCGGTCTGTGACACCGTGCGCGAGTATACGTGTTGTGATTTTGCACGCGAGTACAGGAGGGTTAAAAAAGCAGTAAAAAGGACGTCGGCAAATCTTTATGCTTGCCTTTGTTCTATCTCCAAATTACTTCAAATAATAGTTTTGGATACTATCTCCCATGCCTGCAGCAGTTACATCTCCGACCAACATCACGGTTTCGTGCCCAAAAGGTCTATATATATATATATATATATATATATATATATATATATATATATATATATATATATATATATATATATATATATATATATATATATATATATATATATATATATATATATATAGGACATGTAATCAAGGTCTAACCGAGCCAACACATCTCTCACCGGCACATTGGGCTGTCTTCCTCGGGCCCGAAGGGAGTTTTCTAAATTCGATCTGGCGACCAAATACACCTCGCACGACCAAACAACGTGCTCGATGTCGCGATAACCTTGGCCACAAACGCAGAGATTGCTGCTGGCAAGATTGAAACGAAAGAGTAGTGCATCTAACGAACAGTGATTGGACATGAGTCGGGAGAATGTGCGAATAAAGTCCCGACTCAAGTCCAGACTTTTGACCCACGGTTTGAGGCTAACCTTAGGGATAATCGAGTGAAACCACCGGCCCAATTCATCTTCATTCCACTTGCGTTGCCAGTTAGCGATGGTATTTTGGCGAACTAAAGAATAAAATTCATTGAAGGCGATTTGACGCTGATAAATATCGCCTTCAATTACACCTACCTTTGCTAATGAGTCAGCCCTCTCATTACCCGGAATTGAGCAATGTGAAGGGACCTAGACAAAGGTAATGACATAACAGCGTCTGGATAAAGCACTCAAAATTTCTCGTTTTCTCTTGAGGAAGTACTGCGAGTGCTTTTCCGGCCTCACTGATCGGATAGCTTCGACAGAGCTAATTACAATGTAATAGTGTTCAACAGGTCGTGAGGCGACGTTGTCCAACGCCCAGTATATCGCTGCCAATTCAGCAATATATACTGAATAAATGCTAAAAAATACGTTGAAAACTCTAAATCCTGTTGACTCATTCATAGAGGACCTATCTGTAAAGTACATATTATCACAATTGATACGCCCATACATTGCATTGAAGATCGTAGGAACGATAATCTGGAGTTTCATGGATTTTCTCCTCCATGAACAGATCAAAATGTATAGAGGAATTGAAGAAGTCAGGAAAACAAACACGGTTTGGAATATACGAAGATGGATCAACCTGCATGGAGATGAATTCATGATATGGACTCATGAATCCAGAGTGAAAATTTAGCTCGATCAGTTGCTCAAAATTTCCGATCACTAATGGGTTCATAACCTTACACCGTGGGAAGTTATCAGGCCGGATTTATGCCCGGTTGCTCGACGACGGACCAGATTTTTACACTGCGGCAGATCCTCCAAAAGTGCCGCGAGTATCAGGTTCCTACACACCACATCTTCGTCGACTTCAATGCCGTATATGATACAATCGACCGACGACAGCTATGGAGGATCATGGACGAACACGGCTTTCCCCGAAAGCTGACAAGACTGATTCAGGCAACGATGAACGGTGTGCGGTGCAGTGTGCGGATCTCAGATGAGCTGTCGGAATCATTTGAGACTCACAGGGGACTTCGACAAGGCGATGGAATCTCCTGTCTGCTCTTCAACGTGGCGCTGGAAGGTGTTATGCGGAGAGCGGGCTTCAACATGCGGGGCACGATTTTCAACAAGTCTAGTCAGTTTATCTGCTTCGCCGACGACGTGGACATAATCGGAAGAACACATGCGACGGTAGCCGACTTGTATACCCGACTGAAACACGAAGCAGGGCTGATTGGACTTGGGATCAATGCGTCTAAGACTAAATACATGCTAGCTGGAGGGACTGATCGCAACAGAGTTCTTCTTGGTAGTAGTGTTGTGATCGACGGCGACGAGCTCGAGGTGGTAGAGGAATTTGTCTACCTTGGCTCGTTGATAACAACTGACAACAACATCAGCCGTGAAATTCGAAGACGCATTGTCAATGGAAGTCGTGCCTACTATGGGCTCCGCAAATCCTTGAGGTCCAACAAACTCCGACCCCGTACGAAGTGTACCATGTACAAATCCCTAATTCGACCGGTTGTTCTCTATGGGCACGAAGCATGGACGATGCTTGAAGAGGACTCACAAGCGCTTGGAGTTTTCGAACGCCGAGTGCTCATAACAATATACGGTGGTGTACAGGAAAGAGAAGTATGGAGAAGGAGAATGAACCACGAACTGGCGCAACTCTACGGCGAACCCAGCATTCAGAAAGTCGCCAAGGCTGGACGAGTGCGATGGGCAGGGCATGTTGCAAGATTGCCGGACAGCACCCCTGCAAAGATGGTGTTCGCATCGAATCCGGTAGGAACAAGAAGGAGAGGAGCCCAGCGAGCGAGGTGGTTGGACCAGGTGGAGCAGGACTTGGCAAGAATCGGTGCAGCCGGGAGTTGGAGAACTGCAGCCATGGATCGGGACTATTGGCGAAAAATTGTGAAGAAGATCTAATCTCTCAATGGGATGTAGTATCATTATAAATAAATAAAAAACCTTACACCGGATGAGGAATCGAAGAGATAATAAATTGAAGCGATCTTTTAGTGGGAGTACGCCTGCCAAAACCTCGAGACTCATGGTATGCGTTGAGGGCATACATCCCAACGCAATACGGTGACAAAGATACTGAATTCGCTCGAGTTTAATAAGGTGTGTTTTGGCAGCTGATTGAAAACAGAAACTGCCATACTCCATCACTGAAAGAATAGTTGTTCGATACAACATAATAAGATCTTCTGGGTGGGCTCCCCACTAGGTGCCGGTAATTGTACAGAGAAAGTTTATTCTTTGTTGACATTTTTTACTCAGATACCTAATATGGGCCCCCAAGTACATTTGGAGTCGAACCAGACCCCAAGATACTTGAATGACATAGCATGAGTGATAGGTTTACCCAAAAGTTGAAGCTTTGGTTTTGCTGGTCTATGCTTCTTAGAAAAAACCACCATCTCTGTTTTCTCCGTGGATAATTCGATCCCTAGTCCAATGGTTCCAGGTTGAAAAATTATTCAAAGTATCTTGTGAGGGTTCTTCAGGTCGGATTCGTTTGATCCTACGACAGACACTACTCTATCATCTGCAAGTTGATTTAGGCTGCAATTTTGTATAAGGCAATTGTCGATGTCGCTTACATGGAAGTAGTACAAAAGGGGGCTTAAACATTTCGTTCCGGTTCTTGTTTGTTGTATTTATTAAAGTCAATACTACGTCGAACATACGATAACGTGTGAGCGATAGCAAATCATTTAGGCAATAGAATATATATTTGACCAAAGCTTGAACAATCTCCACATGCTGAAAATAATGAGAAAATCTCTCTACTCGTTGAAATTTCTGCCCGAAATCAAAATTGCCCGACAAACTATTCAGCATCAAAGAGTAAAGAAACTGTTTTGTCGGTTTATGTCTTGTCGTTTGGCAATGGTCGTCATAGTACCCCAAATATACTCGATATTTCCCAGATTTTGAGCCCTGATTTCATGCATGATGTAGATAATCCACAATCCATGATTACTAAAACTTTAAATAAGAGAGACCCTGGTCTGAAAACTTGAAAAATCGAATTTTTTATTTTTGCCTTTTTGGGAAGCTTATGCACTCTAAAATGTTGCCCTAAATGAATTTTCCGATATTCGATTTCGTTGGAAAGTTACAGTCAAAAGTATGAGGACACATCAAGGGATATAGTATTGCTGAACGCGTTTTTTGATATCTATTTTTATGAGCTTCTAAATAGCGATTACCATTTCGGTAATTTTTCGAATTTTCAAAAAAGTCTATGTAACGCCTTAGGTATTGTCTTAAAATTTCCATATTTATTTGAATTCGTTTTGCGACACCCCTCGTTGCTTCAGAACAGATACCACCAGCAAGTTTCTGATTTTCAGACTGCGTTCTCGCATCCAGATGTCAACAGCGTAATAATCATTACTCGTGCACTCAAAAAGTGGAAATACATCTTCAAATATACCGTTAACAATAACCAAAATACCCGATCACAAAAATTCATTATTTTTCGACCTTCCAAACAGAGACCAATCCACACCCCCCCCCCCTTTAAACGCGACACAAGCGTCTAAAAATCTAATCTAAGAATTATTGTAAACCAATTACCTGAAATTCTAAACCATGCTTTTCCCGACAATAATCTTTGATTCTAGGATAGCATTTCGCCATAAGGTTGTTTCTCTCCATAGTTGTATCTGAAAACAGGTAAAATGAGTGTTATACATTAGTAAAAATCAACTGTTTTTGCTATTAAAACACAACAATAAACGCCTCGTATCTGTTGTACTGTGCGGTTAACCGAACATTGAAATGAAAGCAATTCTATTAGGCTCGAGAAGATAAACATGTATACAATTCAATCAGTTGGAAATGCTAAGAAGTCTAAATCAAAAAGAAAGGAAAAGATAAATAAAATAAGTAAAAAAATTTTTTAGTTAAACGGTTTCATTGTGACTGAACATAATAATAATACAGATTGTTACCGAAATGTATTACATTTCGTCGCACCTTACATCAGAACCCCTTGAAATGTATAAACAATAAAGAGATCTAGAGATCATTCGAGGCATTGTGAAATTCATCTAGATTATAACGATACCATTGTGCGCGAGTGAATTGAATACGCAGATAATTGCAGTCGAAATTAATTTAAATAATTCGTTGAATTATTTCTTGTCATTCTGAGTAAGAAACGAAATTATTATTTTTATAAAAAATGTTAAAATATTAAATAATTTCTGAATTTATAGGCTATTGATAAAAATAAGAGTCTGTCTAATTGTATGCAGGACAACTCATACCTAGGAGACTAAATGTAAGAAGGAATTTCTATATTTATACCTACAAATAATATGGATCAATTAATTGTAGGAATTTTATAATTTCTTTGTCTTGTGGAATAAAGGAAATTTATGAAATCAGAAAACCTGCATATAGTTTTGTTGACAACATTTTGCAACAATTTATAAAATTCATTCAATTCAAATACATCAGGAAATGTGAGATTAATCCTGAAGTATCAAAAATCGTCATTAGTACCCGCAGCAATTCACGCTTTGACGGTACCCGACTTCCATTGAGTATACTCTTGTCGAAACGATTGCATTTCTTGATGTATTTGAAGGTAATTCTCCAAGACGTGTGGCGCAGTCAGATCGGATGGGATGATCCGATCTCGGATGAACAATTCAGTAATTGGACTACATGGCTCTTCTGGTTGCCCCTCGTGGAGAAAATTCAAATCCCAAGGTGCTATCGAATATGCACATCTATCACGAATTGTAACGAAGTCGAGCTTCATACTTTCGTGGACGCAAGCCAAAATGGCATTGCAGCAGTGATATATCTACGGTTTCAAGAAAATGATAAAATTGAAACTACAATCTCAGCGGCCAAAACACGAGACGCACCCCTTAAGTACACCTCAACACCTCGCCTTGAACTTCAAGCAGCTGTAATAGGCGCTCGACTGGCCGACACATTCGGTAAATCGCTCTCTACAAAAATAGCTAGGCGATATTTCTGGAGTGACTCACGAGACGCGATTTGTTGGCTGCGTTCCGACCATAGGAAATACAGTCAATTTGTCGCTCAGAGTGAGCGACAAATTGACTGTTCTGCGGAACAGAATTCTTAGGAACTCCTAAAACTCACTGGCCATGGCATCAACTAGGATCCAGACAAACTGAAGAAGAGCTGCGTCCTCATATTCTGTTACACGTGACCTCCGCCGCACCTGTCCTCAACATAGATGACTTCTCGTCGTGGAAGCGGCTGATCTCAGTGGAAGCATATATATTACGTTTTGTTTTCAATATACGAGCTAGTTCCGAGAAACGAACCAAGATCCTCGGCCCTCTTACATCACCGGAACTCATTCGAGCGGAAAAACGCATCTACCGTCAAATACAGCGAGAAGCATTTACCGACGAACTGGCGATTCTAAGAAGTTCAAACGCTAATAAGAAAGAATTTTCACTGCCGAAAACCAGCGTTCTATATAAATTAAATCCCTTCGTAGACCACGACGACATTATTCGTATGCGCGGACGCATTGACGCTTGTAAATTTGCTACGAACGAAACGAAAGCCCCGATAATATTACTAGGCAAGCATTCTGGTACTAAACTCATAGTGCAGATGTACCACGAAAAATATTACCACCGTAATCATGAAACGACACTCAATGAACGCCAGAAATTTATAATTCCCCGAATACGACGCATATACAACCAGGTAAAAGCAGACTGTCAGTTATGCAAGATAACCCATGCAAATCCCGTTCCCCCTCTAATGGGTAGTTTACCCGAGGCACGGTTGGCTGCATACTGTCGCCCGTTTTCTTACGTGGGTATAGACTATTTTGGCCCTATAATGGTAGTTGTCAGAAGAAGCTCAGAAAAACGTTGGGGAGTCCTGATTACATGCCTTTCGACACGTGCCATTCATATTCCCGCGCAGGTGGAAGACAAAAACCTTTGACAAGGATCTTTTCATCGAAGCACTACGCGTGGAGAGCGGCGTCTTGAATATGAACGCGGATGAACTGACGGAAACGCAAAGCATGCGATATAACAATGCCAAGAAAAAGGGAACCCAGGTATAAGCGACCTCCAGACTACTGGTGGAGTGAGACACTTGGCGTGCTTCGGGCCAACTGCCTTAGCGCCAGAAGACGCTTCCAACGGTCAAGCATAGACACCAGAGAAGAGCGGAGAGTGGAATTCAGAGAGGCTAGATCCACTCTTAAACGGGCGATTAAGCGGAGCAAATCTAATTGCTTCAGGGAGTTATGTCGGAACGTGGACGTCAATCCATGGGGCAATGCCTACCGAGTGGTGATGGCGAAGCTCAGGGGCCCAACGACACCCTCCGAAATGTGTCCCGAAAAATTAAAAATTATCGTGGAAGGGTTTTTTCCGCAGCACGACCCAACGACCTGGCCACCCACGCCATATGGGGAGGATGAGGATAACATCGAACGCAGGGAGGTATTGAACGACGAGCTAGTTGCATCTATGAAACGCCTCAAAACGAAGAAAGCGCCTGGCCCAGATGGAATCCCCAATATTGCCTTAAAAGCGGCAGTCCTAGCATTCCCTGATATGTTCAGGACAGCAATGCAGAAGTGTCTAGACGAATGGTACTTTCCGGATCGATGGAAGGTACAAAAGCTAGTACTACTGCCCAAACCAGGAAAGACGCCGGGTGATCCAGCATCGTATAGACCCATATGCCTGTTGGACACTCTGGGGAAACTTTTGGAGAGAATCATCCTCAATAGGCTGACGGATTGCACGGAGGGAGTTCGTGGACTGTCCGATAGTCAATTCGGATTTCGGAAAGGGAGATCCACGGTAGATGCCATTCGCATAGTGGTCGAAAGAGCAAACAGAGCATTTTTACGTTAAGAACGCGTTCAATAGTGCCAGCTGGGAGGCCATCGCGACTGCGCTTCACACGATGAGAGTCCCTGACTACCTGTGTAGAATACTGAGAAGCTACTTCGAGAACCGTGTGCTGGTGTACGAGACAAACACGGGCCAGGCGCAGATTAAAACTACGGCTGGAGTTCCACAGGGCTCTATCCTGGGTCCATCGCTCTGGAACAGTATGTACGATGGCGTACTAAAACTGAATCTGCTCAGAGGTGTGGATATCATTGGCTTCGCGGATGACATCGTTATTCTCGTGACAGGGGAATCTTTGGAACGGGTCGAAATGCTCGCGACCGAGTCGATAGACATGATCGGAAGGTGGATGCAAAGTGTGAAACTGCAGATAGCCCACCACAAGACGGAAATGTTGATTGTCAGCAACCGCAGGGCGGTGCAACGTGCAGAAATCACAATTGGAGAGCACTCGATAACCTCGAAGCGAGACCTAAAATACCTGGGGGTGCAGATCGATGATCGACTGAACTTCAACAGTCACGTCGACTACGCTTGTAAAAAAGCAACGAAGACAATCAATGCACTGACACGAATCATGCCCAACAACTTTGGCCCAAGTAGCAGCAAGAGGCACCTTTTGGCTAGTGTCTCCTCATCGACACTACGATACGGTGGTCCAGCCTGGATCGCGGCGTTGGAAACTCAGCGGAACACGAGGAGGCTGAATAGTACGTCGGCTCATGGCGATGCGAGTCGCGAGTGCGTACAGAACCGTGTCAACAGAAGCGGTCTACGTCATAGCCAGGTTGGTCCCCATAGACATCATCTTGGCGGAGGACAACGAGTGCTATAGGAGTAGGGGAACCAGAGGAATCCGGAAGCTAATGAGGGCGGAGTCGATGGCTAGGTGGCAGCAAGAGTGGAGTGCGGCGCAAAACGGCAGATGGACGCACATGCTCATACCGACACTAATGGGCTGGGTGAACAGGAAACACGGAGAGGTAAATTTCCACCTAACGCAGTTTTTGTCTGGTCATGGCTGCTTCAGGCAGTATCTGCACCAGTTCGGACACGTAAGATCGCCTCTTTGTCCGGAGTGTGGAGATGTGGAGGAAACACCGGAACACATCGTATTCGAATGTCCCAGATTCACCACAGTACGCGAGGGGCTGCCTACCCTTCATGCTGGGAACATTGTGGAGGAAATGTGTCGTGACGAGGGCACCTGGAACGCAGTAAACAGTGCAATCGTACATATCATGTCCGAGCTACAGCGGAAGTGGAGGCGCGACCAGCATGCGGATAACGCCTGACCATAAAAGATGAACAACTGAGACGGCTGTAGTACCGGATAGTACCCACCGAGAGCCGCCGTGACGGAGTGCGCGTCATGTTGGAGGGCACTACCTAATCGGCGCTCCGCTGGGAAGAGAAATCCTGCGAGGGTGACTGTGACGGGGCGCGCGTCAAGTTGGAGGGCGCTTCCTAATCGGTACACGTCTCGACAGGTAACCGGATACTGCCGTGGAGAACAGCAAAAATGTTTGCCTGGATGTGGCCTGGATGGAGAAACACTGTGAACATTTCGAAGGAGCGAGCATCAAGGATGAAGCCATGATCAAAATGGTGCATACCCCACGAGAGTAGCTGTGACGGAGTGCGCGTCATGTTGGAGGGCACTACCTAATCGGCGCTCCGCTGGGAAGAGAAATCCTGCGAGGGTGACTGTGACGGGGCGCGCGTCAAGTTGGAGGGCGCTTCCTAATCGGTGCACGTCTCGACAGGTGAGAAACCCCGCGAGGGTGACTGTGACGGGTTGCGCGTCAAGTTGGAGGGCAATTCCTAATCGGTACACGTCTCGACGGGTAAGCGTATGCCAGCGAAGAGGACGTAAGCGCAGCGAACTGAAAAGCGAATAGAGGGGAAAAAGTATTGAGAAAAAGGGAAGGACAACGCTAGTCAGTGTTGAAAACTCGAAGAGTGCATGAGCACAGCCACCCCCTGAAGTAGTCGCCTAGATGTGGTCCCAGGGGGAATAAGGCAACGAGTAGCGGGCTTGGTTTTTGTGGGTGCGAACCCCACTCGACGTCTGGGTTAACCCTTCCCAGATAAGGCTGGAAGAGCGTTCCACACCTCTATATATATAAAAAAAAGTCTGAGTACAGCATCATGCATTATGGCGATACAAAATTTTATTGCACGTAGAGGGACACCGATCGAAATTCACAGCGACTGTGGTACTAACTTTCAGGGCTCTAGCAAAGAACTTATGCAAACCTGGAAGAATGTTGACCAAGAGAAATTAATGAAAGAATTAAAAAGTACGGTTACCACATGGAAATTTATCCCTCCTGCCTCCCCACACATGGGAGGTAGCTGGGAAAGGTTAATCCAGACTGTGAAAAAGAATTTAAATCAAATTCAGCCTGGAAGGTCTATCAACGACGAGATCTTAAAGAATATTTTAACGGAAATTGAGAACACCGTGAATTCACGACCACTCACGAATGTACCGATCGATAATGAATCCGCCCCAGCATTAACCCCGGGGGGGGGGGGAAGTGTTACCGAAATATATTACATTTCGTCGCACCTTACATCAGAACCCCTTGAAATGTATAAACCATAAAGAGATCTAGAGATCATTCGAGGCATTGTGAAATTCATCTAGATTATAACGATACCATTGTGCGCGAGTGAATTGAATACGCAGATAATTGCAGTCGAAATTAATTTAAATAATTCGTTGATTTATTTCTTGTCATTCTGAGTAAGAAACGAAATTATTATTTTTATAAAAAATGTAAAAATATTAAATAATTTCTGAATTTATAGGCTATTGATAAAAATAAGAGTCTGTCTAATTGTATGCAGGACAACTCATACCTAGGAGACTAAATGTAAGAAGGAATTTCTATATTTATATCTACAAATAATATGGATCAATTAATTGTAGGAATTTTATAATTTCTTTGTCTTGTGGAATAAAGGAAATTTATGAAATCAGAAAACCTGCATATAGTTTTGTTGACAACATTTTGCAACACAGATAATGTACTAAAAGATAGAAATTAATACGGCAAGAATCAATTAGTACTTATCACACCCCTTCCTTCATTAATCCAGGGTATTGATGAGACTAGAATAAAATCGTGTCGTCGGATGACCAGATTTGGTAGAAGCAGTAGGAAATTTATAGTAATAGGAAATTGAAAGAACCAATTAGAAGGCCAATCAGTGAAGAGTTCTGCGATTGAACCCACGAACGTTCGCTTAGTAATTAAACATGAATGTTCGAAAGAATCAATTTTGGCCAGGACGAAGTTCACCGGATCAGCTAGTTAATTATATTATCATTCATTATATGTTAATCATACATTAAATAAAGTTCGTATTTTTCAGTCACCAATTTCGAATTTTAAAATTATATATTATGAATTCTAGATTTTAAACTTACGAATATGGATTTTCGGTTGTAGAAGTATGTAGAATTTAGATGAGGGAATTTAAAAAAATTTACATTTGATATTTAGAAATGTTTTTTTTAATTTCAAATATTGGATTAGACTTTGTTTTCGAGATTTTACGCCTAGAGTTTTAGGTTTTAGATTTCTAATTTCAGGTTTTTTTTTATTTTCGGATTAAGAATGGAAGGTCGATAAAGCGTACGTTCGAGTTCTCTCGGTTACCTTTTCAGGTTTCCTAAAGAAGACTCTCCGCCGTCGCGATCAGAATTCGATAAAAAGTACGTGCGATAAATGACAGAATATATAGCCGGCCTAAATCATTTTACAGTTTTTCCCTCCCAGGTTACCTAACGTTAATCACTGCCACGTGTTGCGACAAATATGATTTTGATAATTTCTTTTCGTCGAGTGGTCAATAGTTCGCGTTCACATAATCACATCACATACCTCAGTGAATCCTGATTCTTACCTCTCCCCACCAACAACTGTCCTTCCCATGATAATCGCTAGGGACCCACACTATAGAGACGACCCTTCTGGTCTTCGGGCGGCGCATATCATACTAATATTACTTCCCTTTCCCTGGTGATTGTAAGGACGTGGCCGGCGTCGTTATTGACTATTTAAAGCTCGAATCACCGAAACGTGCATAACGGTTTGCAACTTCCAAGTGTCATTCAGTGTGTTCTCTGAGCAATTTAGCTGGTTTAGGTCAATTACGGAAAGCAACTACGAAGTGTACAGCCTACCCAAGCTCAAGCTCAAGTACTGCTGGTAACCGTGTTTGCTATCTTGTTCCACCACTTTTCCATTTGAGCTGAATTTTTGATTATGTATCTGCCACATTTCTTCTGTTTTCCTTTGATAATTGTCCAATACCTCTTCATGGGACGAAAACCCGGCAATTTGGTGGATTGATAGTTTTTTCAATGAAATCGATTTTTTTCTATATACCTCCTGACGACATCTCGGCTGTAATGGCAGCTTGCCAAGTCAGGCCAGCACTTCACCGGACCTTTGTGCGATCAAATGAATGGTGAAATCCTGTTCTGAAGACAGAGTCCTTGTAACTTTTCCATTCATTATCGCCCTAGTGATTAAAACATTTGTCTTCTCCCCATAACGACAGATTACTTGCTAAATCATCAACTTACGGGCAAATTTATCTGCGTAAACAAATTTGAACCTATTCACAACACCCCCTGTGTATCACACGAAAAGTCCGAAAAAACATCTGAACAGCTTCCGAAAAATTTTCATGTATTTTCCCTTTAAAGTTCATTGAAAAGGCTACAAATTGACATCTTTCCCTTTTTTGTACGTTATTTCTATGCTCAGAAATGCCTTATTTTATACTTTACTCAATTTCTATAAAAAAGCAGCATTGCATTGACATTGCAAAGGAGCTGTTGAGCTCTGTCCGCGACGACCCAAATTTACTCCAGAACTTGAGCGTTATTTTCTTAAGTGCTTTCTGATAGGAGAAGGGTGGTAAAGACGGACACCCTACGTAAAAGTTGACTTTTTTTTCGTGAATTTCACAAAAAAATATATAGCTATCTCACCATAAATTGATAGTCTTTTTATAATAAAATTTGTCTTCGAGGCAGAAATTTTGAAAAATGAATGCGTCTTTGAAAAAATAAGATTGAGTCGGGAAAGACGAACACTTGGCGGGAAAGATGGACACCTGGGGTAGGAAAGATGGACACTAACTGAAAATTCTAGTTTATGTACTCGATAAGCTTTGGAGGTCTTCAAATAAGCTTTTAAAGTGATCTGACAGAAAGGCTAGACCAAAATCACCTAGAAGGGTTTGTCATTATTCTCATTTTTCATGTCTAAAATAGCTTCCGGCATTCGGAATGACAAATTCGGATTACGTTCTAATTTCGTTCATGGTATGTGGTTGCGCTTGCAAACTTATAGCGAATTCGTTTTTGTTCAGTTTCAACCCCAGTGCCGCACTAACTGCTGTCAAAACGTTTTTTTATTCACTCAGTTGCGCACTCAGTGTCGCACTAGTTCGCCCCGAAAGCTGCTAGTTTCGCACTGAGATGCTTCACGGGTTGGCACTCGGGTTCACCAATACAACTATACTGAACTGTCAAGTTCCGAGTATTGTTTTGGAAAATCTAGAAATGAAATGAAGACTATGAAAATGGAAAAGCTACTGCTCTTGCTTTTGTATTATTGGAATCGTAATCCAATTCGGATTCTGATTTTGAAGAGTATAGTCGTGTAGACGGCATTAAGCTCCGTGTGCTTTCATTGGGAGGCGAAAATTATTATGGATATTCAGGAGGAATGAACATGCTCTCAAAATCAAAATTATGAATGAAAATTTACCTTAACGTATCGAATATTTATTTTATGTTATGAAATAAGAGGGTTTTTTCCGATATAGCAGAAACATTGAACGAAAACTGTGTCTAACGATGATTTTATATTATAATAGTAATTATTTGTGTAACAAACAGGAAATGCACGACAAATGGTTAAGTGAGTGTCAGGACTACATGTGTTAGGTAATCAAACAATATGAAGTAAAAAATGTCATTCAAATTTTTATATTTTTACACTGCACTTGGCCCTTCTTATCTGATAGAGAATAATTTACCTCCCAAGCACTAATATCGCCACCAGACGTCGACACTGTACATTTGTCGTCGCAAATATAAACAAATCATACTATATAACGCACACCAACAAACCACCGCATTCGTGAAACTGAAAACGTTTTTTTATTACAGAGTCAGTGTGGCACTGACTCAGTTTTAAAAACGAATTCGCTATTAGTTAGTGGGCATCTGTTGAAAAAAGAAAGAGAATATAATCAAATTGTTTTCTGAACAAAATGTTTGTCTTTTGTCGGTGGAGTGTCCGTCTTACCCGACTCGATTAGTATTTTATTTTCCTAAATATTTGTGGAGTAAAAAACGATAAATCTTCACAGCTGATTCGATAAATTGGAAGAGAAGTGATGGTTAAACATTCAAGTAACAAAAAATTTTAAAAAAAATTATAGCAATGAGAACTTTATTTTCTGCAGACGCAAATTTACATCGAGCTGCTCCTTGTAGATTTCTTTTTTGTTTTTATTTATAATTTTAACAGACCTCCAGCTAGGTGTACACAAGTGTCAAAGGTATTAATACATTGTGTTGAAAGTTTGTATATCATTAAAATTCAAAACAAAAATGCAATTTATCAATTAGGGGTGTCCGTCTTTACCGACTTTCCCCTACTAGTAAGGTTTGAATTCATTTTGAGCATGTTTTGCATATGCGGGCGCTACACGATTCGTCCAACGTTTCACTCGAATGTTGGACTCAAACGTTTGACTCGATGAATCGACAATTGTTGTGACGAATGTGCTGCAAAACAATCGGCGAGTATTTGGATCGAATGTTTATTGTTTTTATTTACCATCAAAAACATTAGGGAACTGGATGACGATGCGAGTATTGAAATTGCTGCCGTAGCAATTGTACTGATATCGGGCTGTAAATTAAAAATGCTTGAAACCAACATTATTAAAGTGCAATATTTTGAGCTTTATAAATCAATTTCATCGTTCCTTCATCTAAAACTTGTAAACAAACCAATCTGTCAAAGATAGACTCGGACGAATCGTGTAGCGGTGTATCGAATGTCATCGAGTGTCGAATCAACGGATGACAAAAATCCTTTGACTCGTTCCACTTGCGTTGGAAGGTAATCAACAACGAACGGATTACCTTTCAGCGCGAATCACCTTCACGTCCTAGCACGTTTGTCAACAATGTTATGCTATGAACTTTCATCGTACCAATTTTGAGGGTGAGTTCATTAATAATTGAGAAAATAGAAATTAACTTTGGCCTGAACTGATCGATTGAGATTCCATGTTACCAGGATTTATTTCTTTGAATATAAACCACACTTCGTTCGATTTGATCATATTCTTAACATCCGTAATAGATGGAACGCGAAACACGAGAAAACTCGTGAGCGGTCAGCAGTATGTTAATTAGTTTTTCAGGCTATATGTGCCCTTGGCACTTTGGATGGTGTTTTCGAGCCACTTTTAAATATTTAATTCGTTTTTATGTCACTTCCTGAGTTGGTGCACTTTTTCTCATATGGGAACGGTCAGATTTCATTACTTCCTATAAGGTGAACAGTTCTTGATGATACATAGAATTACATTCTCGAATTGGAATTGTATATGGTCGGTGTTAAGTCAGAGAGAACGTCGCAAAATTAAAAATTTCGAGTTATCGATAGCATTAAGTTAAATGATTTGTAAGCTACATTCCACATGTATCAGATTTTCAAAATCACCCGTGCAGCAGGAATAACTTATCGAAATTGTTTTGAACGCTCAATGGAAACCCCTTATAGCACCTAACTTCAAACTCGTTTTTCTTGAAATCATAAAAATGTCACATGGTCCGGTGTGACTTAACATCGATCATATCATCACAATAAGTTACTTTCCGGATAAAAACTTTCCGAACCATTAAAGCTTCGTTTGCATATTATATAACTCACCCGTGAACGTGGAGCTGGTGAAAATCCGTACAATTTTAGAGCTAACGGGAGGCAAGTTCTCGAGAGAACCAGCAAAAATTGTGTCAATTGTACGGTCATCCATTTCTTTGCAGTGTACTTCACCGTTGTAAACTCACTTTAAATTTCAACAATCACACTTTCTCATTTTCAAATTTAGGAAATATTACGTTTCAAATTCTTGCCCTTTTAATGTGCTTTCCTGAAGGTTTCCACTGAACTGAGCTGCACATATTATCCTCAGATGGTGTTTGATTGAGTCGAAAAACCGAGTTTGTTTTGTCGATAATTCATGATGCGTGTTTCAAATGGCATGCGACAGCAGTGCAGAAAATGTTTGCTCATTGTGCTGAACAGTGGTTAACATGAAGAACTTTGGTTTTGTCCTGAATGTCTACAGAATCGGCACAGATTTCGAAGATTGTATCGTTTGACCCAATGTGTGGTAAAGTGGTGTTCGAAAGGTACATGTGATGACACTATTTGTCTCTTAGTATCAAAGACATGCGGCGGAAAACAAGCTGGAATGTACTTTTCGGGTGAATGTTTGATTTAGAGGTTTGTTGCTAGTTCAAGTTTCGATGCATGATGAGTGCTGCAATGTGAACTATTTACCCAGTTCAATTTGCATCCGTGATACACGGTTTTATCGTTCCGGGGAAGAGTACGGTTCGTTGGCCTAGTGGAAAATACAAGCGCAACAGATGGTGATTGAATATGCCGCTACAGACGCTTAATCTATGATTAGAGAACAATTGGAAATAACGAATGCAAGGAACGTATATTTCAAATGTCGTTCTGTGTTTTGTTTATGATTAGCGATAAGACTGGAAGTCAAATTGTCACCTTGTCTTGTTGGAGAATTTCTTATGGAATTCTGCTCAGAAAGTAGTTTAGGTTTCTCCCCGATTCACTGCTAATTTGAAATCATCAAATATTGGGTTGGGGAAAAAGAAATGTCGTATATTGTCAATATATGGCAACTCTTAAACATAACTTGTGTTGTACTTATCGCATCGGTCATACGGTTATTTAAAGACGACAATCTGTGCTACAAGCAGAGATGCCAACTTTCCTGATTTTTCAGGATTTCCCAGACTTTTTGACACGTTCCCTGATGCCCTGACAAACACTCAATTTTCCCTGATTTCTCTGAAATGATCCTGATTTGTCCTGATTTTTTACGTTTCGCTTTATTAGAATGAAAATTATCCGTAATAAATATACGAAGTTTTCCTGGTTGGAAAATGATAATTGTCATAATAGCCTACATAAAACAGCTCTACAGTTCGCACTTGTATAATGCTTAACCTTATTTGTTTATAATCTATATACTCCAAAGCTTCATCGCTTTATTCGCTCTATCGGAGATATCCTGTCGACATTTATTAAACTCTGAAGTTGGCGTGAAAAACCAAAGAAATTTTATCAGATTAGCACGCCAAAAGGCAGTTTCAAATCATTATATTTTGAATGAAAATAATTACTTGTTTTTTGAATTGTTAAAACATAATTCTTACTTTACAACTTTGTCAATAAATCTCCTGATATTTCCACAAAAACTCATTATCATTAGCATAATCTTTCGAAATTGATCTCGGAGCTGAACTTATTCTCGAAGCTCCATTATGAGCTTCTACTAATCAAACAGTCGATAAATTTCCACAACTACTGATCGCAACAAACTAAAAAAAATTCCAGAATTTGTCAATTCCATAGCCGTCGTGTTCCATCAGAGGCTGAAATGTGCTATCCCACCAGCTAAACTAACCGGATAATGCACCTACAGATTACCACATGTTAAGGCCCCTGGGAAATTGTCTCAAGCACACGAACTTTGACACTATGGACAGCATAGAACATATCTTTCTTCTATAAATAAAACAGTTTTCGACGAGAAAGCAAACATATTCTGGTGGATTTTTTTTAAGCTGTGTGAAAGATGACGAAAGATCGTGGAACAAAACTGTGCACATAAATTTCAATAAATGTATGTCTGAGTATAAAAATCATGCGTTCGTATTTCCAAAAATTGATTAGAACTTTCCGGACAACACAATATGAGCATCCTGATTTCTCCTGATTTTAATTTTCATTTTCCCTGATTTTTGAAAATAATGGTTGGCAACCCTGGCTAAAAGTGTCGTTTTGACAGTGTTGTGATTGTCTTTTCAGTCTCAAGTTATAAATGGCAACAAGTTTGCGAACAAAACGGCGCATATGTGACTTAAATTGGATAATTTTAAGTATGTTAAATAGAGCGACAAATTTCGATCAGAAATACGACATTTATTTTTCTCCAACCTTATATGATTCTCATCATCTCCTCGAAGAATTCTGATTTTTTATATGAAAAAATATTAGAATAACTGATTCTTTGTAAATGATGTGTAGATAGACAAGGCGTCTATCTACTGGAACACATTGACATCAGCTTGTCCTGCCTTGGAAAATGTCCGTCTTAGCACTTTAAGAACCGGGAAGAAATCTGTAAGACATACGCCTGGTGCAGCAACCAAAAAACCAGACGGGTTTTGTATACCCAAAATTATCAATAGGCTCGAGCCTAAATAAATAGATAGGTCTGGTTAATCTTAAATAAACAAAAAAACATCTTTATCGCACGATCCTTATTGAGGATCGTGTGAGTCAGATAAGGCCGGTCGATGCCGGGCCTAAATAAATACATTTCTCCTGCACGATCCTGTTTGAGGATCGTGTGATTTATAGCGTCTAGTTTTAAGATAAGAAATTTTGGTTTATGTTTTGGTGTTACGATAGCGGAGAGCTTATCGTAAGATTAGGTTTCATTAAGAGGAATGAGAAAAATAAAAGGGAGTCGATCGTGAGCCACGCAGGAGAACGGTTGTCTCCTGAAAACAAGAAGTGGTGTTTTCTTGTGTTTTAGAGTGAAAGAAAGTGCCTTGGCCGCCGGTCCGCTACATTGTGGTGACAGCGGAAAAAAGTGCTTATAAGTACAGGGCCAATTTCTGACTGGTGAGTTGCAGTGTGTGGAGTGCAAGAAAAAGAATTGGGTCTCGCTGCGCGTGCCAGAAGTGAAGCCGTAAAGAAGAAGAAAAATTGCTCCGTTCAAAAGAAGACTAGGGTTTTCTCCAGCCAGCAATCAATTAATCAATCGGCATATGGTTATAGTTTTGTGTTACTTCATTGATAAACCCTAGAGTGTAGAGAGAATAAATTCCGTCATCATCCCGTGGTGAAGAATACAGTGGCAGGTCGGCACCTACGGTTAGCTAAAGTTTGATAAAGTTCCGGTGAATTGCGAATTTCGAAAAAAAAAAGTAACGCGAAAGTGAAAATTATCTTCCGAAGAGCAACACCGCGAACATCAAACAAAAAGAAGCACAATCGAAGACATCTCAATTACAAAATATTTATCGGCTCTCCGAAAATAGAGCGAATATTAAAAGTGAGCGACAATAAAGCGAGAAGAAAAGAAAAAAAAACGCAAGTGTACAAGAGTGTGAAGGAAAGTGAAGTAGCAGGCAACAAATCGCTTGGTGTCGGTATAAGTGAAAAAAAGGAACTTTGTGGACTCTTTGTGTTTCGAAAACCGGAAAAAAAAATTATATTTCAGTGAGTGAAATAAAAGCAACAGAACCCGAGGAATGTTCCCGTGGAGAATGAGGATGTTCCAAATGTTATTGATAAGGTGAGCTTTATTTTTTTTCTAATTTTTGTATTACAAATACTTCGGCTTAATCGGGAATAATTTCCACATGGCCATAGAACATATAGGATTGACGCATTGATGCATATGCATTACATTCATTTTGAAAACATTTGATTTTGTGAATACATTTCAATATAATAGTGTATGTGGATTTTTAGGAGATATTATTCCAATAAAAACCCTAATATTGGCAGAAAATATCATCAAAAAAAAAAGTAAGGCTTTTAACTTAGAGTCATTCGTTCACTCTTGTTAGCAGTGTTAGTTGTTGTCTCGGTGTTATTCATTGGTTTTTTTTCTTTAATTTGAAACGAGAGAGTATTGCTGTTTGACGGGTGTACGCTAAGAGAAACGGGAAGAATATTTTGTATTGAGCTAATGAATGAAGAAGAGGGAAAACGTGAAACAATCCAGCAGGCGGAAATATAAGATAAATATTCCTAGAGGAATATAAGTGTGTACATGAATATAAGTTTATGGCTCATTTTGACACCGAACGCTAAAATGTTCGAATTAGAAGAGGTTTTCTAGTTACATACTATTTCAAGGCTTCAAAGCTGAAATAAACATCTTGAGTAATTTATAAAAATTAATTCACAAATGAGAGTCATCCATTCTATTTTTTTTGGTTCCCGGAATAAATCGCCACAGAAAACGACTGCAACAGAAACCACCGCTTATAAAATGTGTAGTAGGCTATAAATATTGTGGCGCGGTATTGTATTTCAAAACAAGAATTAACCGGGCAAACGTATCGCCCCAGGCAAACGTAACGCCCCGGGCAGACGTATACCGTCCGACGCTCGCTAGAGCTCGGTCGGACATTGCTAAAGGATCGTATCCTATGTTTCAAACTAACCGGGCAATCAGTGGATCCCAGGTTTGCGTGCGAGACACCGCCGCTTCCGACGGCGGGTCGGCGGTGGACTCGGATTGCGTCATCTTGGCGGCATGGGCCGCCTCGATTCCTTATCCTCGCCAAATGGGGACTTCGTCCCCATTACATTGTCCTCAGAATAAATTTCGAAAAACGAGAACAAGAGAATAAATTTATAATAGAAATGTGAGGCACATGATGTTTTTCCCGCGCCAAATATTTCTAGCCTACTACACTTTTTCTAAGCGGTTGTTTCTGTTGCAGTTGTTTACTGTGGCGATTTATTCCGGTCACCATTTTTTTTCTCGGCATTTGGAACTTTGTAAAGAACACCCTAACAAAACACTTTTAACAGTTCCGTTTTTGTGGAAGAATTGGGGCGGTAGTCATTCAATGAATTGGTTTTTCAAGTCAATTATAATTTCTAAACTCATACAATTTAGTTCGCTGTTGCACAATATATTCTTTCTTTATATTTATTGAAATGAACTTCAAAGGGTGTGAGTTTAAGTGGGTGAATGTTTGAAAAAGCAAACGTCGGTTAAATTATTGTAATATTATTATACAAAAATAATGAGATCGCGATGGATTTCAAATCATCGTATAATCGGTTCACACGAGAAGTGAAAGAACGATTTATTTACTTCAAAAAAAATATTTCTAAAGATGTTGCCGAATGGAAAGGCAAATTTGCTCCAACAGTACAAGCTGATGATAAATTACAGAAACTTATAGGTACGATCGAAATTTGCAACGAAATTAATAATAGGATAGAATCTAAATTCCTCGCATTTGAACGAAGAATTATAGAACTAGAAAATGAGAAACACCAGATGAAGGTGGATATAAAAAACCTTCAACATGAAAAATGCCAGTTATTAAACAAACTGAGTAATTTTGATGAAATAGAACAATCAAACAAAAAATTGGAGAATAATTTGGACCGGGAAATTAGCGAAAAAACTGGCTTGAAACTAATAGTTCAAGAAAGGCTTCAAGATATCAGTCGGCTAGAGAAACGACTCAAAAATGAGAAAAATTCGCACTCAGTTATTCAAAGCACAAAAATCTCGCTAGAGAAAAAAATTGAGCGCCTGCAGATGCAGCACTCCGAATCGAAAAAAGCAGACGAAATAAATACTGCCAATTGGAAAATCAGGCTCAAAGAAAGCGAAACGAAGCTTCAAAATGAAAGATACAAAAATACACAGCTAACGGAGAAACACTTACTATTGGAAGAATACAAGCGGAAAAATTCTGGAGAAGTCGAGGAGCTGCGCACGTTGCTGCAAGATAATAAGTCCGCTCTAGAACAAGAAAAAAGGAAAAACAATCAAGCAAAAACGCAGCTAAAAGCACTGATAAAAAGGAATCATGAACTCGAAGAAAAAAATAAAACGACAGAGAATCAATTGGAACTGTGCGCTAGTAATAACGCCGAGTTAAATAATACAAATGAGCTTTTGGACAATCGATGTCGATCATTAAAGAACGAATTGACAACTAAGGAACAAGAAAAACTATGTTTGATCGACAAAAACAATTGCTCGACGGACGAAATAATGGGATTGAAAAACTCGATTGAGGCACTGGAAAAGAAATTGAAAAATCACAATGAAACCAAAATGGAAAACCATCGTCTGATCACATTGATTGGACAGTTTCAGGTAGAATTGAACACTTTGGAAAAAGAAAAAACGGATCTTATCGTTGCTGCTAAAAAGAAAGAAATGGAAGATTGGAAGAACAACGATATGGAAACAAAGAAGAATAATGAACCAAAGAAATCAAATCTGAACAGCAGACAGGAGTCATTTATAAAAATAAGATGGTAATATCAAACAAGCTATCAAGCTAAATATCCCCAATATTTGGATATTTTAAAAAGGGGCAATGTGGGAAAATTTTCTAATTGATGTGGCTTTATTAATTTTTTTTTCTCTTCTCGAAACATAAAGTGGAATCAAAGAAGGAACAACTATTATTAACAGTATTCCATCAATTCTGTAAAAAATGCTAATTTCGTTTGAAAAAACATTTCTATCTCCCATACTTCAATAGTATGATCAGGGAAATATGGGGAAATGCACTTATCGAATTTTAAATGTGTGATTTTGAATTTAAAACAAACACACTTTGAAAGTGGGATTTTTATAAAATGCAAAATTTGCATTTAAGTTTATGAGTAATTAAAAATGTGGGTCAAAATTATATTATCAAACATAAAAAAGAAACATAATAGCGCTATAAAGGCGAAGATAATTAATGGAAGAGGAATACACACCCTTCAAATAATTGATAATGGAAGAGGCATACAAACCCTTCAAATATATGAAGAAAGAAATAAAAGAGTGAACCAGAAGATGTTAATAAACATATTATACAAAGAGATATTTTTCATGTAGCTGCAAAAGCTCAACAATGTTGGTCGATAAGACGTTTTGGGAAATTTTATGGAGAAATGATAATTTTATTTTTTTTTTCATTCAGAATTGCTAAATTACAGAATTGAAGGAATTAATTTTGATTCTATGAAAATTGCGAAAGTTGTACCATATTTGTCTACAGCCAATTTATAACAAGAATGTGTCCATCAATCGCAATAATAGCTTTTGAATGTACCGAAGGGCTGGAAATCCAGGATTTAATCCCTGTAAGGACGTTTATATTCAATAATTGCATCTAATTCATAGAAAATAGGAATGTGAAAAGCCAGAATAAAGAAAAGTATGTGTTGTAGAAAAATACAAATATTTAAAGAGTTTATATATCCATAATAAATAAAGTTCCAAGTATTTTCACAGATCCCACCTAGGACCTACAAAAAGAGGGGGGAGAGACCGCATGTTTTTAGGACCGGAACAGAGTGACGCCACACATCAGCAGAGAGGAGAAAGACGCGATCTATCAACAGAAGAATGGTAAGAAGGTTTAGAAAAAAAAACGGTCAAAAAAAAAAAAAACATGAATAAATTTTCAATAGAGTTCTGGATAAAATACACAAAAAAAAAAAAGAAAAGAGAGAAATGTGTTAATGAATGAGAAGAGAATAATCGAACACGTTTTAAAAAAGTTAAATCAATTTTATTGGTAATTTGCTCAAAAGCTAGAAATATTAAAAAAGATCGGCAATGTAAAAAAAAAACAAATCAAAACAATGTATGAAATAAAAACAAAGAACGAAACAATGTAAAAAAAAAAAGTTGTAATTACGTACACTGTAAAATGGTCAAACTGGTAAGACGAAAATTAATTTTCAACGAGGAGCGAGACGTGGTCAGGCAGGCAAAGACAGATCTCAGCATACCGCTGATGGGAAGAGGAACGATTCGGCATCCCAGCCGGTTGTTCAGGATGGATGGACGACGAGTCATGCGGAAGGTCGATGGTCAATGGTGATGGGTGCTGGGCAGGACGAAGCGAAAACAACATGGAGCGATTCGAGAGTCGAGGAAAGCGGGAATCGTGATCACCATCTGATCCTAAGGACACTGAAGTGAAAGTAGTAGAATTCATGATGGAACTGGATTTCATAATTGGAGTAATGACTTTGTACACTTTACGTTGAAGTAAAAGATTACAACAGTCTAAAAAAATAATGATTATTTATCGCCGGAAACTGATGATAAAGAGAATAACTCGGATCCAGATAAGGATGAACAGGATCTAAAATAAGGATCAAAGATGAACTGGGAGAGATGACATTTAATGATTGGAGAGCCTAAACTGCTATAATAGCAAACACTACAATCGGAGCAGCAAATGAAGCTCTAAAACTAGCAAACAAAAACAAGTTCTTGAAGTTGAATTTCATTCCAACGAAGATGTGATGGACTAAAGTACCGTTCTAAAAGGTTGTTCAGGAATGGAACCCAGAGACACGCAACAGTGGATCAAGACGGATGAGACGGCGCAACGCGGAAGGAGGCAAGCGGCAACTCACACCTAGTACCAGAGACCAACCAATTGACGAGTCACCAGTCGACGGATATACGGAGCGGAAGAGGAGTAGCCGGTGAACAATGAGAATCTTATATAAAATAAAAATTATAGAGTTTATGCAAATGTTTGAAAAAAAAAACAAAACATTATATTTACAAATATATATTATATTTACATTATATTATATTTACAATTAGGAAAAATTCAAAAAAAAAAAAAAAATACACATTCATATATAAAAAAAAAAATCTATTGCAAAATATATATATATATATAAAAAAAGAAGAAGGTTGATAACAATATTAGCAGGTAGATAGGAAATCTAACCTTTCGAACCAATTTTAGGGAAAACTCATCTAGTTTCCCCTAAAACTCATTGAGTAGGGGGATATGCAGCAACCAAAAAACCAGACGGGTTTTGTATACCCAAAATTATCAATAGGCTCGAGCCTAAATAAATAGATAGGTCTGGTTAATCTTAAATAAACAAAAAAACATCTTTATCGCACGATCCTTATTGAGGATCGTGTGAGTCAGATAAGGCCGGTCGATGCCGGGCCTAAATAAATACATTTCTCCTGCACGATCCTGTTTGAGGATCGTGTGATTTATAGCGTCTAGTTTTAAGATAAGAAATTTTGGTTTATGTTTTGGTGTTACGATAGCGGGGAGCTTATCGTAAGATTAGGTTTCATTAAGAGGAATGAGAAAAATAAAAGGGAGTCGATCGTGAGCCACGCAGGAGAACGGTTGTCTCCTGAAAACAAGAAGTGGTGTTTTCTTGTGTTTTAGAGTGAAAGAAAGTGCCTTGGCCGCCGGTCCGCTACACTGGTACCGAACGTTTTGACTTGTGTGAAGTTGTTTGCTCTACATGTAAGTTTTAAGGAGGGTTTAAAGTTTCCGGTTCATTTGCCTCTATGTGTGAAGTTAGCGGATGAAAGTTCAGCGAATAAAAGTTGTTGTTGCGTGCAACTTCCCGATATTTTTGTCCACTACATCTACATACATCGAAATTCAAATTTCAAATATGTAAAATGTTCCGTGTAAATCCATGTAAATTATGCTTTAAAGTGATTTATATTCCATCTTCATGCGTTGATATTTCACGATTTGAAAGCATTTCAAAAATCGCCTGAAAATTTCGACTTTGCATTCTGTTTGTTTAATTTTTTTTCGAGTGTGAAAAAGTTCTATTTCCATTTTATTAAATTTAATAATTTCTCTCCTACAACTTGTATACATTTTGGCCCATACCTTTTCCCATACCCTTTTCCGCAAACGAAATTTGGCTGAAAATTGATAAAAGTATTCTCTATCCAATGAGTATTATCTCAAAAATGTGTTTTGGGTCCATACAAATAACTTTCTTAAATTTTCTTTAAATTAATTTATTTTCCTCATACAAGTTGTATAGGTTTTGGGCTATAAACTTTCTTAGACCAGTGGTTTTCAACCTTTTTTGCTCAATTTACCACTCCCCCCCCCCCTTACAAAAATTAATTCCAGTGCTTCACCCCTATCAGTATTTTGCAAGAAAATCTAGTATACCAATATATAAAAAGTAGTATATCAGTAAAGTAATGTAAGAATACAAAAGCTGTTCAAGTTATATTCGCAACAAATTTGATTTTATACTTGTATCTGACTACAAAAAGGTATATAAAGTTTGGCAAGTCAGTATGGCAATTGCACCTGAACGATTTCCGCCAAAATCGTAATTCTTGAGAACGTTGTGGAAAAGCACACCTCATGTCTTCGATATCCACTCTGTTACGATATTTTGTTCCCATCAGCAGCATTGTAGGAAGTCCAGATTCACATAACTTGCACGCAAAAGACAACACTCGTAACCAGTGTTGCCAATGTTCCAGTTTAAACTGGATTCTGGATTCTTGACTGGATCGATCAAACAGTTAAATCCTAAATCTTCCAGTTTTTCAAAATATTATCCAGTTTTATCCAGTTTTTTTTATTTTTACCCATTTTATGTAAAAAAAAACACAATGTATAATTATTATCCCTCTTTCACCCTTCGTACCCCCCGACGAATTTTGTTTTTTGACATTTATCGTTCGTTAGACCCAAAGTATATTTACCTTAGATTGATCTTTCTTTATTCAATATTATTTCCTGCTTACACTTCTGAACTCATAACGGTGTTTTGTACATAGCAAGAAATCTTACACAAAAAAGTTCATTGAGCCCGCGTTCTATGCTGAATTAATATAAACATCAGATGTTATAGGTCCTCCTAATGAGTTCATAGAGTCAATGTGCTCCATTGGACCCTGCTTCAGTTTATTTCAAAAGGATATTGGTTTCTCTTGGTCACTCAAAAGATTTTAAGTTCTGAATAGCATAATATTTCGTATGAGCTAAACTCTCCTAATAACATGTTGTACATGTATTACGAACATGTACATTCTGTGAAATATATAAAGGGAATTTGTGTTTTTAAATAAAATAATTTATTTGTCGTCTAAATTTATATTACCGCATTCAAAACAAAACAACAATCCCACGAAGCGGTAATTTGAGTAAGTAAAAGTGACACAGGCCATACCGCCAGTAATTATGCGTTGGATGAACGTGGTATTACAATTTGATCGTTCAAACATGTCTTCAGCCACTTGATTGCAATGAAACTTTTGATGAAAATTGAGCTTTTTTGACACTAGTAGTGTTGCGACTTTTCTCATGCCCATAACATTAACCAAAATATGACGAACTGTCTCGTGAGAGATATTTTATTCAAAAGCTAGCACTCTCAACCTTAAATGACGATTTCCGAGCATCATTCCTTCTATTTTGTCGATGTTTTCTTCAGTTGCAAAGGATGATGGTCGTCCTTGACGTGGGAAATCATTCATCTCTTCTCGGTCGTCTTTGAATTCCTTATACCATTCATACACCCGTGTTTTCGACATAGTTGAATCACCAAATGTATTCTGCAAAATTTTCAACGTTTTGGCACAGGAAATTTTGTTTGCAACACACGATATCTTCGAGCAATAGAATGATTTATACCGAAAATTGCAGAGCAACAAAAAAATTATAATTTGTTCCTAATGACGGTGTTAACCAAACTTAATGATAGATCATGCTAAAAATTGACATTAAGATCACTGACAGCAGTGCCAACTTAAAAAATGAAAAAAAAATCAGCAGGAAGATTTGAAATTACAAATTCCCGGCATATATTTGACAGAATGTATATTTTTTCAAAAATACTTCCTCAAGGAAGAGGAAATACTTGAGGATACCTCCTTTTGATCTTGACACCAAAATTTTGTTTGAGCAAATCTGATACAAAAAGTAAAAGACCAAAGAATAAAACCAAAAAGTTTTTGAAGAGAAAAAGAGAAGTAGTTTTTCAATACCAAAATTTGTTAATTTCAACATCACTTGAGCTGTGTCGTTTTGATATTGGATGTGCTCATTTTAGTGATGGAATAATATTGTGGGACCTAATCAAAAATTATTCTAGTATTTCTTACACATAGATCACTGCATAAATCAGTACACGGAGGCTTTTCGTTTCAGCTCCCATTCGTTGCAATTTCGTTTGTCCTTATTCAAATGTTAACGGATGGGAGCTAAAACAAACCACGCAAAAACTTCAAACGAAAGGTAAGGTGAGACTCCGTGCATTGATATATTGATTTTTTTCAACGTTTTTCGTGAGTGCGAAAAGCTAGCAACGAAAATGGTCAAAAGAAACACAACAGAAATGTCAAAATGTCGCCTTAGAAGAAAAAGAACAGATGTATGGTTCGATGTAGTGATCTATATCCAGAAACCGTATCCCCATGCACTTCAATCAATCACATTATTGAGCAGTTTTGCGACGATTTTGTTTTATTTATAAGCATTTTTAGTGAGTCTAGATCAGAAGATCTTCAAATATTGTGTTACAGTAATGTTCGAGTTGATGAAAACGTTATTTTGATCTGTTCGAATTTTCCAGTTTTTTAAAAATATTATTGGCGACCCTGCTCGTAACGTTTATCCCGCATATCAGGATAGGAATCGACCATTTGTAGATCGATGAGTTTGTTCTGAGATTGATCCGAAACTTTCGTGGCTGCTAGCCGGAAGGCATTTCAAACCATGTCCATATTTGATCTTTGATATGAGGAAAATATGTTTCAAGTTTAACTTTTTGTATAAGTCTTGACAAATGATGTACAATTTACTTTTTATGATCTATTGTACTGTTTCGTCGTCTGTTTCATCATAATTCACTGACGAAAGTCTTTCAACAATTGAGAAGTTTGAATATTACATTTCAGATTTGGAAATGTTTGCCGAGGATCGCAAATTTTACCGTATCCAATAATGTTTTTGTGGCAATTTTCGCGAATCATTGTCATCTTCAAAGCGAAGTAAATGTGCAATATTTCCTTGCATAATTTCAAATTTGATCAAATTCCCCACTAGGGGGAATTCCCCTCTGATTGAAAATCACCTATTCCGACCAATGGAAATTTTAAAAGAGATAAAAAAAAGATAGATAGATAAAAATATTCTATATCGAATAAGTACTATCTCGAGAATGTGTTTTGGGTCCTTTAAAATATCATTTTTTTTCAATTTTGTTCAAAATAATTAATTTCTTCCATACAACTTCGCCTATAACTTTTCTAATGCCCTTCGATTATTAAAATTATGGCTGGAAGATAGGTAAAAGATTTCTCTATCAAATAACTTCGATAGCTCTATTCGAACAACTTTTTTTGGTTTTCAAAATTTTGTATATTTTCTTATATTGACCCACGCTCACATTTCAGTCTATAACTTTTCTCTGTCACGTTCAAGAAACAAATGAATTATGTGGAGAGATGAATGATTCATTTCTTTATCTAATGCCCATGATTTTGAAAGTTGTTACTTGATAAACAATCAATTTATTTCAACTGAAATAATTCATTAAATCCAGCAAGACATTGAACAGAAACTTACACGCAACAAAAACTTGTATCCGTCAATTTCACACAAGGACGTAAAGAAGGAACGCGAAAACGAGAAATCTCGCGGTCCGCAAAGTGTTAAGCTATACTGGGGTTCTCTATTTATTCAATTGTAAATAAGTTTTTCTCCTATATTCCATATATTGTTATTGAACATATATAAATTTAAGAAATTCTGATCCAATGATTAAAAAAAAAAAAAACAAAAAGGTATCTTCAAAAAACAGCTCGATGAAAGTCTACGTCTGCAGGAAATAAGATTCTTATTGTACCAAGTATTTTTTTTTTGGCATTTTTCGTTACGTGAGTGTTTTATCATCATTTTCCTTTCATTTCATCGAATCTGTGGTAAGTTTTCTAATTTTTACTCTAGAAATGTTGATGTTAACAAAATACCAATCAAGTCGGGTAGGACGGACACTCCACCAAAGAGAAAGACGAACATTTTGAACACAATTTGATTATCTCCTCCTTCTTATTGTTTTCTAACTGGTAGCCATGGACGACCCAGCGGACGGAAGTATATGTAAAATCTGCGAGGAAAGGTTCCCCCGTAAACACAGCATCATTTAATTGCAACATTCCAAGGACAACACCCATACGGCTCCTCTAAAATCCCAATATTTCACCACAGCTAGGACGACTTCCGACAGTTTCCAATCAGTAGCAAGAGCAAAAGCTAATGCGACATTTCCTCGATCTAGAAATGAGATTGTATAGGATTAACATGGTGGAAGTCAGATCATTTGCCTGCGAATTGGCGAAAAACACGACAATTCAACCTAGATGGCTGGAAAAGCCTGGCTTAGCGATTTATAAAACGTAATCCCAATCTATCATTCCGTATGGCGGAAGCTATCTATGCGGCACGTACTTGAGAGTTCAATAAAATCTCTGTCGCAGCCTTTCATGACTTATTGGAAGATGCACAGAAAAATCCTAAAATCATGGCAGATCGGATTTTCAACGTCAATCATATTTAAGGCCTATTTGAAGACCTCCAAAGTTTACTGAGTACATCTACTTTAATTTCAAAATTGTCCATCTTTCCCCCAAGTGTCCGTCATTCCCGACTCTTTTGTATTTTTTTAAGGATACCGAGCACATTAATTTTGCAAAATTTACGCTTCGAATACAATTTTTATTATAAAAAGAGACTTGGACAATCGATCCGTGATGAAATAGCTACATTTTTTGTGAAATTCGTGAAAAAAATCACTTTTACTTAAGATGTCCGTCTTTACCGCCCTTCCCCTACATGTAACACTCCTCCTCGACGAAAACAACTATCGCTCTCTATATTAGCACGGATGCCAATTGCGTTTCTTTGTCTTTCCAGCCTAACTCGCTTTCATCATCAGGTCGGCTTTCGTTTCAGTTATTGGTAGATATTGCTGATCGATTATTCTTTGTTCACGAAGATTTTTGGTAGAAGCATGTCTCTTAGTATGCATGTGTTTAGATCTCCTTTCCAAACGATCGGACTCCACCATGTTGATATGCGATTCGTTGTCCTCCCACACGACGATTGGGTGTGCTGGTCGACATAAGTTCCCGCACCCGCAAAGGTTTCTGACATGTAGGCAGCTGAAGCCATAAACTCGGCCGCCCAATTAGGGATATGAGATATATATTGAACATATATTGAACATGTGTTGGTTTTTTGTCCTTGGGTACGAAAGTGACCCCGTTGGCTTCGTAGCACTCCAGGACATTTTTTAAATAGTGGAACGAAGCTATAGATGACCAGAAGATCGTAGGGCTCTGCCAAATCAAGTATTTCTTGGCAAACTTTGTAAGTTTCTGCTTCCTCCGGAACATCAAACTAGGTGATGCAATTCGACGTGAAAAAGGGTGTTCACGTACTAGAGTACCTCATTAATTTTCTGGTTCTAGACCCGTGTCGATTGTTTCATCCCTTAAATACTACGTTTGTTTCAATCTGTTTTGTATCCAGGGGTGACATACAATGACATTGGCATACAAAAAAGTAAATTTTATGTTCATATGTTGCATTACCATGTTGTCTCGATCAACAATGGTCAGAATGACACAAAGTGTAGATTGAAAATTTCTTCCTGTTTCTTTATTCCCTTCGTAGCTCTTTCGGGTCGTCGCAATTCATCTCGTTTGATGGCTTTCATCCATTTCGATTTAGCCTCTACTGCGTATGCAGCACCGACTCCAGGAACTCCGGTAAATCCTGTAAAAAGATGTAAGTTACTTCCTGTTATATTCTTTCCCTTGATCAGGCTGCACGATTTTTGGTTTACGGTGAAATGGAGTTTTGATTGCTTCGACATTTTCTTCCATCTGTTCCGCTATCTCGTACACGATATCTCAAGTTCTACTGAACCGATTCATGTCGAATTTATAAGGATACAATCTGCAGTCATCTCTCTATCGCATGAACCTCTAAAAAATATATTTTTTGATTTTTACTGTTTTTGAAAAATCGGGGAACGTAAAAAAAAGTGTCAAACTGCATTTTGTTTTTCAAACGATCGCCATGTTTGTTTTGATGTTGTCCGACATCTTTACCGATTCAGAATCTGTTCGATTTTTTTGTTTCAGCTAACTAGAAGGGCTGGATTCGTGTACACCATGACACTAGTTTTTTTAACCCTCTCACTTCATCAGCTCTGAACTATTCTAATTATGAATATTTTTTCTCCGTTCAATTTTTGTTTTATTGTTAATGGATAGATGAACAAATAATGATATAGTTTCGAAAACGAAAGCGTTACGCCGGAGACCGAGATTTTGAGTGTTAATATCTCCTAAACAACTGAACGAAATGGTATGATAAACACTTCATTCGAAAGATAAAATGTCTACGCGTTCTATACTTGTTACTTTCTGATCCAAAAACTTGTTTCAATAGTCTTAAATTTGCTTTCAAAATAGGCTATTGAAATCACCAATCGGTATATAAGCGAGCGCCGCTCGGAAATCCACTCAGTTATAATTGAACAGCGATTGGAGCATGTTGTCGCTGTTGTGGTGAAGCTCTTCATTTATCATGAAAGCGCGGATGAACGGTGTCACCAAGAGCCTGTTTGTGCACCTTAGGCCAGAAGGGAATCCATCAGGAGGAGAGTGATGCTACAAACGGTTCCCCGGGAAGATCTCGAAGCAGCCGCTACACACACACACATACACCCACGGAATTCTTTCCGTTTGGATCGAGAAAGATCCGGAAAATAATCTGCCAGTTCCTCTAGAAATTTAAAAATACATTCATGTGAAAGAGTTTATTTGAATGTTTTCTATCCATGTAACACTGTGACCAAATATGTTTCAATCAAGTGCTATTAACAGATGGTTATCGAGTTAGCATTAACTACTGGTGGGCTTCCAGTATCGAGGAAAATGTGGAAATATCTAATCGTTACTGAAAATAATCTGCCAGTTCCTCTGGGAATTTAAAATTACATTCATATGAAAGAGTTTATTTTAATGTTTTCTATCCATGTAACACTGTGACCAAATACATTAGGTTTTGTGATTTTTCAATCAATCGCAATCAACAGGATAGCTTCTGAAGATTATTCTTCCCCATCAGTAGGATATTTCCGTATCCAATATTGGATGCATAAAACCTTGTGCCTCCAACGTAACGCTCTCGTTTTCGAAGTTCTCCAAATATTCATTCATTCAGAATGAATTCAGATTCAACTTCATACAAATGATCTCTAAATCAACGATAGTCCTACGTTACCCTTGCGGTTGTACCATAGATATAACCCACTTCCTGTTTTTTTAATTTTTTTTAATCCAAAATATATATTTTATTAAGGCTCATATGGCGTCAGCCTAACGGGGCCGGGAGTTCAATATTTTGACAATGTTTGCTTAGACTATGTTAGTAATATGTAACCGATTACTCGCGGTTGACTCGAGGTTAGTATTACAAGTGTTCTCATAATTGGTATGTCGCAGTCTTCGATGCTCTGTACGTGTGCCCGACACGGGATACTTCCTATTGGGATGCAGCTGACCATTAATCAGCAACGCCCCCTAGTCTGTACCCCATATCTAGCGTGGTGCGTCTTTCTCGACTCGAGGAATCCAGGATAGAATGGTCAATAGCCGGCGCAATCATCAGTTCGTGTAGAGTTGTCATGAGCGGTACAACCTTTGGCTCTTGTTGAATAATCAGTGGACTGCACAACCTTCGGCCCGTGCATCTGTAAAGAGTGTGTGTATGTATTGTCGCGACTAAGTAAAAGTTTATCGATCGGATAGGAGGGATATGAAACGGGGACACAACGAAGGAAACATCATTAAACGTTGACATCGGCGTTTCTGAGGAACAGGTATAGATGAAGCAGAAGATCAGGATCCCGGCTACCTAAGATATCCCGGACGGGGATATCCGATTGTCTGCCTTGTGCTCTCAGCAAATAATGATATAATGGATAGTAAAAATATTGTTTACTTTATTTTTTCGGAGCTCGATAAAACGTTCGAAATCCGTGTCTCTACAATAGAATACCCCCTTAATGTCTATTCTAGAAAAAAAGTAGTCAAACGGCTATTCGACAAAACACAATTAATCAGATGTCACTGTACCATTCAACCTCTCTTTTTTTTTTTTTTATCCCATTTATTTATTTATTAGGCTCATTAGCATTTTAGCTGTAACAGAGCCGGGTTTTAATTGTGTACATGTACATATGTTTATGTTTCTATAAACTGTAAATTACACAGTAGTTAGTAGTAGCCATTTAGGCGTTAAGTTTTCTGTTCCATTACATTATGGTAAATTACACAGTAGTAGCCATTTCGGCGTAAGGGTATTCTTTCTGTTCCTCCATTGTTCAGCAGACCGGACAGCGGAGACAGTTGATATTGATCATTGTTGGGTTATTTATAGAACAGCAGCCCGATGTTTCTTGCAGAGCAGAGCAGTTGTATGGATGAATCGATCTAATTTCGACCGTGGATCGATCTCCATCGCTGATGATGTTTGCGTGGACGTAGTTATTCTATAACAACACAAAGATGGTCAATTGAGGGTCCTGAGTTTGAACTCACGACCGATCGCTTAGTAAGCGAACGCGTAACCAAGTGGGTACGAAGACCTCCTACCTCTATTTGGTTGGCTTAAAAAGTCCCGATTTTTCGGTTGCTGCCTGGGCCGAAACTTCAAATCTTTTCAAATTTAGCCTTTTTGTTTTCCTCTTTCTTAGAAGGACACGAACAGAGCGCAACCTTCGGCTGAGTCACCTTCACAATACATTCGTTGTGAGAAAATGAAAAAAATGGTCGCAAGAGAAAATGATGTACCGTCATCCGGGGGCAAATTGATCACCGGGGTGAAATTGATCAAACGTATTACTGAAAACAAATATAAATTTTCAGAGATATTATGCAATTTAATTTTAAACCTTTTTAAACTGAAATGTTCAATAACCATCTGAAGGTTCTTTTTGGTTATGGTTCTCAACGAATCATTTATTAAATTGCATGAAAATAATATTTTTCTGAATACCATTTTCGTTTCCATTTTAACTATGGTAAAGAAACATATTTTCAACACTTAAAAGCAATAAAGCAAAAGCAATTGATTCACTTCTAGCGGATACTTGATGAGTTGAATAAGTAATCGAGTACTTGTAATTACTATTCAAACAATTGAGAAAAAACTATTTTACAAAAAAGCACCATCGAATCCCATCATGCGACATATCGAACGTCTTGGTTTGTCAAAACTAGCTCATTGGTGAGCATTTCATGGGTTGTAGGCCACACTAGGATAACCCGAATGGTCTCCGTATGACCTGCTGATCATTGTTCAAAACGAGTTATAGAAAGGCATGACCACACCTTTAGATGGATTCAATCAAGTTTTTGTATCCTGAAACCATTGAATTATCATTTAAATGAAGAAATGATAGGTGAAGAAATAATTGATTTTTTATACATTTTTGTGCATATGAGACTAGAAAAACCTGTAAAACATTGATTGATCAATTTCACCCCAAAGCTACATTTTGAAATTTTCCGCTAAAAATTTTCCAAATTAACGCTTAAGATTTTTTTTGAACAAAAATTTTCATAACGTTTTGGGGCCTTAGCACCAGTACTGATTTTAAAAATAATTGGGCATAAATCTAACAAAAACAATCGGAAATATTCACATTTTTCTGAAAATAGTGATCAATTTGCCCCCGGTTTACGGTACGGAAAAAATCATAGAGCCCAGGTTATGGGTGAACATTGAAGTACGGCAGATGTGAACATCAAATCATCCAGATAAATCAGAAACAAATCACACACCCCTTATTCATGATGGTAAAAAATATTGGTCTTGATTTGTAGATAATTAAAAAAAGGAAAAAGATAAAGTAACTATAATACTAATGCTCGTATTATAGTCTTTCTTTAGCTATTTATCATTTCTTTATCTATTTATCTATTTGTTTCATTTATTTTAACTCCAACTCAAGGGAGAAGAAGGAGAAACAATCTTAAACAATAATTAGAAAAAGGTTGGGTTATAATTGCGCTAAAGATGTCCAAAGATGGGTTGGATTTGGAACATCAGTATTTATCAACAAATGTTTACCATGGTTTTACATTTATTTCTCACTATGTTTTTCTCCACTTTTTTTAAGTAAAAAATTTAGAAATTATGCTAGCATTCGAAATAGATAAATATGACCGATTGAAAATTTCAGATTTCAGTGAACTGCATAATTTCAGATGGACATGTGAAAAGGTTTGCGCTGGGTACATCTAGTTTAAATATAGAACAATGTTTATGTTTTTTTCTATACTCTTCACTTGGAACTAATATGTGTATAACATAAAACATGTTTCATTGACACATACAGTCTTTAATGGTGGAACCATCAGTTCCGATTTTGTTGAGTGTGAACCAATAAAAATAATTGATACTTCCTTTGTCAGCTGCACGCTTGCTCCCATCCCTGTCCGAGAGTATCATGCTTTACGCCCAGAGTTTGGTTCTGTAACATTAGATGAATTAATAGATTCACAGCTAGGGAACGTATATTTTCACATCCCTCGCTGGCGAGAACACAGATTATTTGTATACACACACAAGATGGGATTGCAATCGCAACACGATGATGCACCCTCTGATTTCAACGCTCAATTAAGTTAATTCTCGACGCAATGGGATATGTGGAGTGAACCTGTAATGCTCGTTTATATTGTCAAAATGACGGGTCTTTACCTATACGCGTTGAGAATTGACTGAGCTTAGGTTATAAAACGACCGCGCTTACACACAGAACAATCAGTTTGTGTTTGGTTGTTCTCGAGATCGTTAGCCACGGTTTTATCAGTTTTATCCCTTTGTTCAGATTTTTGAATTTTTTGAGCGCGAAGTTTCGCGCCGTGTTTCATCTGTTAGAAATCAGGTATGATTCCAATGCAAAACGATTTCGTTCTTTTGTGTTTCGTTTCAGATTGGCTGCGAGTGTGAAATTTGAGGATTACATCAATACCCATTCTCTCTCCCGTCATTTATCCTAATTCCTATCCCGGATTTTATATGCAAATATAGAATCCTTAAATGATTGTGTAAAGAGTTTATCGTGAAGTTTTCTAAGAAACCAAACGAAGATTCGAACAATCCGAAAAAGTTGTTGGTCTACGATTGGAGCGCGAATAATTAAAAAAAACGGATGACAATGTGCGGATAAAAGATTATATCGGACAAAAGCGCTTAAATCACGGTCACCACTTGAAAGATGATGAATGTATCGTGCATACAGTGATCATCGTTATATGACTGCTAAAAGGTTGGCTGGCATTCAATATCAGTGATCGATTGAGTTATCTCAACGTGGAAGAAGTTAGCTGTGGATGGATTAAACTGGATGGAACTCTTGGATAGTGGCAATCGTTCAGCAACATTCGTGCGCAGGTGGGTAAGTTTCACTGTTTTTAATTTTTCTCTGGTTGGCGTAAATGTTGGTCTCACATATGATTTCAAATTTGAACAAAATATCAACATATGTTATTGAGTAACTGTAGCTGTAGATAGCAAGAATATACAATGTTGTTTTCGTTGAGCTAGGTGTAACAAATTCTTTTTGAATAAATTTGTTGTTTAATTGATCTTGAATACATCTACAGAAAAATATTTAATGAAAATGCAGCATATAGAAGGCATATCTTCATTACTTCTTTTCTGTGTTTATAGCTAGTAGGGTATGATTTTGACAGCCTAACTCCAATATTGAAACCCCACTTTTGGAGAACAATGTGATCGGTGAGTGTCGTGTTTTAGCGAGGACAACTATATTAAATTTATGACTAGAAAATTACCCATCAACTTTAAATTTCAATTTTAGCATTCATTCAGTTTTGAAACCCATTCTCTCTGACTTGTGTTTATGTCCCTCATAAAAGTGTCCACTCTATTGCTGCTGGTTCAAGCAAATCAAACAGTAACGGGAAACGCAGATGAACACATTTGAGACGAGAGACGAAAGGTTATTTCATTGAAGAAGACATTTGTGCATTAAACCAGTTTGTTTTTATGTCAATACAATTAGTTTACTGTACTTGATTGATTCATCCGGTGCTTTAAATCTAACGCAAGGAGCACGGTCTATACAGATCGAGATGAAGAATATAATTGTATATCGTGGTACTGTATTCTTGAGCAATAAATAAAGGAGGTGTTTATAATGGTAGACTTTTTTTTGTTTGAATGGAAAGTAGCAAAGTTAAATTTTCTAGATGGAAATTGGAAGATTTTTGTTCGCCATCTTTTCACACATTTTGCTTCAAAAAATGTATCTCTGCATCTCTGGGTCTAGGCCAGGTCCAACGAAAGGCCACATCCTCCTTGGTGTGATACTTCTTGATGTAGGCTGCAACTTCCGGCAGACACTTCGTACTGCATATCTCCCCGTTCACCGCAAGCCTTCCCTACAGCTTATGCTTCACTTTCTCTTCAGCTTTTTATGCTGCAAAGAAAGTTTGGTCCATTGATCTTTTGTAGTTTCTTCTATCGCTATCCGGAATCAGTGCATTTCTAATGCATACGTTATTATGAGTGCAACAATGCATCCTGATTTGCTCGACCAGACAGAGATATGTAGTTATTGTCGTATGAGCTTGAAACAGTGCATTGAGCACTAACATTTCCTCCATATCACGTAAGAAGCACTTCCCAATACGAATTTCTAAAACGTACGTGAGATTTTCACTGAGATAAGTGAGATATGAACTAACTAAAAAACGATCCAACATACAACACGATTGTAACAGCTTGGAAAATATGCACATATGAAACAAACCAAATATAAAAAAATCAATTGTCCACAGATATCTCGCACGTTCGACCATCTGTGAAAGATGATACTTCAATGAGGGAAACAAGAAAAAAGCATAACATAACCTGAGCTACCGGCGAAAAAAGGTCCATTCGTTGTCATCAGGCTATCGTACGCATTCAGTCGAGAACGAACGATGAGAACAAATTTTCACAATAGGCAGTATTTTTTGCCACGGCTATCGTTGGATTCAATTGGGAATCAAAGTATAGCGCACTGGTGAGAGAAAAGTCAGTGAATACATTTTATTTCGATGGTTCAGTATAGAGTTTCCTGATTGATGCAGCGTTTGGTTTAAATACTCCCTCGCGTGCAAGCTGTTCATTTTCGCACATTATTGCAATTTGTTCGTGTTTTTGCATCTGTAATGTGGTGGGACATATGTTGGTTGTACCGGAAAAATGAAAAAAAAAGTTCAGTACTGGAATGGAAAGGATGGTTATCGATAAGGCACAATGGATTGAGATGCATTTGTAGCATGATTTGGATAATAAATCCACGTGTTTTTATTTATGTAATAACAGTCTATGGCATCATTTTTTTCACAATGCCACGACATCGACCGTTAATCTCATTAACCGGACACTCAGCACAATTTAAGATCAACTATAGGATTCCTCCGATCTAGCTGATCGACATGTTCTACCAGTTAAGCAGAACATGCTGTTTTTTATCCCATTTATTTATTTATCAAGCTCATTAGCATTTTATCTGTAACAGAGGTTTTTATCGTGTACATGTACATATGTTTATGTTTCTATAAATTGTAAATTACACAGTAGTAGTAGTAGCCATTTAGGCTTTAGGTTTTCTGTTGCCTAACCGACCATAGCAGATATTTAGAAACCCTTTGAATTGTTTTTCAAATTTTATCATTTTGTTCCACCATACTTCTTGTATTCCATCTTTGAACGCTATCGATAGGAGGTTTTGTTGGAGGAGTTCAGGTTTTGTTGAGAGAGCAAAACGAAAAAGCCGTATCCATAGGGTTTGTAGATAACTCTTCGGGCTTATGAAGACAACATGATTTTGCTAAGAATCTACAGTGTGTGACATTTTTAGAACTGTTTAACCTGTTTACTAGTTTTTCGCAGTTTCAAATACTGGATCAAGTGCACGATCCCTTCTACCAGTTGTACTAAATGAAGTAGATCTAGCGCAGTATAATGAGTAGACTCAATATACTGGTAGTTTTTCTCGCTGTTGAAAGGAACAGTCTAGTCGAAATGTCGGATGTCTGTTTTCTACACTTGAAGGTTGAATCCTTGGTTTGCCAAGAATCTAACAAGGCCTACCGATGACTTGCCTTCGTCTCATCCACATCGAAGGAAACGATCTCATTCGTGGAATCCGAACAAAGGAAGCGTTCAAGTTTGCCCCTAAACGTGCGGTCCTTAATATGTTAAGGTTTTATAAAAATCCAACGATTAAAAATTTGCTGCTGGAGAATTCCTCATAAGATGAGCAAACCAGGCGAAATACCTACCGGACACGGTCCAACGATGGAAGAGGGAGTGTTGGAGTACATTGGTCATGTTCATCGGGAATTACAAGAACGGTCAACATCGTCTATAGAAGCAGCCGAATTTTTTGTAACAATTCAAGCTCGACACACGTTGTGAGTACCTGACATTGAACTGAAAAAGTCGATTTGACAAACTGGCAACTGAAAAATTTCGGAAAGCCAGCTTTTGTTAGAGACACCAAGACTCCGTAGACATTTGAAGGCCGCTGAAATTAATTCTAATGATGTCATTAAGGAGATTGCATTGAATGTGTTACAGTTCATCATGAAGTGGGACTTCCAAGAATCGGTTCCAACTTTTACTGTGAATGTGAAGCTGTTTCAAACCGTGTAAATTTCTGTGGCATCTTATGGAGAGGCTTATCAGCTTTGAAATTAATTAAAAATTTGCGGTCAACAACATGTTCAATAAGTTGAGCACCGTACTGTTATTGCTGCGCATTCCATTGAGCCTGCAACCAGACAGCGAAAGCGCACTTATCGGGAAGCACTTGCTCAGTCTCAGCTCTCAAAGATATTGATAAGATTTATTGGAGTCACATTTCGACATCCAAAAATAAGCCATATTTTATTTATTTTTTAATTGTGATTCTTGTTTGTCCTATCTAATATTATTATTATTATTATTATTTATTTCTTTGTTCATCTGACAAATGTCTTAATGAATATAAACATAAAAAACAAATTTTAAAATACAAACATTAAAAACAAAACAAAACATTTAAAAACACGAATGCGTCCAATCCTTTGACGAAATCTGGTAGATGACTCTCCAAACTCGAACAGATCTTCTACTATCGGGACAGCACGAATCATTCCCGTTACGGGTTCATTATGACCAAAACTAGAACGGTGTGTCGCGGGCTGTAAAAGGCTTGTTGAGCGAAGAACTCTAGATGGCGCACGCATAATGATGCGGGAAAGCAGCACGGGTGAGTCAATTTCATCGTTGAGTATCTTGGCGACGAGCGTACATTGTTGATGTTTCCGTCTTCGCTCAAGAGTATCCAACCCTAGCAAGAGACATCTGTCAGGATAAGGCGGAAGATTCTGAGGACAGCGCCATGGCAGGGAGCTGAGAGCACGACGAATAAACATTTTCTGTACTCGTTCAATACGTAGGATCCACGATAGTTGATAGGGCATCCACACTACAGAAGCATTTTCCAAAATAGGGCGCACTAATGAACAATATAGCGCCTTCAAACAATAAGGATCCGTGAATTCTCGGGAGATCCTCAAGATGAATTCAAGTTGACAGTAGGCCTTGGAAGCTAACGTCGAGCGATGTATGCTGAAACTAAGCTTCGGATCCAGTATCACACCGAGGTCGTTCACCTGATTGACACGGGCCAGCACATGGTTTTCCAGAGAGTAGTCAAAGGATATTGGTTCCTTCTTGCGATGAAATGTCATGATAACACATTTGGCAATGCATACTGTAATTTTGTTCAATTGATACCACACCCAGAAACTGTTGAGCAAGCTTTGTAACTGACGGCAATCCTCAATGCATTTAACGGTGAGAAAAAATTTCAAGTCATCTGCGTAGATGAGAACACAACCTGGTTTCAAAAATGTGGTGACGTCATTGTAAAAAATGGCAAACAATAGAGGTCCCAAGTTACTGCCTTGAGGAACTCCGGAAGCGGCGGTGAACGGTATTGAAAGATGGCTTCCAAGCTTCACTCGAAGTGATCTCCCGGAAAGATACGACGACAACCACGAAACAAAACGGTCGGAAGCACCCAGGCGACGCATTTTTCCAAGTAGAATCTGATGGTCGATGCAATCAAACGCGGCTTTTATGTCAATATACACTGCATCAACCTGAACCTTGTTCTCCAACTGATTGATGCACGTAGAGGTAAATTCCAACAAGTTTGTTGTCACAGAGCGCCCGGGCATAAAACCGTGCTGTGCTGGCGATATATAATGTTTAACGTGGAAGAATACCGCTTCCTTTACGATCATCTCAAAAATTTTCGAAGCTGCAGATAGGCTAGTTATTCCACGATAGTTAGTTACATTGCGGTTGTCTCCTTTCTTGTATACGGGAAACATGAATAAATGTTTCCAGATCACTGGAAAGGCACCGTTTCCAGCGAAGCGGTAAATATTCGCGATAGCGGTACTGTAAAACTAGCCGCACAACGGCGAAACACTAGCGCCGGAATTCCATCAGGGCCAGGAGAAGTGGAACATTTTAAATTGTTAATTGCTTTTTCGACCATCAGCGGACTGACAACAAAGGTGTGCAGATCAATCAAATCCTGAGGAACGTGTGCTGCAGCAGCGTCAACTTCAGAAGCAGTAGCCACATTGGAGGCGAAAACAGATGCAAAGTGTTTAGAAAACAATTCACATGCGTCAGGTACGGTAGTCGATTCACTCTCACCAAGAAAAACCGTTGAAGGGATGCTGGTCGATTTTCTTTTGGAGTTGACGAAATTCCAAAAACATTTGGGGTTACGCTTTAGGTTAGTTTGGACACGCAGCACGTATGACCGATAGAGACCAGCATTCAACTGACGATATGCGTTGCTGGCACGATGGAAGTTTTGCTTCGATTCATTAGTGCAGTGTTGACGCAGCTTACGTTGGCATGCATTCTTAGCACGTCTTAATATTTTTAGAAGTGGCGAACTCCAGGCTGGCGTTACAGATGGTATTCGTCTAGGCGTGTTCTCAACAATCCAATCCCGTACAATACTGCAGAATCTAGACGCCATTTCGTCAACATCATCTAACGCCAAAGTGCTGTTCCAATCAATGTTGCTCAAGAAGTCAATGAGGGCGATACAGTCAATTTTCACATAATTGATAGAAAGTTCGGCGACACTTAAGCTTCCAGCTGGATCAACTACAGTCGGTAAGACTGGTAACTCAATCACCAAAGGAGGATGATGTGCGTCAACCGTCAGCATTGGCGATGCCGAGGCACGAATAATCGCGTCAACATTCGGACTGCAGAGAACAAGATCCAAAATACGACCCCGGTTATTTGAAATGAAGTTCGACTGCTTAAGATTGAGGAGGTTTAAACCATCGACCAGAGCCGAGCTAGCGATGGAGGTCATCAAGCTGAATAATCTCGTCATTTTGCGTTTTTCACGGGATGTGTGGCTGGTTGTAGTCACCACAAACTAACACTACATCATCATCTGATGCCATGTCGCATAATTCTCGCAAAGAATCTAGATGGGAATCATAAACGCTAATGTCCCTACTACGGTCAGGTGGGATATACACTGCACATGAAAACATCCGCTTGCCATGAATTGATGCAGACACGCAAACCTGCTCAATATTCCCTCCATGGTTTGAACTACCACAGAGCTATTATAATAAATAACGTTTCTTGTTTAGAAAATTTTGATTCTTCATTCGGTGGGGTGACACCCTAGTAACCTGCCCCGAGTGTCACTCGGTCAAGCTACGCCACTGAGTACATCAATTAGTTTTAAACCACTTTCAAGCCTCTTGATGGTTGAACGATAAAAATTTGGTCAACTAAAAATGATAATTTTTGTTATACGTTTGAAAAATAGGCAGACGTTATAACGAAGCAGACGGGAACCTTATTAACTCCTCTAACGCCTCTAACGCTAACGGGTGTTCAATAAACAATGAGAATTTCTTCAGTGATATAATAAAAAAAATATTTCAAGCAATCCAATATTTTTTTATTTACAAAACATAACGGTTGTTTTTCAAAAAAAGTCAGTGAATGTTGGCGAAGGGGCCGTGCTCAACCGTACGGCGCAACTTGGTGGAGTGGAGTCTCACAAGAGTTCGTTGGGCTGCTTGGTGTCCGTGGCACGCTAATTATTCCTGTATACCAGGGCACTGAGGGAGCCGAAAAATCCTCGATCGGATGGTGCTGAGGCAAGTTGGTCGGGTTTCGTTCCTTGGGTACGTACGTTATCTGTTTCTGGTATCTGAAGACGCCTTGTCCGGCCAGAAGACGTAATTCCCATCAAAATGATGTTCTTCTAAGAACGGAACCAGAATCTTCTCCAGGTACTCCTCCTGGTACACCTTCTAATTGATGGCAAGTCTGGTCGGCTTGTGAAACTAGGGCTTCGAAATCCCTTTGTCGGAGATTGCAATATACAACATAACTTTCTTCCCAAACTTATGCTTGTATTTGTACTTCACCCCGGAGGGTTTGGACGTCTTGTCACTGGTATAGCATCGGTCATTGCAGGAAATGTGGGACTTTGACAGCGAAAAATAACTTTCGTCGTCCAGTACGAACGACGTCCCGCGATAATTGTTCGTCATCCACCGGTACTGTGATTTCACGGTCGCTATCTGCTCGTTCGTGTACTCTGGGACCTAGTCTTCTTCCGACAGACGATGCCCTCCTGCTTAAGAGTTCTGTGGATGTAGGAATGGGAGCAGTGAAATTTTCGGCTGTCGTCACGCAAATTGCTACCGTCCTTGTTGTCGAACAACTTTTTTAGAGATTCCTTCTTCTTTTTCGTCATGATCTTCGCCGGGAGGCCACTATCGGTCTTCCGCAACGGCACATTTTTGTTCCGAAAGCGATCAACTGTAAACTTTTTCCTTGAATTCCACGCGTTTCGTAGAACCGTACAACGCGCTCGCGGAGTGTTTGTTGTTTCTTTGATCTTCGATCTTTTGACAGCATCCGAGCGAGAAGAAACGAGCAACTTGTTTCTAGACCAGAATCTCTCATGCCGCAGAAAAGGCAGTAATCTTTTCAGGCAATCCAGTGGCGTCGAGTGAAGCTTTAGCACCCGGGCGGAAGAGTTGATTTGCACCCCTTATTTCCGTCAGAAAAGTAGAAACATTTGCACCCAGGGAAGATTCTGTGTCGCACCGGGGCGAAAGAATCGATTTGCGATTTGAATCGTTTGATATTTCAAGTCATTTTAACACAATCGTTACCATATACAATTTTACACTTACACTTCTGCTAAAAGTTTTACAATGCATGATCGGTCATTAATATGAAATTTCATGAAGCAACCAACATTAAAGTTCCAAATTAAAAATTTATTTATATTCTATCAAATATAAGTTCTATTCAATTCAATAAAACATTATTCTTCAACCAATCCATTGAAAGATTCTTATTGGAACGAGAATGAATAAAAACCAATTACTTTGGTCTGTACTCATTCATCGCTCCCAAATTGTTCGCCAGCGCGTATGCAACCAGCAATACCCACGCTAGTTACAAAGAGCACAATCCATTTGTGCGCGGAACTTGTCAAACCATCGACCACGAGGGTATTTACATGCTGATTTCCCCCAGACACCTTGAATTTGAAGTTTCTGTTAGGGAATACATGTCAGTGAAAACAAGAGCTCCCCCTACTTTCATGTATTTGCAATGGCGTTTTCCCCCAGGCAGCTTGATTTGATGTCTCTGTTAGGGACATTTCGGTGGGAACCAAAATTCCCTCTACTTTGATGTATATGCAACGCCGTTCCCCTTCAATTCCGACCAATCATAACGAGATATTTCCGTTTGGGGATTTTTCGATCGTTTGATAGTTAGTTTCGTATAATATATTATTTTATTCATTGTGATGAATTGTTATGGAGTGCTTAGATCGATTGATGTAAATATCTCGCAAATCCAACAGGAAATAACTGACCAATAATTGTAATTACATGAGCCGCCGCATGAGTCGTCAATTTCGACCAATCAGAAGGGGGTATTTCCGTTAGGATAGGGATTGAGATTTTTCAATTGTTCGATAATTAGTTTCATGACTTACATTGTTTTATTCAATGTGAAAAATTGTTATGGAGTACCGAAATCGATTGACGTAAAAATCTTATCAATCCATCACGAAATGACTGAGCAATAAGCGTTTGAAATTGGATAATTTTCACGATGTGGAGGATTTTCGATTTTCAATTTGTACCTCAATATGTTCCTGAAAGTCGTAATCCTACGTCAAAAAAGATTCTCAGTGGCATCGAGCTGCAGCGAGTAGAAATACTAAAACTTCATGTTCTCATAAACTGCCGTAGTATTAGGTGCATATTGCGCTTTTCGTGATTCCCACTTAGACTAAGCTGCTCAATCGAGAACCTATGAGAGAATAATCGTTTCCAAACTTCGAATAAGGGTTAGAAACCTTAAACGCCAGTCGATGCTGTCGCATAACACCTGATTAGGTTCTGATAACCCAGAGTGAGCATGGCAGGTTGTTTGTAGAATTTTGTAGCAGTACCAATATGGCAATAGATGGATCGCTTTGCCTCATCGACCAGTGTATTAATCAAGCTGTGAAGAGATCTTTTTTTTGAAGAACTTAAGACGGCTATCTTAGGAACAGTATTACCAAGAACATTTTGGATAAGCTGCACATTCAGCGAAAAGCGTTGATCACGTTTAAAGTCGGCGTAAGCTCAAGGAGCAGAAGCCGTAAATCGAAGAAGCCAGACATGAAATCTATCAACGGTGTTCGACCAACTGCGACAATTGACGATATACGCACCCTTTGCGACACCTTGCGACACCTCGTCGGAACGCAGTTCCAGATTTAAAGAACTTCCAATGACATCTGGGAAGCACTTTTTTGAGCGAAAACATTATGTGAAATAGTTGATTAACAGCGGAAGATCGAGAGAAACAATGAAATCAAATCCTATTTCATTAAGATCGACGTGCAACTGTCCAATCTAATACTTGCCTTGATCATTCGGGTCACCATGTAGTGCATTTCTAGCTGCACGATGAACGCATGATGTTGGATCTCTGTAGCATTTTCACACACCGAGCAATATAAATGCTTTTTCCCCAGAATTGAGCTGTGGTGCATCTCGAATACATCGAGAGAGAAACCACGTGGTTCGCCAAGGACTGCGCAAGTGCGGAACGAAACGAGCAAGAGGAGAATTGTTTACGAAGCCTTGTCGCTTGTGTCAGTAGTTAGCATACCGTAGACGAGTGGGGATCAGTTGCTCTTGAAATTGTTCGTAAGAATGTGTCTTCAGAAGCAGAATTTAGTCGATTCATTAGATTCATTTCGTGACATTATTACCCTTTTTCTTCAAAGAAAAAAAAAGAAAAATTTCCTTGATATCGAGTTTTTCATAGATCAATTCTTATAAGGTTGGAATGGATCATCGATATAGAGGTAATTTTTGGAAACACAAGTGAATTGCAATAAACCGGTTTTTATGTGTCTATAATTGGTGAACAATATATAGTGATTTTTGTGCTGTTCGAAACAATAGCTATAATAGAATTGTCATATGTGCAGTGCTGACTTCTATGAGAGTGAGGATATTTATTTGATTTTGAATAATTTTGTAGGTAATTCAAATTAGGCGTGAGCTGTGAAATTCGAGGACAATGTGCTTAGTAAAGAAAATGTATTGCTTCACTGAATAATAACATCATTGTTCGGAAAGTGAAGTAAAAACTATAAATAATTCTGATTTCGATTTCTTTTTCGTAGAAATATAAAAATTTTTACAAGCATTACAGTTTTATCGGTTGTCCGTATTGTGATGACGAAGAGTACTCAATTGTGACCACATTACAATGACATTTGGTTATAAATATGATATATTCATTTCATTATTGTATTGAGAAGAATGAATTAGTCCATTTGTACTCGAGTATTGTTATTAACAGTTTAAAAAATATCAATAAAAGAGATTCATTTCAAACTATGGGACGGAATAATTTATGATTCTAATCGTTAACTTCAAAACCTTTTTTTTTTTTTCAAAAAAGTCATTACAACGTAAAGATGAAGTGTGATTTTGATAATTTGAGGCGAAAAACTGAGGTATGTCTCAAAAAGAACCATCGATGGTGACACTTAGTGTCTATACATTACTTGTACAGATTGCAATTTGAACAAGTGTTATTTTGTTCAAGAGACCGTATCCATGTCAGTGGATAGAATACCGCTCCTGTGAAATTTTTTTGTTATGCAGAAAGTTGTTTTTCGGTCGGTTAATGATAATGGAAATCCTCCGAAAGGAAATTGTTTCCGGTCATAGAGAATTTATCAAAAGGAGGATTCTTTTTTACTGAGTAATAGTGTAGAGATTTTCGAAATTCAAAACAAGGAGAATAATTGTGAAAAGAATTCAGTTATTAGTGATGTTGCAACTTCCACTGTCATGAGATTAGCGAAGTTAGAGTTATCCTCGCAGCTTCAGTGCTACTAAGATCAGAAGAATAACCAAATTCATACTGATGATCTGGTTACTGTTCGTGTTACTAACCAACATGTCACATGTTACAGTTAACCAATTTTCATGTATATCACAATTTTAGATGAGCTGTATATGTATATGTGCTTTATAAAATTATTAAATCGTGTATAACGCGAAAAAATCATACTGATTGAAGTGAAGAAGAAAATCAGATTTGGAAGCTTGTGAGGAAAACACATAACTTTCAGGAGAACTTCAAACATTTTTATTTGTTTCAAATAAATTTTTTTTCGTTCCGCAGAAAACCTTTTACCGACCTTTTGGCGACATCTATATATTCGGTGAAGCGCTTCTTTGTAGAAGTGCATATCCAATTGAAGCAAAATGGTAATAATTCGACTGGGCCAAGTGCATTTTTTTGCATTTTTCGCAGTTTTAGCTGTGTGCGCCTGTGCTTTTTCATGCTGTGGCATTACTTTACCGCTTTACCTTCTGGACCATTCCGGTCTTTTTTCCATCAATGTAAAGTTTAAAGGGCCTGGCCGGGTAAGGGAGTAAAAAGTGCCCCCAAACCAAATCACCAACTGTATGGCAAATATTGTATAGGATATTAAATAAGAATTTTTGACTATGTGGTTTAACATAGGATCTATATTGAAAAACGTACTTTTTCGTTTATTTCACGCCATCCTCAAAAGCGAGGTAAAAAATTGAGAAAAATACTGAATGTGCATCTTACTATGGTGTCGAGATATCCGGATTTTCATTGCGACCGTACACCATTGCTCTTCGCACCAGCTATTCTTTCGACGCCATTTTACACTCAGCGCTTGCAATATAACACCCGGGTGACGTCTTTAGAGAACCCTTATTGAACTGACAGAAGCCAACATATCGAGTATCCCACTGACATTTTCTCTTTGTTTTCACATGCATTGGGTATTCCACTGTATCAAAAAAGTTATCAAGAAAAAAATTTCATCAAAAATTTTAGTACTAAAAAAATCTTGAAATTTCGAAAAAATTTTTTTTTGGGATTTAGAGATTCAGTACTATTCTAATTCATATTTAAATGTGTTTCTACGGCTTTTCTAGATATGTGTGATGTTTTTTTCAGATTTTTTTCAGTGTTGTGCGGTACAAAAAATTTTTCTTCAATATTTCCTAAGGATCTGGCTGGGTAAGGGAGTGAAAAGTCCCCCAAACCAAATCACCAGCTGTATGGAAAATATTTTATATGGTACTAAATAAAACATTTTGGCAGTAGTACCATATATTTCAGTCCTTATATGGTACACCATAGGATCTATGGTGAAGAATGCACCTTTTGGTTTTTTTCACGCCATTTTCAATAGCTTTGAGACAAAAGTATGAAAAAATACTGAAAGTACATTTTACTAAGGTGTATCGATAAATATCTCCAAACTATTTTTAGACCGTAGTAAGATGCACATTCAGTATTTTTTTAAAATTTTTATCTCGAAGCTTTTGAAGAAGGCGTGAAATAAACGACAAAGAACGTTTTTTACTATAGATCCTATGTTAAACCACATAGGGGTTCAAATAAACCGTTAAAATTTCTTATTTAATATCCTATATATTCTATTTGCCATACAGCTGGTGATTTGGTTTGGGGGCCCTTTTTACTCCCTTACCCGGCCAGGCCCTTTATCGTTTATTGTCAGTAGCGTCTGAATACATCTTTTCATCCAGTTTTGTTAACGTTATAACGAGCAAACGTGCAGGCATTCTTCACGGTAGATTTCATTGTTAACCGTTACCGTAGAGATGAAACATATTAAATATTTTTCGGGTAACTTGGCTTTCTTCTTTGCCCTGAAATGCTCTGCAATGCCGTTTCATGGCAGTGTAAAAAGACATACCAGGGAGCTGTCTGAAGTTTTCTAGGACATACGTTTCGTCGTCCATTCGATCCGTTTTCGTTCCACTTCCCTTCTTGCTAGCTATTGTGAAATGAGTTTTCTTAGTTTTCTTCTCGAGATATCCGAGATATTGCTCCTCGCACCAGCTATTCTTTCGACGCCATTTTACACTCAGCGCTTGCAATATAACACCCGGGTGACGTCTTTAGAGAACCCTTATTGAACTGACAGAAGCCAACATATCGAGTATCCCACTGACATTTTCCCTTTGTTTTCACATGAATTGGGTATCCCATTGAGAGTTTTGCTTGAGATTTTGCTAACGATCCTAGCATCAATCATAGCACCCGGCTGCAATAGAAACAAATGTTATATTTTCAGAAAAAAACAGACATACGTCCAACAATTTGCAAACTATGTCACTCATTGTTGGTGTATTTCCGAAGACGCGTGTGTTTAGGGGTGTCCAGATTTTGTCGCGAACAAGCCTTAGTAGGCGAAACATAGCATGTATTGGCCAGCAAAATATGATGTCGCATTTTTTTGCATTCGATATGAAGTGTATATGGGAGAAGCAAAACAATGTTCGAAATACTCACGGTTTCACGATGATTTCTGCCACAATTCTCATGAAATCTTACAACTACTTTTTTTTAACGGATGATAATTGTATCGTAGCTTATTTCCATTATTTAGGTGGTAAAAAAGCTCCAGAGAGCAGTCGTATTGTTAGTCCTCGTAAATCGTACCATCTCGAAAGTGATCGAAAGACTGCGAAGAGTGTTTCGCAAGCCGGGACTGACATCAGTGCGAACCATTGCGGCCACTACTTCCTCGTCTGGCTTGTCGTGATTAATGAGAAGACGTGATGGAACATTTGCATATCCGAAATTTTGCGTTGACACGAACTCGATTAGAAATGAAATTTCTAAATAAAAATTCTTTAAATTTCTAAAGTATAGCGAACCTTTTGTTTCGATTGTGAACAATATTTATCTACTTGCACAATTCTGCATATTTGGTTTTTCAATAGACCTTTTTGGAATAGTAAATTATTTGATGCAGATTATATTCATCTATATCGTATCATACAGTATTTACATTAGTTAACTAGAATTAACTTAATTCTTAACAGTAAGTAACAATGTATTACATTATCCGAATCTTTTTCTATGTAATACTTTGGTTCTTTTTTTCACAACGATTCAATATTAATTCGTTCCATATCGTATGGTTTTTGATTTAGTTCTTCAATAAAAAAGGAATATACGGCTTTCTCGGTTTTTCTTTGTCAGACCTTGCGTACTAGTTTATATTTCTCTGTATCACTGTTTCACTCAGACACATT